>NW_026294540.1:21724199-21884199 GCF_007827085.1 Peromyscus californicus insignis
GGTCTCATCTATAGATAGGTATAATAACTGGCCAGAAAGCAGTCCTGGTGAGGACTTGGTGTGTTCTAGCCTCCAGAAGGACTTACTTATGCTATGTCTAGAAGAGTAATCATTCAAGACTGTTAATTATTGTATGTACAACCAATGACTGACTACCCAGTACCTTCAGCTTCTTGTAGGGTAGAAATGATCACCTCTCCAAATCCGTAATATGAAAAAAAGTATCTTTTGAAATATTTTAAAAATATTTTGAATTTGTGTGTATTTGTGTCTGAGTGTGTGTATATGGATATGCTCATGCAGGGGGTGCCCTTGGAGGCTGAAAGAGTGCACTGGACTCTCTGCAGCTGAAGTTACAGATGGTTGTGAGCTGCCTGATATGGGTGCTGGGAACTGAACTTGGGTCCTCCGCAAAAGCAGTCAGTAGTCTTAACTGCTGAGCCATCTCTCTAGCCCCTCAATTTTTTGTTAAAAACTAACTAACTAACTAACTAACTAACTGGCTGGGAGATGAGACAGCTCAGTTGGTAAAGGCATCCACCACCACGCCTGGCGAGTCAACTTTGACCCCTGAGACTCACATGGCAAAGAGAATTGACTCCTAAAAGTTCTCCTATAAACTACACACACACACACACACACACACACACACACACACACACACACACACACTCAATCACCCTAAAACAATGAATGCATAAATAAACCGTAAAAGCAAAATCCAAAATAAATCCCAAACCTGGAAACACTCCCTGTTGGCTCTTCTCAGGTTTAAGCATTGTCTAGATTTTAATTCTTGCTCTACAGTAGTTCTACACAGATTTCTAAAAGCTTTATTTTATGTGTTAATCAATTTTAATGCCCTTTCCATTCATAAGGCCAACTCATCAAAAAGGAAAAGGACACCCAGGGGATGATACTTGTTTTAGTGACCAAGAGATTTCTGAGTACCAACTTGAAGATAGACTGGCCCTTCACCATTCCAGTCTGTGAGGAGCAGGAGTTCAAGGTCATCCTCAGCTACAAGCCAAGTCCTTGTCCTGCCTGGACAACCTGAGACTGATTCAAAACAACAGGGCTAGTAATAAAACCAAACCCTTCCTGCCTTGGCTCTTTGGGTTTGGTTTTATACACCCCTCTATGAGGTTCCCACGTTCCCGAGCCCGGCTCCACCCAGTTCTGCACAGGGGGAGTCACAACCAACCTTGACTTTCTGTTGGTGGTGATAAATCTGCCAGGCGATGTGCACGTGCATGGCGCACCATTTTCCTGGTTTCTGGAATAAAAAAGAATAGCCTGGTCAGAAGGAAGACATGTCTGAAGGCCCGCTTTCATTGGCCCCGGGGTCCCTGCAAGATCTGGTCTATGGTCTATGGAGACTTCTTTTCTTTCAGGAGAACGGCAGAGCTCTGTGTCGGTCAAATGTTCCCATCAGTAGCTCTTGAGAGCTCAGGCATGAGGGAGTCGGAACCCGCATCCCTTTGTCCCAAGTGGGCCTGAGACGACAGCTCCTTTACAAGGCAGTTCTCTGCCGAGGACAGGATGGCGAAGGCCTGACTCTGTCTGTGTGCCTTGTCATCTCCAGGATCAGCAGGCGGGCCTAGTGAGCAGCAAGTCCTACCTAACAAATGCTGTCACGCTAACAGGCACCTCAGCTGTCCAGAAGAGCTAATTAGGGGCTGTCTGGGGGATCGAATCAAAACAAGAGAGGGGACAGGCCCCCTCAAAGTGTTACACAGAAATGTGTCACATTCTCACTGCAGTCTGGCAACCTCAGATGTTTCACGGAGAGCCAGTAAGCCATGTGTACGCGTGACTTTATTCACGTCCAGTTAAAAGAAGTGAAAGCGGGGAATGAGGGGCTAAGGAAGAATGAATGCCTTCCTTCCTGCAGGGATCGAGTCTCTCTTCTGCCTTCTGACGAGCATGTGTCAGTCAATGCATGGTGCAAGAGAGGGCGGGGCCAACTCTTTTCTACTTAGCACCTCCACGTGCTCATTCAGCAAATACCACAAGGACGAGAAAGCCCTGCCCCGCTCTGTAACAGCAAAGCACCTGGTTTCTGTACCAAGATGCTGCTCCTGATTTAGGTCCAAGTCTGATACCAGGTCTGCTCTCTTCTAATAGAATTACGGGATGTTTGCGAGCACAGATAACAGACCCATGTCGGGCAAGTGAAGAAGTCGGGTTGGGAGGGCTAAACACTGCACGGGAATGGAGTCACCTAGGAGACAAGATGCCAGGCACACCCAGGAGAGATTACCTAGCCGGTGTTAGCCTCTGGAAATGCCTCTGAGGAATGAGTTGATTAGGTTAATTGAGGTGGGGAAACCCACCCTAAATAAGGGCAGCCCTACTCCCTGGGCTGGGCTCCTGGACTGAGTGAAAAGGGGGAAGCGAGCTGAGCACCAGTGTTCATCTCTCTCTGCTTCTTACGCACTCCCTGCCATCCTGGCCATGATGTACTACGAACTTGAACTGTGAGTCCAAAGACACCCTTCCTCAGGCACTATGTCACAGTAATGAGGAAAATACCCAAGACAGGGATTCTGTGACAGTCAACAGCCGGAACTGGGTCACTCAACCACTGTCTGTCATCTGTTTTCTGCCCCAGCTCTGTGCCAGATAAGTCAGTCTGTACCCAGAGGTCCCCGGCTGGCCAGATCCGGACCTCAGGAACAATTCTGCCTATGTGTCTCCTTCCCATCCTTCGCTGGGAGGGAGCTTACATAGGGCAGGTATACATCACTGAGCATTGAGGGCACTGGGCACAATAAACAGGCCCAAGAGAGACCACCTATAGCCAGCCTCTGGCTTGTCCTTCCCCTGGTCTGTTATCTGAGCATAGCAAGGGGGAGGGTGGCCGAGTCGGGCGGCTCACAAGTTCAAAGCCAACCTGGGGTATGCAGCAAGAGCAAGACCTGGCATCACAATAACAACAGTATGGCCTAGTCTGTCTGTTACATTTATGAAAAGATTGATATTTCTTTTAAAAATATATGTATGCATGTGTGTGTGTGTGTGTGTGTGTGTGTGTGTGTGTGTGTGTGTGTGTGTGTGTGTGTGTGCAGTGCCCACAGAGGCCAGAAGAGGGCGCTGGATCTCTGGGAGCTGGAGTTATTAGCCACCCAATATGGGCGCTGGGAACCAAACTTGGGTCTTAGGCAAGAATAGCAAGTGCTCTTAACTTTAGGGCTATCTCTCTAGCCCTTTGTCAGTTGTACTAAGGAAAAACATAGTGGCCCAGCTTCCTCGAGCACTCAAAAGAAAGAAAGAAAGAAAGAGAAAGAAAGGAAGGAAGGAAGGAAGGAAGGAAGGAAGGAAGGAAGGAAGGAAGGAAGGAAGAAAGAAAGAAAGAAAGAAAGAAAGAAAGAAAGAAAGAAAAAGGAAGGAAGGAAGGAAGGAAGGAAGGAAAGGAAGGAAGAAAGAAAAAGAAAGAAAGAAAAAGAAAGATGTAGGCCACTTCCTATCCCCCTGCCTGTAAAACCAGCCAGCATTAGCTGCTGGCACAGACATTCACTCTGGCATCTCTCCAGCTGGGTTCCTGCTACTGACTTGTAGTTTTAACCCGCAGAGAGTCAGAGGTTGTAGAAACAGTTCCAGAAGAAGCTTTCCTTACCCTTAACATAGGTCTGAAAGGATCTGTCAACTGTGAAGAGAAAATGACAACTCGGTTACATGCCTGTCACTCAAACAATTGCCCTAATTAACAAATTTGTAGTGCTTCATTAGGAGGGGAAATTAAAATGTTAGAATTTTACTTTTAAATGAAGCCCTTTTAGAGAATAATTAACCCATTTTCACACCATCCAAAGAACCAAGTGTCCCCTCCCCCACCCCAGGAGTCTCAGAACACGCACAATGACAAGCGCCCCCACCCCGCCCACAACCCCATACAAGTTTCACCAGCAGAGATGTGCGCTATACCAGCATGACTTGCACATAACCTACACCATGAGGGTCCCCATTTTGAATGGCTCTGCCATAGGCCAGCATGTGGGGCTCAGAGAGAGTAGTCAGTCCTCAGACTACAAAATGACATGGACGGGACATCTGGGAAAGTCTGTCTTGTCCAGACCCTGTAGACCCAGGCTGTCTTTACCACATCCTGACTTCAGTACCATGTCTTGGAAAAAAAAAAAAAAAAAAAAAAAAGTCCACTAAAATAAAAACTGCTTAGAGGGTAGAGTTATAAATGATGGTCAACAGACAAGCTCCCCTCTATGGAGAACCTCTGCTTTCTGTTTCAGAGGCTAGCACAGCATCAATTATGAATAAATAACATAACTGAGGCATTATGGATATTTTATTTAGCTCTAGAGCATGCTCTGTCTGTAAGGGCAGCGTGGTCCAGTAACTCCCTGACCTCAAACGAGAAGATAGGGGTATGTGTATGTCTGCAGGGGGGTAGGGGTGGGGGTGCCTAACTTCCAGGAAGAAAGTGCTCTGTGCTTTTCCATTCAGAAGATTCTATAGTGATTTCTTTGTGCCAGAAGAGATATAAGCAGCTATAGACAACTGACCAGTCAGATGGAAGGAAGGTAGACAGGCTGGCGGCATTTAATTTCTGGGCTCAGGATCTTTTCTTTTCTTTTTTTCTTTTTTTTTTAATCTGAGCCAAGTCATTAGCCCGTGGCATTCCTGCAGTCGGGGAGACTGTGTCTTCTATAAGGGACAGGCATCTTCTTACATGAACCATCAAAGGTGGGGGTGCCCGGTGGGCCATCCTTGGCAAATGACCCCCGCCCCCGGTATTACCTGTGACCAAGCCCGACTTTGCACGTACCCTTGGGTCCTTTTGGAGTAGAGTGTGGGGGACTGTTCCCGGCCGAGCAGCCACATCAATAGGGTTGGATGTCTACAAAGTAATCAGACCACAGCTTAGGATGCACAAGAAAGCCAGTTGTATATCCTTTCTTACAAACAGCAGAAACGAAGCATTATCTCCCTATTTTGTTCTGAAGTACGACATTTTTCTTATTAACTTTTATCTGTGTATGTTGTATGTTTGTGTATGCAGGTGCACATGCATGCCCCTCGAAGTCAGAGATTGATAATCTGGTATCTTTCTCAATTGCTTTCTACCCTACTTCTTTTTGAGGCAGGGTCTCTCTGAACCTGGAGACTTAGCTAGTAAGCCTACATACAGCCACGGGATCCTTTTTTCTCTGTCTCCATAGAGCTGAGACTACAAAAGTATATTGTTGGACTAGGTAGGGGTGGGGATGGGATAGAAGTCCCAACAGCAATCCGCACAACAAAGGAAATCCCTTATACTTATAGATGTTGGACGACAGGGGTCCTGAGCTCACAAGGGTAGGGGCTGTGTGTGGGTTTAACACATTAGCCAAGATACTAGAAAGGTTCTAAGACTCTGATTTTGAGTTACAGGGCTGGCTCAGCAGTTAAGAGTGCTTGCTGCTTTTATAGGCAAGCTGGGTTCAGTCCCCAGCACCCACATTGGAGGGCTCACAACTGCCTGGAACTCTATCTCCAAAGGAATCTGATGCCTTGGGCATTGTGTTCCCATGCACATACACAGAGACACACAATTAAATGTTTCTTTTTAATCCTAAAAAATAAATAAATGAACAAACAAACAAACAAATAAATAAATAAATAAATAAATAAGAGCTGAAATTTAGGACACTAATCCTATTGTTCCACCCTACCCAGGGCCTTGCAAGGAGCTCAGCAGCTTAGGGAAGTACTGGGTAAGAAGTTAGGTGCGGCTGGTCCCCTTTATAGGATCTAAGATGCCACACAGGCAACTTTTGCCCTCAAACCCTCTTCCCTGCTGACCCTCACCACTAACTGCCACCGTTTCTCATTTATTATTCTTGTTTTGTTTTTTTTTCCTGCTTTACCATCCAACATTGAAAGAAACTCTTAAGTGCACAATCGTGATAGTGTCCACATGAGGTGCATCTTTCAGAGGGCTGACAGTATGGTGCAGACGCTAAGCTACCTAAATATCTTCACTGGTAGGTAATAACAAGAAATTACACTCAGTACCTACTCATTAGTGACGGTGGAAAGGGGACAGGAGAATCTAATTTGGGGACAACAGAAGATTTACCAGCGAATTCTACTGCTGTTCTTTCAATTCCCATCACCATTCTTTTTATTTTATTTTTTTTTTAGGTTTTTCGAGACAGGGTTTCTCTGTGCAGCTTTGCGCCTTTCCTGGATCTCGCTCTGTAGACCAGGCTGGCCTCGAACTCACAAAGATCCGCCTGCCTCTGCCTCCCAAGTGCTGGGATTAAAGGCGTGCGCCACCACCGCCCGGCCCCATCACCATTCTTAAATGTCACTAATAATATTACCGGCCTTGCTGGACCTTTGTCTCCTGGCCTTGCTGGACCTTTGTCTTCTGACCCAACAGCAATAACAAAAAAAAACCCACTTCAAAGGGAATAGTTACTAATGTCTTATGGGGAGATTTTTAAAAGTAATAGTAGGTTTTGTTGTTGGGTTGTTTCTGGTTGTTTCTCTTTTGAGATAGGGGCTCTTGCTACGTAACCTCAGCTGGCCTGCAACTTGCTATGTAGACCAGGCTGGCCTTGAACTCAAGGGATCTGTCTGCCTCTGCCTCTCAAGGACTGGGATTGAAGATACATGCCACCATGCTCAGCTGTAAGAGCTGTTTTCTTTTTCAAAAATTAGAATAAGTATATATTATATACGTTACTATCTATCCGTCTGTATGTGTGTGGGTCTGTCTGTATGTGTGTGGAGGTCAGAGGCCAACTTGAAGGAACCAATTCTTTCCTTCTACCATGTGGCTCTCCAGGACCCAGTTCAGTTCCCCAGGCTTGATAGAATGTGCCATTACCTCCTAAACTGCTTTCCCAACCTCTTGAAACTTATTCACCTGTGTGTGTGTGTGTGTGTGTGTGTGTGTGTGTGTGTGTGTGTGTGTGCGCGCACGCGCGCGTGCATGTACACACAGTGTCACAGGTTGCACAAGGGGAAATTCAGAGGGCAGGGTGTAAGAGCCAGGTCTCTGCTTCTATCCTGTAGGCTCTGGGGAATCGAACTCAGGGTTGGTGGCAAGTGCCTTTACCCACTGAGCCATGGACTGGTCCTTATTTAATTAGTATGCATCCCTCACACTAGACATGAACTAGTTGGGGAGCAAGGTGGAAAGCTCAAGTTTAAGCATGAAGCTTGCCTACCAGGAAAAGTAGGGAAAGAGAGAGAGAGAGAGAGAGAGAGAGAGAGAGAGAGAGAGAGAGAGAGAGAGAGAGAACAGAAGAAAAGCAATCAGCTGCTGTACAAGTAACAATTAAGCTGCAGTTGTTAACAGCCTGATTTGCATACATATGAAGAACTCCTCTAATGAACAGCAATCTACATATTCAATCAGGAAGATGGCCTGGAAAGGCTTATTTCAACACCGAGAGACACTTCCTTGCCCAGATGTAGTTTGTGGTGTGATTGGATAATTGCAAGTGAGGGAAATAGTCTAATTTATTAAATGACCTACCAGTCTGTTTTGGGGACGCACTGGAGATTTGTCAGAACCTAGTGGGGACAGACCAGGGTCTGAGGGATTACTGGAGAACAGGGAAAGGAATCTAAAAATCGCCACCCCTTGCAGTGATGGCGGTCACTGTAAAAGTCCTGTATACAGAGAGTCCGACATTCAAGCTTCAGTTCCCTGCACAGAAGGGCGATTTCAAAGACGCAGCATCCGACCCCTAATGCCTTTTTAATTTCTCTTCCTGTTTCTGGTTTTTAGCACAACACACCTTTGAAAATGCATGTGTTCAATCCAGGAGACTCTGGTCCCAAACTGGTGCTTTGGCTTAGGAATGGGAATGGGAGGTGTGTGGGCGGGGGGGACCAAATGGGGAGGGGACAGAAACCAACCCACACGCAGTGCAGAATCTCAACTAAATGTGGCTGGCCACTGGAGAAGCATACTTCACTTCAGAAATTAGTATCTGAGTAAAATAAGGGGCATAAAATATTATTTTGTATTCTCTGGATGCCATTGTGATTCAACCTAGGGACCTGTGTATGGAATGGAGACAAGTGGTCTATGTCTGAGCCATGCTCCCCAACCCCTCACTGGGGGAGTCTAAGGAGGTACTCTACTGTTGAGCCACACCTTCGTTCTACCACAGTAGATTTTTTTAAAGGTACAGTGTTGTCAAAATTACTTCTGAATATTGACCTTCCTGGATAACTGAGCCTGTGTGGATCTGGTTATTATTCACTAGGTAGAAAATAATTTAGTTCTTACTAAGAATAAAAGGGGAATGAATCTCAAGGGCTAGGAAGATGGCTCAGGGGTTAAGAGCCCTTGTTACTCTTGCAGAGGACCTGGGTTTGGTTCCCAGCACCCACATGATGGCTCACAACCATCCGTAATTCTAGTTTGGGGAGTTCCAACCCCCTCTTCTGACCACCTTGAGCACCAATCATGCACTTGGTGCACATACAAACAGACAGGCAAAATATTCACGCATGTAAAATAAAACCTAAAAAAAAAAAAAAATTAAAAACGTGAATCTCAAAGTAGCATGTCAGAAACAAAGAACAGGCCCCGACATTGGCAAGTGTGAGAATGGGGGTGGGGTGGGAGTGGTGTCCAGACAGGTCCAAGAATGAGCAGGGAGGGAGAAGGGATACTAATGAGGTGAGCTTCGGCCTCGCCACCCCCAGGCAGACCCCGTGCAGAGATGCATGGCAGACAGAGCGAAGGACAGAGAGTAAAGGGAAAACAATCTCCCTCAGACAAACGAAAGAGCAAACAATTCCAGTCTGGGAACTTTTATTCCCCCCTTTTCCCGTTAAAAAGCAACCAACACTCAACACTGCATGTGTGTTCATCCCGCACATTTTAGAGGCATCTTGGAATCTCCTACTAAATACTTAAGGTTTAGTAATGTTTCCCCCAAGGAAACATCCTTTTCTTCAGTGGTGTAGCTACTGGTAGGTTGAGCTATTCCTGCAAACAGACCCTCGCCCGTGTTCCTTGTGACCTTAACGAGAGGGGAGGAGATCGGTGGAAGTGAAAGGTGAGTAAGAGGTGAATATGCCAAAGTATATTATATATATTATATGTATGGAAATGTCACGATGAAGCCCATTATTGCTTATAGTTAATATATGCTAATGGGAAAACTTATTAGAAAGAGGAACATTGGGGAGGAAAAATGGATCTATGTGCCTACAATGTATATATATTCTGCATATATTTTAACAGCTGGTTTTATTTTATTTACGTGTAGGTGTGTGTGTCTGTGTGTGTGCATGCCATGTATGTGTGAGTGTTCACAGAGGCCAGGAGAGGGCACTGGATCCCCCGGAGCTGGAGTTACAGGTTGCAAGCTACCTGATGTGGGTGTTGGGAAGTGAATTTGGGTCCTTTGCAAGAGCAAAAAAAAAAAAAAAAGCACTTAAACCACTCAGCCATCCCTTCAGCCCCGTTCCGGCATATTTTGAAGAGTATAGAAAACTTAGCTTAACTGAGACTACATGGTTCCTCGCAACATCAAGTTTAAAACTAAATGAATTAGGAAAAAAAAAGTCTCATTTCTACTCCTCATGGTCCTTCTGGGTGTGTGAACTCATCACTGCAGACAAGCATGGATCCAACCCACCTGCACGCCTAGCCTGGCCCTCCACTGAGATAGGTGCCCGTGTGTTTGTTCACTGTGAGGTTCTTACCTTCGGCTGAAATGCTCCTTGGAGTGAACCGAAAGGGCCCGTGGGTGGGATCATGGGGGGTATACCCGAGACTGCAGGAGGATAGGAGTGGAAGAGCTGTAGCCAAAGGCGAGGAGGGATTAAAAAAAAAAAGTTTTAGTATGGGGGGGATGGGGGGGCACGTGATCTGTCCCAATTCCCATAGAAAGACATCGACATTAGCAAGCCAACCAATCTCAGTGTGATGCCATTAGCCAAGCTATGATGAGGCGAACACACAGATGCGCCATGAATGTTTAACGGAAAAAAAGTTAAAAAGTAGTTCAGAATCAATCGGCCAACAAATGATGTCCCTGATGAGAACATCATTAGAGAGAGAGAGCTTTGCTAATTATTAATCAAGAAATCACATAGAAACCCTCCATGCATATCGAAAACAGGGGGTGCTAAGCCCAACAAGATGCCTGGAAAATTATGAGTGAATTAGGAAGAAAAAAAAAAAAAGGAAACCAAGAAAAAGAAGAGAAGGTCTTTAGGAGGGTCAGTATTTATATTGTTGAAACTTGATGAGTTTTAAATGAATTTAGATGTTTGGTGGTTTCCAGAAAGAGGCGATTCACAATCCTTGCTTCATTAGGCTGTTCTCGAAGTGGCATTTCCAGAGGACAATTTAATCCCCTCATCTAAAATGATGATGGATATTTGCGGAGGGTTAAATGACTCGGTTTACATTTTAAATGGAACTACCAATTTTCATAGAAAGTCTAAAAAGAATCATCTAATCTTGTTGCCCGTCACTGATCATTTGAAGTAACAGAGATAACGCGGGAGTCCGGGATACCATGTTTTAATTGTAAGTTCCTCCTGTCCCAGACTTTTAGGTACTCGAGGCACCTGATATTTATACATAAAGCAGAAATCCTTCTGGCCACTTTTCAGTTCATGGGCTGCTCAGGGAGCAGGCTTGTTGGAGCCTACGGGGAGGGGAGCTGAGCCCTGATGTGATTCTGACCACTCAATGGTACAAAGATGGTTCCTAATGAAGTGTGAGTCTTCTGGACTCATCAGCTTACAAAGCACACACAACAGCACGCATGCGCGGGGTGTGGGGGGGTGGGATGCGACACAAAACAAACACGCTAGACACACAGCGCAACCCACGGCAGCAGAAACACGCCTCACTCCTTGAAAAAATCTTATTTCTCTGACTCCATGATCAAACTATCATATGATATTGAAGCAACTACCCAGCCCCACTGCTGTCCTAGTACGTTAAAAATACAGCAACAAGCTTCCCTTAATAACGCTCTAGGCGAGCTGTTCTCAGGAACGACTGAAATCCACACTCTGAAACCCTGGCTTCGGAGGATATCACGCTTTCTGTTGTTGTTCCCTATTTCATTTTGCTCTCTCCGAAGATACCAAGAAGTTTTCCAGACTAATTGATATTGAACTAAATCCACTTAAACAGCGATTGCCAGCCAAGTACCCTCATTTAAAACTACTTTTAAGTCTAAAATTGTGTTTCAGCTACTTGAGCGCACTGCATCTTAATTTGCCTTATAACATCCTAATCCCCAAAGCAGGGGAGACTACTTCATAGATTAGCCACTATCGCTAATATTATGAAATAACTCTCCCCCAGCACGCTGCATAAAGCGGGGTAATTAAATACATGCTGTATTAAAACGCTCCAATTTCTATGACTCTGCCTCCAAGTGGTCCTTTCCTCTCTAATGGCTACAATTAAAAAAGAAAAATGGGAGGCCCATTCCCCTCTCCTTGCCTCTGTTGTGGACCTCTTAGAATAAAAATATAGCTGCCTCTTGCCCCTGGTCGAAAAGCCTGAAATATCTCCGTCATAAAATAGAAACTTCCCAGACACTCAGGCCTCCAGGCTCCTCCTACACCTTTAACCCAGGGACCTTGTGTGGCCCATGAGTAGGAAGGCACTGACTACTTTGGTCTCAGGAAGCCGGCCTGGGCCACCCGCTGAGCCTATGACATTTTTTTGTTAGAATTATTGCATTAGCTGGTCTTTCATTTATTTGTTTTCAATGTTTATTTTTGTGTGTGTGTGTGTGTGTGTGTGTGTGTGTGTGTGTGTGTGTGTGTGTGTGTTAGAATTATTGCATTAGCTGGTCTTTCATTTATTTGTTTTCAATGTTTTGTGTGTGTGTGTGTGTGTGTGTGTGTGTGTGTGTGTGTGTGTGTGTGTGTGTGTACCTTGTCTATCTTGGCTTTTTTAGAAATGTAATTTATTATCATTAGTGGGTGGGACATGATATGTTTGGGGGGCGGTGTCAGGATGTGCATGTGAAAGTCAGAGGCCAATGCTGATAAGTTAGTTCTCTTCCTACCTTTATGTGAGTCCTAGGGATTGAACTCAGGTCTCCAGACTCATGTGGCAAACGTTTTTTACTCACTGAGCATCTCCTCTGCCTGTCCGCCTTGTTGTGTGACAGGGTCTCTCCCCGGGATGTGCTCTCTCACTAGCCAACTGGCTGACCAGTGAACCTCGGGAATCCTCCTGTCTCCACCTCCCCAGAGCTGGGATGATAAGTGTGCCATCATGTCAGGCGTTTTCACGTGGGTTCTGGGGGCTGACCTCAAGTCCTCGTGCTTATAGGGCAAACATCGTACGGATTAAACCACCTCTCTAACCCCTGACCTTTCATTTAAATCTACAAAGCACCAAGTAAGAACAGAACGTACCGTGCATGAGGCACACTCTAGGGAGAAGTCCACAGATTTATCCAGTGCTTATTGTCACTGCTAAAATGCGTCTGTACCCCAGTGCTCAGCGGTCCAGGGTGGATCACATGGGGGGCTGAGTAACCTAAATACTTTTTCTCTCCTTCCTACCACTTATTTATTTCAGTTTTTCCTCTCTCTGAGTGTATATGCACATTCGTAAGTGTAGTGCCCGTGGAATCCAGAAAAGGGTTCTGTAGCCCCCCCTGGAGCTGGAGTTATAGGCAGTTGTAAGCCACCCTACCTGGGTTGCTGGGAACTGAACTCAGGGCCTTTCCAAGAGCAGCAGGCACTCTTAATCAACCTGTCTGGCAGGGTCATGGGCTGACCTCAAGTTCCCTATGTAACGGAGGATGACCCTGAACTCTTGATCCTTTTGTCTCCACCCGCAGCTTCTGGGAAAATAGGCATGCACTACCATGCCTGGTCTTATTCAGTGCTGAGGATGGAACCCAGGGCTTTTGCATGTTAGGAGACTACTCTATATCCCCAGCCCCTCAAATTCCAAGAGCCCTTCCGTGGGTCAGTTCCGAATGCCTCTAGAGAGGAAACAGTTCTAATTGAGTGCTAGTATTTTCAGATCTAGATGTCTCAGCTACCTCCTTGCACAGTGTGCAGTGTCCATGCATCTATTTAAAGTCTGAAGGAACCCAGCCTTTACAGATGTGTTAAGCAGTATTACAACTGGAGTGTTAAAGACAGTGCTACCTAATAAAACAACAAGACCTGTCCTAGATCAACGCGACTACAACGACTAATCCTCCTTGTTTTTCCTTTAAAAATACAAATTAACCAGTAGGCCAAGGAACGAGAGAAGTTTTCACCCCATAATCAAAATATCACAGTCAAATAGTCAGCTCTCTCTCTCTACATAGAGAAGTTCTTGTCTCTTACGTGGCCCAACATAAAACTCAGGTCAGGACCAATTTATCTTCTGGGAACGTGTACTTAAAATTACACAAAGCAGAAGTGCTTTTCAAATAAATAATGAGTCTAAGGAGAAAAAAATGGCATTTTTTTTCCATCTTAAGGCTTTTTTTTGTTTTGCTTTTTGAGAGAAAGTCTCAGATAGCCCAAGGCTGGCCTTAAATTCTGGATCCCCTTACCTCCATTTCCCAAATTCTGTGTGTGCCAACATATCTAGCTAAGACCTTTTTTAAATTAACTGACTTTTTTTTTAATTGTTCAATTGAAATAAGGTCTGAATAGCAATCTGACTATGTAGAAAAGGGTGCTGTGTTTATTCTAGAAGGGAAGAAAAATCCACTCTTTAAAGAGGCATGAGTCAAAGTAAAAGGGATGGTTTATTTACAGGAAAGAATTGAAATTAAACTCGAGGAGTTCTGGGTTCCTAGCATTTCGAATGGATGACTAAAATCTGCAATTTCATACTCTCCCAAGGCAATAATCATTCTAATGACAGCCCACCCACTCTTCTGGATAGCTATGTGGTTCCAGAAAGTTCCAAAATGGAGCAATGCTAATGATTTGTTGTTGTCTGGCTATTGTGAGACAGGGTCTCCCTATAGTCCAGGCTGGTTTTGAACTCGCTATGTAGCAAGGATAATCCTAACACCTGACCCTCCTGCCTTCGTTTCTCTAGTTCCAGGCTAACAGGCTGATCGGCCGCAGCAGGCGTGCTGATGATCTTTTGATTTGGTAGATGATAGTGCATCGCCACCCAAAGCAAAAAAGAAAAAAAGAAAAATGGCACACAAGCAAGCACCCCGGATGATAAAGGAGCGATGGGGAGACTCTTGGCACAGATGACAGGGAAGGCTGCCAGGCGCTTCTGCATCTGTGGCAAGAGCACTGGAAATGGAAAAGGCATTACAACGAATGTGTAGGACAGCAGTATGACTCACACTATGCCGGTAGAATGGGTCAACTTTGGTGGGGTATTTGTCAAACTGCAAAGGGATCAAAGCAAAAGCTAGTTACTTTGGCTGCATGTTTTGTTCATCCCCTCCAATGGAGCTGACCCACTAGACACGCTTCTGTGTCAACCTCAAGGCGCCCCAAAAGCAGGTCTGAGCGCCCCAACGAGAGTATCCGCAACGTCAATGCAAAGTGGTAAGCCCACCCAGTGTGCCCCACTCCTCGGGACCCCTTGATGCTATGTTTGGGGACTGGCACAAGGCAATCATCCAAAGTGGAGGAAACAGGCATTTATATAAACCAGAAAAGTGGACATCCCATCTGTGCTGGACAGCTGAAGGTCAACTTGGCACAAGATGAGTCATCTGAAAGGAGGGAATCTCAATTGAGAAAATGCCTCCAGAAGATGGGCTGTAGGAAAACCTTAGAGCATTTTTTAAATTAGTGATTGCCCATTGTGAGTGATGCCATCCCTGGGCTGGTGGTCCTGGGTTCTATAAGAAAGCAGGTTGAGCAAGCCATGAGGAGCAAGACAATAAGCAGTACTCCTCCGTGGCTTCTACATCAGCTCCTGCCTCCAGGTTCCTGCCCTGTCTGAGTTCCTGCCTTGGTTTCCTTCAGTGGACTGTGACCCTGGATATGTAAGTCAAATAAACCTTTTCCTCTCCCAAGCTGTTTTGGTCATGGTGTTTTGTCACAGCAATAAAAAACCCCAAGACACTGTCTAATTCATGCCGAGAACTAACTCCCTGTATTTTCGTCTTTTCTGTGGCAGGAAAAACCATAGATTCTGTTGTCTCAGTGAAACATGTTACAGCACAAAATGAGTGATTTGGAGCCTTGCCTCTGAACAGAAAAAGTGTATTCTTTAAAAAGAAAAAATTATGTATATGTCTGTGTGCCTGTGTGTGGGTATGTGCACAAGTATTCATGTGCCCAAGGAGGCCAGAAGAGGGCACAAGATCCCCTGCAGCTAAAGTTATAGGCGGTTGTGAGCTGTACAATATGGAGACCGGGAACTGAACTCTGGTCTTCCGGAAGAACATCAAGTGCTCTTAACCACTGAGCCATCTCTACAGCCCCAAGTATTTCATTAAATATTAAAGATTAGCAATATAATTTTGTGATCATCTTTGTTATGGGCAGGCCTCTCTCTTGGAATATATATATATATATATATATAATTCTACTAAAGCATATATATAATTCTACTATAGCACATTCATTGGTATTTCTGGTTTTTAAACAAATATCCTAATTCTCCACCCATGTGCCAGTCCCCAGACAAAACAAAGTAAGTCTACGTCATTGCTGAGTTCTATCTCTGGGGGACGCATCTGCCTCTGCTGCCTGCTTGCTATCAGACATAACATAAGTTTAGGGCACTGTGTCCTATCACAGGATAACAAGAAGTACGGCCATTCTAGGAAAACGGGATTAGGGGAAATATACGATCAAGGAAGAGGCAGTCCCCAGGGTGAGCATCCTCCCCACAGGCCCCGTGGTTCTCTCTTCTTCACTCCCAGTCTTTCCTAAGTATTTCTATATTGGTGTTAAACATTTTCAGGTCTGGGGACAATCACCCAGCATGCACAAGCAAACATAATAACCCTTTAAGAAGTTAACAAGGCTGCATCTGAGTGCTTTGAAGGCACCCAGAATTGAATCGATCCATGGTGCCAATGACAGCCATCTAGAAAAATGTCCCGACTCTGATGCTCTAGTCCCAGAGTTCATTAGCAAAGAGGGACGAGACCCAAGGAACACCCCCTCCCCCACAGCATCATCACCCTCTCCCCATCCCCTCTCCAGCGTCTCCCAATGCCCATGCCAACCCCCGAGCCAAGCTGCATGCTCTACTTATCCTCACATTTCTGCCTGGGGTACGCACCATGGGAGGTGCTGGCGTCGGCATGATGGCGGTGGGTGGGATGGCGTGGGGGAATGGCGTGAAGGTGTGCTGGTGCGTGTGCTGATGCGTGTGCTGGTGCTGATGCTGGTGTTGATGGAACTCGGTCCGCAGGTAGGGCGGAGGGCCCAGGGATGCCCCTCGGTCGGCGCTCTGAGAGGCCAGGAATCGTGTGTTCAGTTCCTGCCTCAAGATATCTTGTTCTGGAAATGAAGAAAAGGGAGATAATGGCAGCAGCAACTTTTCATTCACCACGCAACATCCTGGTTGCAGACATGTCCAGTGTGCATACCACATGCCAGTGCAGCCCAGGATAGCTATGAATTCGGCCCGACACAGAATTGTGAACTTATTTATTAACACATTGTGACATTCTTGTCCTGTTTTGTTTTAAACTGAGGGAGAGTCTCGTGTAACCCAGAAGGACTCTGAACTCCCTACACAGCAGAGAATGACCTTGAATGACTCTGAACTCCCTACACAGCAGAGAATGACCTTGAACCCCTGATCCTCCTGCCCCTGCCTCCTGAGCTCTGGGACGGTGGGCATGCAACACTATACATGGTTTTATGTAGTGGTAAGGAGGGAATCCAGGGCTATATGCATGTTGGGCAAGCACTCTACCAATATTAGTAGCTGCCACAATGAGACTCTGTGTGCGTGCGTGCATGCGTGCACGCGCGTGTGTAAAACTTGATTGTGTGGTTCTCCAGTGTGAACTCTACAGATGACAATGTCATGTCAGAATGTCAAAAAGCTGGGCATAGTGTCTATAAGGACCTAGTGCCATTTGATGGATGGAGGATGCAGGGATGATGACAACTGACTTGGGGCACACGGGGGGTGGAGCCAGGTCCTGGGATAAAAGGACACAACAGGCGGAAGAGGTAGACTATACCAACGCTGGCTCTCAGTCTGCATCAAGTTCGCTACCTTGTCTCTCAGTCCCAAGTCTAAAAGCAAGCTCAGTCACTCCCAACTAAGGAAGGATTGTCTCAAAACAACAACAGTAACAACAACACACACACACACACACACACTCATAAAACCCAGCTAAAAACAACAACAAAAACAAGGTGGGTGCCTGTGCCCTGAGGAATAACACCCACGGTTGGACATTCTTGCTTCCACTCTCAGATAAACACACATGCATCGACACACGCGCACGCGCGCGCGTGCACACACACAAGCATATCTAAGTACTGCGGTACAGGGAGACACACCAGTCACTCATTAACTATCTGTTAATACCACCAGGTTCCCGTGCCTTCTTCAAGGATTGGTATAGCTCTATGAAGTGGCATAATAACATGGCCGGACTAGATCAACATCAGAGCACAGGTTTGGTGAACACAGTCAGGAGAAAAGAATGATAAAATCTATGACTAGGTCAGTTCAGAGTGCGTGTGTGTGTGCGTGCGTGTGTGTGTGTGTGTGTGTGTGTGTGTGTGTGTGTGTGTGTGTGCACGCACCCTCACATTTGCACGTGTGTGGAGGCGAAACATCGGCGTCAGGTGTCACTCCTCAGCTGGGGGGGTCCATGTTTTTCTTTAAACAGACATTTACTTTAGCTGTTAATTAAATTGCCTTGTTTATTTGTTTGTGTGGGGGTATGTACATCACCACCTGTGTGGGGCTACAGGAAAACTCTGGGGAGCTGTTCTCTTCTTCCACCAGGTAAGCCCTAGGGATGGAAGTCAGGTGGTCAGGTGTTGTGACAAATGCCTTCACCTAGTAGCCATCTCACTGACATCGCCTTGGTGCTTTGAGACAAAGCTCTCACTGGCCTGTGCCTCACCAAGGTGACTAGACCGGCTGTCCAGGGAGCCCCAGGATTCCTCCAGTCTCTATCTCCCCAGTGCTGGGATCTCAAGTGTGCACTACCATCCCTGTCTTTTTTTTTTTTTATGGGTTCTAGGGACCGAACTGGGGACCTCAGCTTTGCAAGGCAAGTCCTACATTGAGCCTTCTCCCTAGCCTCAGCATGTCTGTCTTTAAAATTCTAGGGCATACTGTCATCTCAACAGCACATAAAGAGGACCCTCCTGGAGAGACGGCTCAGCAGTTAAGAGCTCATGTTGCTCTTGTAGAGGACCTGCCTTTGGTTCTAAGCACCCATCTCACACGGCTCACAATTACTTGTAACTCCAGCTCCAGAGGATGCCCTCTTATGGCCTTTTTTGGCTACCTATACGCATGTGGATGGATCACACACAAACACACCACACACACACACACACACACACACACACACACACACACACACACACACACACACAAATTAAAATAACAAAAGAGAACATAATATAAGAAAGAAAGGGGTCCTATTTGACACAATAAACCCCTACACCAAGACACAACCTAAAGACCCTGGAGTGAAATACATAGGCCCGTAATTGCTGTCTCAGTTTAAATGTGTGTCACAGAGTACACGCCATCATGTGCCATATAATTTTCACTCAGGGGTGATGTCATTAAAAAAAGGTGTGACTTAGGCACTCCACTTTCTTTGTTGTTATTGTTCGAGACAGGGTTTCTCTGTGTAGCTTTTGGAGCCTATCCTGGAACTCACTCTGTAGACCAGGCTGGCTCCGAACTCACAGAGATCCACCTGCCTCTGCCTCCAGAGTGCTGGGGTTAAGGGCGTGCGCCACCACCGCCCAGCATCACTCCACTTTCTTGCTCAGCATCAAATTCACCCCAGCTTTGCTGGGCAATTTAGAGGCTTTGGGATTTACCTCTGCTGAACCTCAGCCACAAACAGTATGAAGAAGACTCAAAGAACACATCCATCCAAGAGGGGTGGAGATTGTGACGTCATACAGTCCAGTGGTGAGGTGACGAGCGAGGGGCACGAGGGGTATACAGGTGTACCAACGGGACTGCCTCATCTTACCTGAGTAAGTGCTCCCTGCGGGATGCCCGGGCACCTGCAGACTTCCAGACGTCAGCGGTGGGGGAGGAGGCAGAGCAGAGGGAGGGGCAAACATATTGGGGTGATGTGAGTGGGCGGGGGGCTGGAGGGTGGGTGTGAAGCTGTGCAGGGGGCTGTGGTTGGGCAGAGAGAGGGGGAAAGGGGAGGCGGAGGGGTGGTGGGAGATGTGAGGAGGGGCGGGCTGGGTCTTGGCTGGAGTGTTGCTTCTGCTGCTAGAAGAAGAAAGAAAAGGAGAGAAAGTCAGCAATTTTTTTTTTTTTTTTTTTTTTTTTTTTTTGGTTGTTCGAGACAGGGTTTCTCTGTGTAGCTTTGCACCTTTCCTGGAACTCACTTTGGAGACCAGGCTGGCCTCGAACTCACAGAGATCCATCTGCCTCTGCCTCCTGAGTGCTGGAATTAAAGGCGTGCGCCACCACCGCCCGGCCAGCAATTCCTTTTCTGTTGTTCAATTTTTTTTCCCCCTTTATTACAGTAAAAGACTTTTTTTTTTTTTTTTTGGGACAGGGTTTCAAGTAGCTCAGGACGGTTGCCATCTCACTATATCAGAGAGGATGAACTTGAACTCGTGATCCTCAGTGCTGGAATTACAGCTGTGCACCACCACGGCCAGGTTATACAGTGTTGGTGATGGAACCCAAGATCTCATGCCCGCCAGGCAAGCATTCTACCAAATGAGCTGTATCCCCAGCAAGAAGGGAAGAAGGGAGGGAGGGAGGGAGGGAGGGAGGGAGGGAGGGAGGGAGGGAGGGAGGGAGGTCCTTGGCTGGTAAGACAGCCCAGAGGGTAAAGGCTCTTGCCAATAGCCTGACGACCAGAGTTCAATCCCTGAGACCCCACGTGATGGAAGGAGAGAACTGAATTCTACAAGATACCCTCTGACCTCCGTATCTGGCACACATGTGCCCACACATACAAACACACACAAATAAATATATGATTTCAAAAATCCTATCTCCCTGCCTACAGCCATCCAACATGCCTGACTTACCCCCTTCCTCTTCATCAATGCTCCCCGGCTCCCAGCAGCCTTGTGAACCACAGACAGCTGTGTACCACCCTAGTTACTAGACACAGAAGCAGCCAGGAGCTACTGTTCCGTGGCTGGATGCCCCCCCTCCCCCAGACCCTGTTCAGGTGGCTCCTCCTGCCTCAATCGTCAGGATCCCTCCTATTTCTGCTGCAAAGATTTCACCTCCGCCCTAGCAGGGGTCCAGCCTTCCCACCTTCCAGGAGCCACACTAGCAGCTGAGGTAAGAAGACAGCATAAAATGATTTTCTGAGCCCCACCCCCTTTCTGCCGCTGTCACCTTGGGAATGAATGCAGCACAAGTGAGGGGTCAGGCTAGGGAGGGCTTCACCTCCTGTGAGATCAACATCTGAGCGTATAGGTGAGAGTTTATCCAGATTAGGTTCAAGATGGGAAGGCCCATCCTGAATGTGGACAGCACCACCTCACGGAATGGTGCTGTGGGATGTCTTTCTGTACGCTGTGAGTATGTGTTGTTCTGACTGGTTGGTAAATAAAGCTGTTTGGCCAATGGTGAGGCAGAATAAGGTTAGGTGGGACATTCCAACTGGAGGGAGAGGAAGAGGAGAGGAGAGGAGGAAGCAGACGCCATCCCGCCATCCAGGGTAAAGCCACAGAACACATGGCGACATATAGATGAATAGCAATGGGCTGTTTAGTTAAAAGAGCTAGCTAGCAAGAAAATTGAGCCATAGGCCATGGCCATGCAATTCGTAATTGATATAAGCCTCTGTGTGTTTACTTGGGTCTGAGTGGCTGCAGGACCAGGCGGGACACAGGAAAACTTCCAGCTACAGAGTGGGGGGTGGGGGGGGTCCGGGTGGTTGTGGTGGTGGTGGTGTTCCTGGACTGACTTGAAAAGGAGAAATCAGGCTGAGCACCAGCATCCATCTCTCTCTGCTTCCTGACTGTGGATGCCACGTGACCAGCCGCCTCAGGCTCCTGCCGCTATGCCTCTCCTCCCCTCCCCACCATTCCCCCCCCCGAACCCCGGGATGGGCTGGAGCCTCAGAGGGTGAAAAGAAAGCCTCCCTTCTTTAAATTGCTTCTGTCAAGTGTTTTGTCACAGCAACAAGAGAAGCAACTAACACATCGCTCTTCTGGTCCAGAGGATCATGAGACAGACCTGACCCTGTAGGGAAGGTACATGGGACGCAAAGGAGTCCCGACACCATCCAACGGGAGGCAGTCACAAAGACGGAGCCTGGGGACAGTGGCGGAGCTAGAATTAGCACCCTAGAGGCTCATCTCTCCCCTCTTCTTTACGGACATCATTTGAGCAGCTCTGTCAACTTGGTGAGGCCCCATAAAGCCAAAAGGAACTTGGTTCTCCAGCAGGGATTCTCTTTCAATCAGAGCTGGGTGACCCACAGCGGGAGAAAGGGCCGCCGAACAAAAGAAACCCAAACTCCTGGGGTCCCATCAGCAAGGCTTTCTTAAAATGCAGCCCCCACCAGAGGCACACAGCCTCCTTTCTCACTCTCCCCATGAAAAAAATCTTCAAGTGTGCCTCAGTATGCCTGCCCTGTCCCCACCCCTGCCCTCCACAAGGGTGCCCTGGTACAACGTCCAACTTCTGTTTGTTTGTTTGTTGTTTTGAGACAGGGTTTCTCTGTGTAGTCCTGGCCATCCCGGAACTCACTCTGTAGACCAGAGTGGCCTCGAACTCAGAGATCTTCATGCCTGTGCCTCTGCCTACCCAGTGCTGGGATTAAAGGCATGCGCCGCCACGCCTGGCTCCTCCAACTTTTTCTGAAGCCCCCTTTTGCTCCTTCCTATATTACTTCAAGTCCCTGAAGGAATTTTATCGCCCCCACCCACCCACCAATGTCCTCAACACCCAACCCAAGAGACCCACACTCCACCAACAGTTCCTTTCCCTGTCTTTTAGCCCCACCGATCCACATTCCCCCCCATCTCTCGACCTCACCAATTAAAAACCAGGACAAGTTGCAAACAAACATACAATAGTAGTGTCTCCAAGCTTTTGCACGGTGACCCCTGCCCTACGGATGATTAGGGTCACTCACCTTAAGCTGTTGAGACTCAGGCTACTGCTGTTGTAGGCCGACAGTGGCTGGGAGAGGCTCTGGGAAGAGGGATGTGACTGTACAGGCGGAAGGGCCTGCTGAAGCAGATGGCTGGGGGACTGCGGCCTGGGTGGCCGCTGCACCTGAGGCTGTGGAGCAGGCTGCAGCTGGGCTTCTGGGGGGCCTTGGACTGGCTGTGCACTTGGAGGAGGAGGAAACTGGGGCGGAGCCTCCGTGCGCTGGACCAAGTCTGGGTCCGGAGATGGAATCTGGAGCTGGAGTTCCGCCTGGGGCTGGGATGGTAGCTGGGGGAGCTGAGGATGAGGGTCTTTGAGCACCACGGGTTCAAAGACAGGCTCTTTGCAACAGTCCTGGCTCTTCTCCTGGCTTCTCTCTAGACCCGAGATCTTGGGGACAATTGGCCCTGCATCTTGGTGGTCGTGTTCAGGCAGCGGGCCGACACCTAATTCTGGATCTGAATGGGAGAAAGAAAAGACAAAAACAGGGGGACTGTGAAAGACAGCAAGGGACCGAGAAGGACAAGCCAGCTTTACAGAGTATGTGACATTTCCCAACAAGACTCTACATCTGCCACCCGGCACCCTGACTCCCAGAGTTCTGGAAATGTACACCATTAGTAACTTCAGTTCCCTGGAACTCAAACCCACTTTTCTGACCTCTGAAGGCACCAGGCACAAATGTGGTGCATAGACATACATGTGGGGAAAATACCCAGATGTGCAAATAAATAAATAAACATGGAACAACACCCTGAAAAGATAAGTAACATAAATAAATGATATAAAAGAAGGATGCCATGTGAGTAAGTACTTTTGTATGTGTCTGGAGAGGAAATCAATGATAATATCATCTCCAGTGAAGGCTGAGGAAGTGACTCGGGGGTAGAGCCCTTGGCTAGAATGCCACCTCTCCCAGCTAGGGGCCAGGGGTGTGGCTCAATACAGAGCGCCTGCCTAGGATGCCCTGTTGAGGGACTGAGGGTACAGGTTAGATAGAGTGCATTAAATTCCATCCCCAGTACCACTCAAACCAAACCAACCAACCAACCAACCAACAGAACAGGAGGCTGGAGAGGAAAGAAGTGGTTTGTTCTAGTCATCGGGCCATGATGACTGTAAGTCTTGTGTTTGTGACTATGTCACACACACATTCTAGAACCTGTTCTACAGGCTAGCTACACTAAGGGCATGACCCCACGAATGCACACTCACTTTGCATGTACAAGGCCCTGGGGTCTATCCCAAGCAGAAACCGAAAGACCCAGAAAAAATAAGAATAAGGACAAGGTTCCTTTTTTTTTTTTAGCTTTTTGAGACAAGGTTGCTGTACAGTTGTGAACCTTTCCTGGAACTCGCTGTGTAGACCAGGCTGGCCTCAAACTCACAGAGATCTGCCTGGCTCTGCCTCCCGAGTGCTGGGATTAAAGTTGTGCACCACCACCGCCCGGCCACAAGGTTCCTTTTTGCAAAAACAAATATCATGTAATACTTGGGAATATTCTTGGTAGAGGAAATCATAGGGCCTGTAAATTTTTAGCAATGTATCCTAAATTTTTTTTCTTTTTTTTTTTTTCCCCGAAACAGGGTTTCTCTGTGTAGCTTTGGTGCCTGTCCTGAATCTTGCACTCTGTAGACCAAACTGGCCTCGAACTCACAGAGATCCGCCTGCCTCTGCCTCTGCCTCCCGAGTGCTGGGATTAAAGGCGTGTGCCACCACCGCCCTGTAATTTTTTTTCAAAGTGCTTATTATGCAAAAAACTACAAATAAACAAAATGAGAAGAGAAAGAGAGGGAGACATGAACCAAACATCTAAGAAACAGTTCTCATCAGATGATGCCACCTTCTAGGAGTAGAGCTGAGAAATGTGTAGTGTGCTACCTGGCTGTGGCAATAACTGGAAGGCATTATTGGCTCTTTTAAAACTGGATTTTATTTCTGTGTACGTATGTGATGTATGTGTGTGTGTACTCCCAGGTGCCTACAGAAGCCAGAGGAGGGTTGTCCCATCTCCTGGAGCTGCTGTGAGTGAGCCTCCTGACATGGACGCTTGGGAACTGAACTCTGGTCCTCTGCAAGATGGGTTCAGGCTCCTAACCACTGACCACCATCTTTGGACCCCCATTCCTGGTGTTTCAATCTATCTGATTCACAATGATCAGAAAAGCAATACTTTACACAGCCTCGGTTAGTTTTCTAAACCTCAGTGGACATCGTGCAGCTGTTAAGACTCAGAACTGACCCATTTTGCCTGGTTTTATTTACACAGACTTTCCGGAAATGGTATCATTGTGTTTGGTGCCCCGCTCCCCGAAAACACACACACAAACTCAGTCATCCCCCTGCCTCAGGCTCCTAAGTGCTACAATTACAAGCATGTGCCACCATGCTTTTTATTTTATCACCTTTGAATTTTTTTTTTTTTTTTTGGTTTTTCGAGACAGGGTTTCTCTGTGTAGCTTTGCGCCTTTCCTGGAACTCGCTTTGGAGACCAGGCTGGCCTCGAACTCACAGAGATCCGCCTGGCTCTGCCTCCCGAGTGCTGGGATTAAAGGCGTGCGCCGCCACCACCACCCGGCCACCTTTGAATTTTATCCTTAGAACTTCACCAGGACCTAGTCAGCACCTGAAGCAAGTCATATTAGACACAGAAGGTTGACCATGGTATCTATGACGGTTGACCTTGATCGCCAAGTCCACAGGATCCAGAAGCACCGTGGATAAACCTCTTGGCATGTCTGTGAGGGAGTTTCTAGATTGGGTTTAAGAAGATTCACCATCACTGTGGGCAAGAGCCGTCCAATATTCAGAGATTCTGGGCTGAATATAAGGGGGGAAGTGAGCTGAGAACCAGCATCCATCTCTCTCTGCTTGTCTACTACAGATGCGATGTGACCAGCTACCTCACACTCCTACCGCCATGCCGTCCCCAGCTTGACTGTATCCTTGGACTGTGAGTCAAACAAATCCCTCCTGCCTGAAGTTGCTTTAGTCGGGCATTTTTGTCACAGCAATGAAAAGGAACTAATACAGAATGGTGATTTAGAATTTGGGACCTTCCCATAGGTGGGGGCGCATGCCTTTAATCCCAGCACTTGGGAGGCAGAGGCAGGTGGATCTCTGTGATTTTGAGGCTGGTCTGGTCTACAGAGTGAGTTCTGGGACAGCCAGAGCTGTGTAGAGAGACCTTGACCCCGCCCCCCTCAGGAAAGTATGAGGCCAGCTAGTGCTACATGGAGAGAAACTAAATCCAAGCAAAAATAACCCAAACAAACCAACCCTCCTACACACACACACACATACACACACACACACACACACACACACACACACACACACACACGCCTTTGTCATACCTGGTCCACAGTTATGGAGTGGCAGGAGCATGCCACTGTGCATGTGGAGGGCAGAGGACAGCTTCCAGGAGGTGGCTCTCCAGAGACCCACATGATTCTGCCATGTGCACCTTGGGCATGAAACCCAGGCCATCAAGCCTCGCTAGCAAGCACCTGCACCCACTGAGCCATCCCGCTGGCCCGCATCTAACCATAACATCTTCACTGTAAGCAAGGATTTCTATGCTTCCAAGCCTATCATGACATTATAAAAAAAAAAAAAATTACTTCTCACCAGGCGGTGGTGGCGCACACCTTTAATCCCAGCACTCGGGAGGCAGAGGCAGGTGGATCTCTGTGAGTTCGAGGCCAGCCTGGGTTACAGAGTGAGTTCCAGGAAAGGCACCAAAGCTACACAGAGAAACCCTGTCTCAAAAAAAAAAAAAATCTCTCTAATTTCTTCTTTACTTTTGAGACAGGGTTTCTCTGTGTAGCCCTGGCTGTCCTGGAACTCGCTCTGTAGCCCAGGCTGGCCTCGAACTTCGAGATCCAACTGCCTCTGCCTCCCAAGCGCTGGGATTAAAGACTCGCACCACCAGCGCCTGGCTATGAAGAAGATGGGTATCAGGTTGGTAAGGGTGACATTTGATATTTTCCCTTTGACGAACTGCAGCACATCTTCAAGTCCAGTCACTTACGGCTCAAAGGCGGTAACTCCCTGCAAGCATCCTGCGAAAACGCCACAAGTTCTGTGAGTGCTTTTCACAAGGGACACCACGCCGTGAGCGCCCAGTGTTTCCATACTAGCTGCAGGGAGATGGCAGAGCCGGGTGTGTGGTGGCACACACCTGTGATCCCAGTACTTGGGAGACAGAGGCAAGAGGGTCAGGAATTCAGAGCTAGCCTTGGCTATGTGGGGAGTGTGAGGCTAGCCTTGGCGGCATGAGATCCTCCCTCGAAAATCAAACAGGGAAACAGAAACCACTTGGGCGAAATTACACGAAAGGACGTAACAAGTATCGTCAGTTTGGCCTCAATGCTGAAAACGACCTGTGTAAGCATACACATGTATGCATAGGCTGACAAAACTGCACAGCAAAACATGGCTCTGAGCCTATGATTATTTTTTCCTCCACTTCTCAATGTCTCTGTCGTGAAAATGTATTACCAGGCAAGAAACCAAGAAAGGGAGGTATTACATTTTAAAATGAGTTCCTCCCCCCTCAAAGAAGTCACTGCTTCCACCCTTTTAGAACTGCCACCTAGTGAATGGATACTTGATTTTTTAAGCAGGCCACCAAAATGGCTCCTCAGGTAAAAAGTGCCCGCCACCAAGCCCGAGTTTGATCCCGACGTCCATGTTGGTAGGAGATAAGCAACACCTGCAAGTTGCCCCCTGACCGCCACACACGTGGTGGCATGCATGGGCATGCGCACAAATACAGAGTGGTGTCTGCGGTTTACTGAAGTTACCCAGGATGGGCTAGTCTGATAGGAACCGCAGCCTACCATCCAGAATGAAACAGGCTGTTTCTACCTGACCCCAACACCGATAAAGCATCAGTGCTCCAGCTTATGTCCAATGCTCCTGCTATCTCACAGTCAGTGATCTGCCACCAAGAGGCATGTGAGTCACCGGTTTGATGGTGACCATCTGTGATGGCGAATCTTTATTGTCAGTTTAACAGATTGCCATGGAAACACATCTCTGGGTGTGTCCATGATGGAGTGTCTATGTAAGTCACACTGAGGTGGGAGGACCCACCCCGAAGGAGGGCAGCACTGGCTGTCCACAGACTAGGGTCCTGCGCTTCATGAAAAGGAGGAAGCAAGCTGAACACCACCATTTCTCTCTCTGTACTTCCTGACTGTGGATGTCGTGAGACGGAACACCTTCTGCACCGGCCACCATGCCTTCCCCGTCATGATGGGCGGCTGTCTTGTCTTCCTTAAGCTGTTTCTGTTGGGTGTCTGTGCCCAGTATATACAGAGTAACTAATGCTCTGTATGATCAGAACAAAGAGCCTTTCATGGCCAACCCTAACTGCTAAACATTTCCTTTCCTTTGTAGCTTCTAGGAAATGAGAGTAATGAGGGCTAGTGGGATACTCCGTGAGCAAAGGCGCTTGCTGCTAGGCCTGGCCATCTGAGTTTCCACCTGGCCATATGGTGGAAGAAGATCAACTCCAGCAAATTGTCCTCTGACTTCTACATGGGTGCCTACACACATACACACACACACACACACACACACACACACACACACACACACACACACATGCATGCACACACGCACGCACAAAATGTAGTATTTTAAAGATTTTTAAAAAAGAGAGAGAGAGTGATGAAAAGCCAAGTAGATGGAAGATCAAAATTAGAATAAAAGAAATAGCCTGGCACCCACTAGGGCTGGGGCTGGATGCTTCCCACAGTGTTTAAGAACCCCGGGATCTCAATGTCACACACAATCCTCAAGCTGTCTGGTATGGATCAGGAAAAGAGCAGGCAGTTTGGAATCATATCCCATGCCCAGCACTGTGTAAGGACACGAGACTGTGCCACCTAAGCATGTGCAGTGCAGACCTGGCTCAGAGTGGACTTCAGAAACTGCCAAAACACCTGTGAAACCTTCTTCCAAAGGAAGTGACCTACATCATGCAACAACCATGTACTCACCTCACTTCCCCTCCGGTTTCCACCTCCCCAGGGCTGGGACAGCACCTGTGTGTCACTACACTTAGGTTTTTTTTTTTTTTTTTTTGCATGTCCCTTCTGGGACTCTGAACTCAGGTCTTCTCATTTGCATAGCAAAAACTTGACCTACTGAGCCAGCGCTCACAGCACGTTTCCACTGAGTTCCTTCCCAGAGCCATCTCACGTTATATGATACAGGAAGAAGTTATGCCTTCAGAGCTTCAACCAACACCCTAAAAGCAAACAGTGTCCTCTCAGAGCCACACGCCTGTCCTGTCCCCGGGGGTTTACTGTGAGAACTGGGCTTCTCCTCAGGAGACACGTTCCCTATCTTGGCAAATGCAATCCTGGATATATATACTCCTGAGGGGCAGGGGTAAAATTGCTCCCTAGTCTCTTCACACTATCTGCTATGGCCCGCATGGGGACCGACAGTAGCTAACCCAGTGCGATCTGTCTGAGTGGTGTATGTGTGAGCACCACAGAAACTTCTAGAATTAATCCATAAGCCGTTCTAATGGTGATAGAAGTGGAACTAAGCCTTTGAATGTTTAGTCAAAGAAAGAGAAGGAAAAGAGGAACTTCAATGTTGTTTTTTTCCCCTCTCAGTTAAGTTTGGAATTGCATCATCTCCCAGTGTCCCTAACAACCTCAACATTCCAGTGTGGTCACATGTAGGAGCCCACCATTATACTTGTGTGACACTAAGCCTTTTCCTTGTCCTCTTTATTTTTGAGACAGAGTATCATACACCCATATGCAGTCAAGGAAGACCTTGAACTTCAGATCGCCCACTAACAAATAAATACTCTCTTCGTTAGGAGATTACAGCTGGGCACCACAATGCCTGGTTTATGTAGTGCTGGGGATCAAACCCAGGGCTTCATGAATGCCAGGCAAATGCTGGATCAGTCTATTAACCATTAGGTTGACTTTTGGTGTGTATAAGAATGTGTGGTTTATATGCGCGGATATGTGGAGGCCTGTGTACCTGTACATGAACGTGGAAGCCAGCGGACATTGGGTACCCTGTTCTATCACTCTCTTCCACCTTTTTATATATTTATTTTTTGAGACAGAGTCTCTTTCTGAAACTGGAGCTAGACTGTGGCCCAGAAAGACCCCAATGACTCTCCTGTCTCCATATTCCCCTCAGTGTTGGGGTCACAGGCACACACACCATCGAGTGTGTGAACTCAGGTCCTCAGGCCTGCATAGTAAACATTCTTACCTCCTGAGCCCGACCACCAGTCCCCTTAAGTTGACTTTTACAATCCATCAGCGCAATACATTCTTTGTAGGAAAATAACGTCTCTTGCCATTTTCTTTCTTTCTTTCTTTCTTTTTTGTTGTTGTTGTTGTTGTTGTTGTTTTTTGAGACGGGGTTTCTCTGTGTGGTTTTGGTCTCTGTCCTGGATCTCGCTCTGTAGCCCAGGCTGGCCTCGAACTCACAGAGATCCGCCTGGCTCTGCCTCCCGAGTGCTGGGATTAAAAGCATGTGCCACCACCGCCCGGCCTCCCGCCATTTTCATCTCCCTTTGCTTACTTGTCCTCCATGTAGCATAAAGAGAATACATTCCAATACAAACTTGAAGTTACAAGTCTCCACAAGTGTAGGGTGCAGTAAAGAGGGCTGACAAAATGACTACAGATCAGTGTCTAGAGCCCAAAGGACACGTCCCCGGTCCTTGCACACAGATGACGGTTCAGGTCACCGGAACAGTAGACGTGGATTGGAGGCTTGGGAACTACCCTGTCTCGACTGACGCACTCAGACAAGTGTCCCTCAGAGAAGCCTGCAGATGAGGGTGGCGGAGGGGAGTGTGTCTGCTTCTTCAACAGCTGAAGGTCTAGCTGCCACATGCTGCAGCCCAACATGACCGATGTCCCATTCCCTCTTAGTTCAGTTCTGGCTGGACCACCCTCACCATAAACACCCAGTTATGTCACCAATCTGTTTCACCACCCTACACTCTCCAGTGATGCTTCCTGCCAACTGTGGCTATTGGGATTAGCCACCCTCCAGTCCCTCATGGGTGGATTTCAAGCATGTCTTCTTTTTTTTAAAAAAAAAAAAAAGATTTATTTATTTTGTATACAGCATGTATGACCAGAAGAGGGCACCAGATCTCATTACAGATGGTTGTGAGCCACCATGTGGTTGCTGGGAGTTGAACTCAGGACCTCTGGAAGAGCAGTCAGTGCTCTTAACCTCTGAGCCATCTCTCCAGCCCTCAAGCAAGTCTTCTATCATTGAACTACACCCCAGCACTTGCAGGAATGTCTACATTTGGGGACAAGTTCTCCTTGGTAAGTTGCCCAGTGTGGCCTCGAACTCACTCTGCCGCTAGGACAAGCCTTGAACTTGCCATCCTCCTACTTCAGCCTAAGTAGCTGGAATTTCAGGCCTGAGCCACCACACTTGACTCCGCTACTTACTTCAAGCTAGTCACTGTCAACAGCCCTTCTAATGACCTGCTATATATAACCACACTTGCTGCCTGGGGGGGCTTAGGCACTAATTTTTAAACGAACACAGAACACATTTTATTTTACATAATGATGTATTACATCTTCTCCCCTAAATATAAGCAAATAAATGTGTATTTGGGGACCAATACAGCTTATTGCTGTTGGAATTTTAATACAACTTTACCTTTGTGAAGACTTATTTTTACTTATGTGTATGCATATGTGCGTGGGTATACGTGACCGCAGAGGCCAGAAGAGGGCTTCAGGTCAGATCCCTTGGAACTGGAGCTACAGGTGGTTTAGAGCTGCCAGACATGGATGCTGGGAACTGAACTCAGGTCCTCTGCAAGAGCAGCAAGTGCTCTTAAGGGCAGAGCCGTCTCTCCAGCCCTTCAGCCTCAGGTTTTTTGTTTTTTTTTTAAAGACAGAAGGGTCTCTTCAAATCTTACACTTCCTTCAGTTCTGAATACAGTGTCACCCAGAGCCTGAATGCCTGATTTCTTTAACTACATAATAATCAATTTACAAAAATCTAAGCAAGTTCCTTTATAAGTGCAATTCTAAAAGGAAAAAAAAAAAAACCCGCCATAATGAGAAAAACACTCAATAAACAATTACACATTAAGCCAGAAAAATTATGCCTCTTTGGAGTCGTTTCTGTAATTGGACAGTATACTGCAATAAAATAATAGCATAGAATACAAGCCAGTGGGAAATAATTAGATGTCATTTTGATGTTTAAGGAGCCATTTTCCATATATAATAAAACTAATGTTCTGCTTTGGATCATAAAGGATTCTAATAGCTTGGTTATTTTTGTGTTACAAGAAAAAAAAAAGTAGGGCAATCAAAAGCATAGAGCTTTTTAATAACCAGGGATGGGTGGGGCCCTGCTGGTATTTGCCTATGGTATGCATGCATGTGGACTCCGACACAGCCTACAGACTTCGTGAACACAAACACATGGAAGGAAAAGTCAATAAGAAAATATAAACAGTCTTACACCAGGGAATGGTTCTGTAGAAGTGTCACAGGATTTCTATGCCTGCATGCTTTAGCTATTTATTATATATTATATTATATAGCTATTTATTGCATGCCTGTGTATGAGTGGTGCATGTGTATGCATGCCAATGTGTGGGTAAGGGAGCATGTGCACGTGTATGAAGAACAGAGGTGTCTTCTTCAATTCTTACTTTTTCAAGGATTGATTTATAGCCAGATGTGGTGGCTCATGCCTCTCTGTTCACAGCACAGGTGGAGCTCTGTGAGTTCAAGGTCAGTCTGCTCTACATAGAGAGCTCTAGGCCAGCCTGGTTCTACAGTGTGACCCTATCCCAAATTTGTTTTTTAAATTTATTTTTACTTGGGTGTGTGAACTGATGGCAGTATATATACATGTGTGTAAGTGCCTGGAGGCCAGAAAAGAGCATTGGGTCCCTCTGGAACTGGAGTTCCAGGCAGTTTCAAGCCACTGAACGTATGTGGCTCCTTGGGTAAAGGCAGTTTTGGCCAAGCCTGGTGACCTGAGTTTGATCCCTCAAGCCCAACGGTAGAAGACAAACTTCTCTGTAAGCTGTGTCCTAACACCCATACAAAGAAGCTTACCCACTCTCTGCCCCAAAGTAAACAAATGTAAAAAAATGGGGAAGAGGGAGTGACCAGATGGGGGTTCATGGATGTCCGTGACCACCCTAGCACAGGGAGAACTGAGCCAGGCAGATCCCTGGAGTCTCTAGTCCCCCAGCCCACCAATCACTGAGCACCTGGTGAAGGGAAAGAAAAGACAGTGTTTGAAAAGATAAGGCTGCTGGGCATGGTGGCGCACGCCTTTAATGCCAGCACCCGGGAGGCAAAGGCAGGCATGTCTCTGTGAGTTTTAGGCCAGCCAGGGCTACAAAATGAGACCCTATTGGAAAAAACCAACAAACAAAAAAGATAATCAGAGAAAACACCAGATGTTGATGTGTGGCTTCTACTTGCATGTGCATGTATACAACACACACACACACACACACACACACACACACACACACACACACACAGAAAGAAGGCTTGCGATGCTGGTCAGCGGTGGAGTGTGTGCAAGGAATCCCCCAATGAAAGGCTGGGAGTGTGGCTTAATGGCAGAGCACTTGTTGAGAACACACAAGGTCCTATGTTTAATCCCCAGTGCTGGAAAAGTAAATAAACAACCAGGGAAGGTAAGGGACAATGACTACATACAGAAGGCTTAAAACAAAGAGAAAGCCAGTGTACCTCACTTTCATGGGACAGAAACATGGTTTAATCCAAACACAATAAAAATCTCTAGCATAGGAGCCAGTGGCCTGGCTCACGGGTAGAGGTGTTTGCTGCCAAGCCTGATGATTTGAATTCGATCCCTGGTATCCACATGATGGAAGAAGAGAACCAACTCTAACAAGATGTCCTTGGACTGCCACACATGTGCCTTGGCATGTGTGCACCCCTTCGCAATAAATAAATTTCAAAAATCTTTGGCATAGCAAAAGACTTGGAATACATCCCACAAAACAAACTACATGAATTTAAAAAAAATCACCTGGTTTATAAACCACAGGCTTTTCTAAATATTCAGGAGATAAGAAAGACTCATTTTAAAGAGTTTAAAAAAATTACTGGTGATATTGGTGATGTTGCACACCACCCAAAAGCAGTAGCTGTGCAAGTCTGGTGGCCGGAGTTCCATCACCAGATATCATGAGGAATCAGTGAGCAGACTCCAGAAAGTTCTCTTCTGACCTCAGTGCGTGTGCACCTGTGTACACACACACACCCTACCACCACCACTAATAATAATAATAATAATTTACTCATTAGATATTTAATGCTCTGATGTCTAATTTTCAGTTTTAAAGATTTTTTAAATTTATGTATATGTGTCTATCAGGGTGTATACCACATGTGTTTAGATATCTGCAGAGGCCAGTCCCCTGGAATTGGAATTACAGGCAGTGTGCAAGACTCAACATGGGTACTGGGGAACTGAACTTGGATCTGATAAGCCATCTCCCCAGATCCTGGGGCTCCCCATCTGGCCAGCTGAGTCTAAGCGGTGTTCCAAGAAGTCAGTGAGAGACCCCGTCTCAATGAGTGGATGGCTTTCTGACAAACACTGCTGTGCTGCTAACCTCCACTGGAATGAACACAAGTGCGCATGCTCACCTACACCTATGTACACAAACATACATACATACATACACACACACACACACACACACACACACACACACACACAGACACACACACTCTTCTTTAGTATCTTAACAAACAACATATACATATCTACTAAATCCCCCCCCCACCTTTTTTACAACAGGATGTCATGGAACCAGGCCAGCTTTCAACTTCCTGTGTAACTGAGGATGGTCCTGAACTCCTGATCTCCCTGCCTCTACTTCCTGGGGGCTGGGATTACAGGTGTGCACCACCTTGCCTGGTTCACACAGGGCTGGGATGTTACCCAGTATTCCACCCATTGTCCCAGACAGCAAGTCCCCTAAACCCTGCATCTCTGCACAGAATGCACATGTACCAGGAGCAGCCACAGATCAGGTGAATTCATGATGGAAAGAGTCTAAGGTTCCGGACCCTAAGGACTGGGTCAGCGTGGGGGAGAACCTCCAGTGAGTTACAAAAGGCTTCTGGGCACCGTCCTCCTCCACGCGGTAATTAACTTATTAGTATGCAGTTCTGGGGCGACCTAATGTTCCTTACTCACTCCTTCCCCAATACGTAACAAGCTTATTATGTGTTAGAGAACACGGTCCTCCCAGGAACGCAGCTGACAACTTTATCACATCAGTTGTGCCTGCCCCAGCATCAACCAGGACCTGTGCTGTAGAAGGTGGACGGGATGGGGAAGGTCTTTAGACCCTCACGAGAGCCCAGCCACCCACTCCTCCCAGTCATTTGTACAAAATTCTGCCCTAACTGCACCTGGCCTGGGGCCTGAGGGACTCTGAGCTGCTGGAGTATACATACAGGTTGTGGAAGGTTAGCTAAGGGCTCCTTCTGTGTGGCTGTGGGGAAGCCAGCCATCACTCATGCTCGGTGAAGACTTTCCAGTGAGGCTGCTTTGGGGTCACTCACTGTCAGGAAGCCATCACCTAACCTCTGTGAGGTAAGTCCAATAAACTCATTGGTTCCCCAGGGTGAACTCTGGTGGAATCATATTTTGGTGTGTCGTTGGGGCCTTTGTGAGGAGTGGGTGATGTTATTTACAAAGTATACACACACACACACACACACACACACACACACACACACACACACACACACAGACACAGACACAGACACAGACACACACACACAGAGGAGCCTTCAACACAGGGGTCTGTCAATTCCCAGTGCCAGACTTTTTTTAATATAATTAATTTGCATATTAAAATGTTTATTGCTAATTGGCTACAACCTAATAATGAATATATACTGTATTTCACTTCTAATTAAAACCTCAATAAAAACAGGCAAGGACTCTTCTCCATGTCAAGGTGAAGCCCCAGGCTTCAGGGCTCTGAAACACATCTCTCCCCATCCTGGTGACTTCACTACCCCCATGTGCTCCTTGAGGATGCTGAAGGGCAGAGCTGTGTGAGGGTGCATGCTGGGAACTGAACCCAGGACTTCCTGCATGCGAGAAGAGCACATTACCTGTTGAGCCACTGCCTCAAGACACAGCTCAAGGTGTTCTTGTATCACACAGACCAGGAAGGTAAATCCCTCCTGACCTGATTCCAGTTCCCACAGAATTAACACTTGACTCATTTACATGTCACAGTTTTAAGTAGCAGCGAACATAGTTTAGCCATTTGTGACACTCAGTTTCATACAGCTTCAGCTTTACACAATGTAGACTCATCCCTGGGAACAGAGTTTCAATGAGGGACTGTCTGGCCTGTGAGCCATATCCCTGAGTGATTTTCTTTAAAAAAAAAAAAAATGTTTTAAATTTCATCTTTATTTATGTGTATGTGTTTGTCTGAATATCTGCCATGTGCATGCGGAGGCTGGAAAAGGGCAGAGAACTTCCTGGAACTGGAGTAACGGGCAATCGTGAGCCACTCAGTGTAGGTGTTGGGAATGGAACTTGGGTCCACTGCCAGAGCAGCGAGCACAAGCACTCTTAAACCTTGAGCCGTTTTTCCAGCCTCCTGTGAGTGGTTTTCTTAACTGGGCCAATTGATGGAGTAGTGCCCACCCTGAATATGAGTGGTCACAATTCCCTTGGTTTGTGTCCTAGACTAGGTAAGGGTAGAGAAGAGACTGAGAAAAGAGGTCTAATACGTATGCATTCATTTCTCTCCGCTCTTGACTCTCAAAATGCTGTGAAGCTGTTTTAGGTTTATGCTGCCTTGACCTTGCTGAACCATACCCAGCTCCCCACTGGGGGATTCTAGGCAGGCATTCTATTACTGAGCCATGCCCCAGCTCCTCACTGGGGGATTCTAGGCAGGTGCTCTACCCCTGCGCTACACCCTCAGACCATTTACCACTGAGCTTCATCCCAAATTGCAAGCTGTGATCATTAAGATTATTAAGTACCGCCTGCTCTCTGTCTCTGAGAGTCTGGGATGTATCCCAGCTAGGATAAGACACCGCCGAGCAGCTGTTATCTCTGCAGACAGGTTCCCTCTTTTTGCAGAGCCTAGTGCTCAAGAGGTGAACCTTTTTTATACAATCCTCCACTGCCTTGGACCATTAAAAAGCCCAGGGTGTGAATGTTGATTGTTCTTGAATGGTGCATAAAGTGATTCTACCACAGAGGCAAAGCCGAGTTCTAATTAGCCAACTGATTAGAATTAGTGGGCCTGTGGAAGGTGGGGAAGACACAAAATTGGAGGGGCCAGGTGTGTGTTTCTGTGAGTGGCAGTCTCCCTCCTATGCCACAGTTCCCCCATGGACAGAAGGGCGACCTCCCATGTGAGGTGCACCTCAAGTGTTGGTTAGGAAAGCAGATAACTACAATTACAATTAGCAATAAAAAAAAATGAAACACTTTGAAAATTATAGTGTGCAACACACTTCCACACCATGAATGCTTTGGCTCATTTTTGACTTGTTTTAAAATTGAGTGTGCATGCCTGGCAGGTGGGTATTGCAGCTCTAGGTCCTACAACCAAAGGTGTGAGATATCCTCAGCAAAGAGGGCTTAGCATGTAGAACTGGAGGTCACTGGGAGCAATGGTAATAGCTTGCATCGTTTTGGATACTTCTGGGGCCTCCCCCACCAAAACACTCATGGGGAGGTAACTCTACTCTTGGAATAAGGGACTGTGGTTGTTCGGCCTTATATGGGACATCTATGTCATTTCCCACACCTCCAAGGCCCAGGAAAACATCATCATAGAATGTAAAGAAGAATTTAAGATTCAAAGAACAGGGAGGAGGGCGGGAAAACATTGTCATCTGGGCATGACATTCTGATGCACACACGAACTCGCAGCAGCGGTGGTGACCCACAGGGGACCCGCACCAAGTCAAGCCAGTTCAAAATTCCAGCATGGAGTGGGGAAGGAGGTCTAGGTGAGAGCTATGGGCAGTTGGTAGCTGCTGGAGGGAGGCAGAGTCACTTTTCATTGGGGGAGCGGCTACCTGTAGGTCGTCCCTGCCCAATATGACTCCATAGCCATGCATATTTGGACAGCATTCATCGGACTTAGTGGGTTATTTAAAAACAAAACAAAAACATGAGGTTGGGAGAGAGATAGGAGACTATATTTGCAAATCCTATATGATAATGGTCTAGGATCCAATCTGTAGGGGCTGGAGAGATGGCTCAGCGGTTAAGAGCACCGGCTGCTCTTCCAGGGGACCCGGGTTCAATTCTAGCACCTACGTGGTAGCTCACAACTGTCTATAACTCAAAGTATATAAAGAACTATACCAAATACACAGTAACAACAAAACCTATTTTAAAACAGTCAAATGGGCTCCTGAGAAGGCTCAGTGGATAAAGGTGCCTGCTGCCAAGTTTGGTGACCTGAATTCCAGTCTGTGAACTCACAGGGAGGAAAGACAGAACAGACTCCCACCAAGTTGTCCTCTGACCTCCCTGGCCAAGCTGTGGCATGCATGTGCACATGCACACACAAACATAACAGAAGCTGATTTTTTTTTAATGGGGGAACGGATTTGAATAGGCAGTTCTTCAAAGAGGACATACAAACATCTCAGGAGCAAATGGAAAGATGTTCAACATCATTAGTCATCAGGGAGACAAAAGACCAAACCACAAGAAGCAGCCACACCCACTGTAATGAGAAACAGAGGCTGGAAGGAGGGCAAGACGGAGCCCTCCCCACTGCCCACCCACAGTCTGTCTGTCCTTCAAAAAGACTGCACACCTCTCCTCCACTCATTCCCCCCCAGTCAGTACTGCTTTTATTTCCCCTGGAGGGCCTTGACTGGGGTGAGACGGGGGTCCCAAGTAGCCCACGCTGGCTTGGAACTCTCAGCAGTTCTGTTTTACCTCCCAAGTGCTGGGACCATACCTAGGAGGATCAGGGAGAAAGCGGGAGTTCAAAGACACTGGCAGCTACACAGTGAGTTCAAAATCAGCCTGGGCTCCATGAGACCCTGTCTCAGAAGAACTGGATCCTGCCCTGGAGGAGCCTACAACTTCCTGGAAGAACAATTAAAAGAAGGAGCAGGGGAGATGGCTCAGGAGAGAGAGCCAGGCAGATTCTTGGTTCTCCCTGGCCGGCACATGGACTAATCAACCAGCTGCAGGTGCCAGTGAAAGACTCTGTCTCAAAAAACAACAACAACAACAATAACAAAAAAAGATGAGGCTGGCTAAGTGGGTCATCGGCTAAAGAGCTTGCTGCTCAAACCTGACGACCTGAGTTCAATCCCCAGATGGCACATAGAGGTGCAAAGAGAAACAACTTCACATTGTCCATAACGTTCATGCACACATACTTATAAACAATAATTATTAATTCATTAATAAAAATTTCAATAAAAACTGGTGGATGGCTCCTGAGGACACCCTAGGCTGTCACCCAAGCTGTCCTCTGGTCCCTTCACATATGCATTCATGCACAACATTGGTGGGGGGCAGGTTTAAATAAACAGAACAGTATAATATAAGTGCCCAGCTAGAATATGAGCACTCTCATTCCCCCCCCAGGGATCCTGGGCAGGGGCTGTTCCCTGGAAAGCAAGAACAGGAGAGGAGTCACTCCCAGGAGAAATAGGGGAGCCATCAGAGCCAGAAGGGAACCATGCTCACAGAAGAACAGAGGCAGAGCAGGAAACCCATGCTGCATTGGTCCAGGAATGGCGGCAGGCACATCCATCCACTCAGGAACCTAAACCCACCTTAGAGGTGGAGTGGGAAGACCAGGTTGTCGGTCACCAAAGGTCAAGCCTGTTTGGTCGCTCCCTTTCACAGAAAGTGGTTCCTCCCTCCCTGGTGGCAGATGCTGCCCCAGGCTGGGTGTAGGATTTCCTTTTATGGAAGCTCCTTGGAAGAAGGTTCGAGGAATGATTGGGAGAAGAAGGACTCTTTAAAATCTCTGTTTCAGACAAGGTGTTACAGAGAAAGGTGATGGGTCAGTTAAGGATACAGAGTACCCCAGCAGTCTTTATTCCAGCCACACACACACACACACACACACACACACACACACACAAAAAATGATAAAATAAAGTAACGCAAATGTCTCTTTCAGGTGAAATGCTTATAGGGGAAATGGTTAGACACAGACAGCACTGTGGGGATCCCACGTGAACCGGACAATTGTTGGAATCGACCTTGGCTCCAAGAGCTACTCAGGGTCTTTCCCAACTAGTTCTCTTGTGGATGTCACAGCACAAAAATGACGGTGATTCGGCACTTAAAACAAGAACCCACGAGGCTGGAGAGGTGGCTTAGCAGTTGTGAGCACTCGCAGCTCTCGCAAAGGACCCAGGTTTGGTTCCTAGCACCATTGCCCCACGGTGGCTCACATCCATCTGTAGAACTCCAGTTCCAGGGGATCTGGGACCCTCTTCTGGTCTCCGAGGGTATGCAGATGCTTGTACACGTAAAATAAAAATAAACCTTAAAAACAAAACATCCTGAAGGTGTGGTAGTCCGTGCTCATTAAAACCAGAACTCTGGAGACTGACACGGGAGGGTGGATGGGAGTTTTAGGCTAGCCTGGGGCTACATAGCAATTTCCAGGCCAGTCTGGGATACAGAGTGAGTGAGACCTGTCCCAAAACAGTAACAATAGCAACAACCCAAACCTGGGCTGTCGCTGTAACTCTGTAGGTAGAATGCTTGCCTAGCACACACTAAGCCCTGGATTCTATCCTCAGCAAACCATACACTGTGGATATTGGTCCATGCCAGTAATCCCAGCACTCAGATGGTGGAGGCGGGAAGATCAAAAGTTGGAGGTCATCCTCAGCTATTTAGTGAGTTCAAGGTCAACCTGGGCTACATGAGATACTGTCAAAAAAACAAACAAACAAAAAACCAGAAGGAATCATTATCTAATCCCTCCTTAAAGATGAAATGATTTTGCAGATTCACGGACAGTGTGCAACGCTCTGGAATGTTCTTCCCTAGCCAGGTTCTTTCTGGATGGACCAAGCTATCTTCACAGGGTGAGTTTTCCAAAGGAAAGGAAAGGAAAGCAAGGGAATTCATTTTCCACTACCATTTTCCCCGACGACCTCTGGTGCAGTTCTGATTGATCTGACTTTTCTTTCATTGTTGCTTGGTTTTATTAGAGACTAGCTCCCGTCTCTGGAAGAGATTAATGTGTACCTTCCTCAAGTTATGGGTTACAGGATGACAGATTCACTCTCTGCAGTCTAAATCTTCCCAGATGCTCCCAGGCTACCCCCTCAGCACTACCTGAGCCCTGCTCCCAACTCTCACTTCCCCTCCCACCCAGGCTGCCTAAGCCAGCAGCAGACAAGGTGTAGGATTTCTATGGTAAGCTGTCTTACAAAAACCAAACATGTCTTGGAATAATCCTTTTAACATGATTAAAGAGGAAAGTCCTTGTCTTGTTTTGTTTTGTTTCTTTATTTCTTTTTACTATTTATGTGTGTGTGTGTGTGTGTGTGTGTGTGTGTGTGTGTGTGTGTGTCACATTCACCATGGCAGGTGTGGAGGTCAGGGAACATTTTCCTCTCCTTCCTCCATGTGAGGTCCGGGGATCGAACTCAGGATCGGGCTTGGCTGCAAGTGACTATAGCCACTAACCCATTTCGAGGACCCGACTTCCACCGTGTGAGGAAGGGGCTGTTAGACACTGCATGGAGACTCCAGGCTACCTGGCCTTCGACACTCCAGGGCATTCTTCTGTCTCTGCCTCCCACTAGCTGAAGCAGGGCCAGGATCAGAGACATGCACCACAGCATCTGGTTTTTACGTTGTCTCCAGGCCTCCAAACTCAGGTCCTTGGGGTGCACAGCTAGTGTCAATGAGCCATTTCCCCAGCCTGTTTTTGCTGTTGTTGTTGCTGGTGGTGTTTCTCATACAGCCCTGGCGGACCCCCAAACTCACTATGTAGCAAAGATAGCCTCACACGTCTGACCCTCCTGCATCCACTCCCCAAGGGCTTGGATCACAAGAACACACCAACACGACCAGCTTAATTTTTGAAGAAAGTCTTCCTATGTAACCATGGCTGGCCTGGCACTTGCAACAATCCTCCTGCCTCAGCTTCCAGAGTGCTAGGATTACAAGCATGTGCCACCACGCCCAAATAACTCCTCCAGTCTTGACACACTTTATTTTTTTTAATCTGTGAGAGTCAAATTGTACAAACAGTCCCGTAACGAACAGTGTTGGCTTGCTTCGACAGAAATTTGAAATTTAAATACCCACCTGGGCACAATTACTGCGGCAGGACCCACATGCTGGCCCCAGTGGGACCTGTCTATAAGCTCTTCAGAGTCAGAAAGGTACTTCTGTATTCCCCGGAGGTGGGGTGGAAATAACCTTCCTCCCCTTAGATCTAGCACAGGTTGTGAGTCAGCCACCAGGGTGGGGGTGGGGGCAGGTCATCACCAGGCCTCCCAGAATTCTCTGACTTCATTAGTGCTAACTGAAAGGGGAGGGTGATGACGGGAACTTGGCACTGGCAATGGAAAACAAATCTCTACCTAGGTAGACAATTTGACTTCGTGGTGCACCTGATGGGAAAGGTGAGGAGGGGTGTGGGCCAGCTGTGAGATGCGGTACAATAAGACGATCCTCTTGCCATCCTCTATACTCAAGAGAACGGACATACAAGATCCAGTCTCAGGGAGGGTCACCTGGCTGCGGAGGACGTCAGTGCTGTGTGTGTAAACCTCCCCACCTTGACAATAACTTTCTCTAACCCGGCATTTATACATCGTGTGTGTGTGTGTGTGTGTGTGTGTGTGTGTGTGTGTGTGTGTGTGTGTGTGTGTGTGTAACAATAGTGATTAGGAAAAGAAGCCATTGCTTTGAGATGGAGCAGGTGGGCCGGTGTGGGAGATGACAGACGAGGAATTGGAGGGAGGAGGAGAGGAGGGGAAATGACGTAACCACATTTTAACTTAATTTAAAGAAATCCTCTAATCTAGAGCTCAGTGGGCAGAGGACTGGCCTTACAAGCAAGAGGACCTGAGTTCGATCCTCGGGACTCCTGTGAAATTGCACACATCTGTAAGCCCGGTGCTGGGCAGGGAGTAACAGAAGAATTCCTGGGACACAGCATCCAGCTACCTAGACTATTTGTGGGGCTCTAGGTGGATGTCGGATCTTGGGTCACAGGAGGTGGATGGAGCCCGATGAAAATACCCAAGGTTGTCCTCTGACCGCCATAGGTACCTGCACGCATGCGTGGATGCACGCGCACGCACACAGTGGTTAAAAGCATGAGCTACTACGCTTGTAGAGTTCCCAGCATCCACACCAGGTGGCTCACAACCAGCTCCAGAGGCCCCGACACCGTCTTCTGGTCGGTCTCCTTGGCACCTGCACTCGAATAGCCACAAATGGACATATATACACAAATAAAAATAAATAAAATTTTAATAAGAGTTTGACACACATATTTAAAAAAAAAAACAAAAACAAAGAATCCTCTAAACAAGGGTCTTGGGCTTTCAGTGCTTAAATTTTTTTTTTGTCTTCTCTGCTCTAAAAATCAGAGACTTGGAATTCTACAAGGTTTCATTTGTGTGGTAGAATTTTCACTTACAGTTGAGTTCCTGGGCTTTTTGTGTGTATCTGTTTATGTTCCTCCCACTGTTAGTACTGCAAGCCACAGAAATTTAAGAAGGCCAGGGGCAGATGCCACATTGATAGGAATCACCAACATGCGTAACAGCTAATTATATGGGGCACGATGGAATGTTTAACAGTGGTCCAGTGTATTCCCACACAGCAACTCAGCAATTCCTACATGGAGGATGAGTCACCGATACAATCATTTCTTCAATTCGCCCCCTCTCCCTGTCTCCCTGCCTCTCTCCAGTGTGTGTGTATCAAAATATTCCTTCACCAGTAAACAAATATTTCTAATAAACATCAATTATCTCCTTGTAAAATCTTCTGAAGGTTGAGAGCGTTGAGTAATGGCATTTTGGGCGTTAAATATTTTCTATTAGCTTTCTGCTACTTTGTTAAAACGTCGTGGCGGGCGGGGTTGGAGAAAGGAGGAGGAGCCAAGGGCTGGGGAGATAACTCAGTGCTTGCGAAGCAAATACAAGAACCTGAATTCGATCCCCAGCACCCACGTTAAAGGGTGGGGAGGGGTGGTAGGTGTGGTAGCATGCAAGCATAACCCCAGCACTGGAGACCCAGATAGGTGCTAGCACACTTGGTAAGTTCCCAGCCAATGAGAGACCCCGGCTCAAAGAAAGAAAACAAAGACAAAAGTTCCCAGCCAATGAGAGACCCTGTCTCAAAGAAAGAAAACAAAGACAAAAGTTCTCAGCCAATGAGAGACCCCGTCTCAAAGAAAGAAAACAAAAACAAAAGTTCCCAGCCAATGAGAGACCCCGTCTCAAAGAAAACAAAAAGTTCCCAGCCAATGAGAGATCCTGTCTCAAAGACAGAGAACAAAAACAATTGACACCTGAGAAACAAGAGCTGTGGTTGTCCTCTAGCCTCCACATACAAGTGGACCCCCGGCCGGGCGGTGGTGGCGCACGCCTTTAATCCCAGCACTCGGGAGGCAGAGCCAGGCGGATCTCTGTGAGTTCGAGGCCAGCCTGGGCTACCAAGTGAGTCCCAGGAAAGGCGCAAAGCTACACAGAGAAACCCTGTCTCGAAAAACCAAAAAAAAAAAAAAAAAAACAAAACAAAACAAGTGGACCCCCGACAGACGTCCACATGGCTGGGCTTCCTGAGCCACACCTAGAACCCTAGCAGAGGCAGAGGCAAGGGAACTGTAACAATTGTGAAGCTAGCCTTCACTATACAGTTGAATAGTCCAGCCTAGTGAAAATAATTCTAAATTCATAATCTAAATTCACACGCTGCACATCAAACATTTCAGACACCAACTCCTGTTAAAATACCCCCCAGCTACCCTTTTTCCTCTTCCCAGATGCCTTAAGACTAAGCCCATGCTTATGAGACGAAGCTGTGTATCTACGATGGGGGAAATGAAGAATCTGAGCTTTCAGAGTCTCTATCAGATCCTCTATCATGATCAATGGACATTAAACCAAAGAACATTCATTTTAAATTTGGGCCCAACTAGCCGGGCAGTGGTGGCGCACGCCTTTAATCCCAGCACTCGGGAGGCAGAGCCAGGCGGATCTCTGTGAATTCGAAGCCAGCCTGGTCTACAGAGTGAGTTCCAGGAAAGGCACCAAAGCTACACAGAGAAACCCTGTCTTGAAAAACAAAAAAACAAAAACAAAAACAAACAAACAAAAAAAACAAAACAAAAAAAATCGGGCCCAACTCTCCAAACTTTTAAAATCAGATATAGGAGCCAGGCCTGGAGGTATAGGCCTGTGATCCCAGCTACTCTAGAGGCTGAAGCAATGGTTTCCCTAGTTCAAGGCCTTCCTGGCTAAAGAGTGAGTTCAAAGTTAGTCTAGGTAACTTAGTGAGACTCTGTCTCAAAATAGAAAGAAGATAGCTAGGAATATAGTTTAATGGTAGAATACTTGTCCAGAATCTTCTAATGAGGAACTAGTGGCATGGCTAAGCAGTGTAACTGCATGAAATCCCTCAGTGAGGGGCTGGGGTGTGGCTCAGTGGTAGAGCTCCTGCCTAGAATCCCCCAGTGAGGGGCTGGGGTGTGGCTCAGTGGTAGAGTACCTGCCTAGAATCCCCCAGTGAGGGGCTCGGGTGTGGCTCAGTGGTAGAGCACCTGCCCAGAATTCCCCAGTAAGGGGCTAGGAGTGTGGCTCAGTGGTAGAGCACCTGCCTAGAATCTTCCAGCGAGGGGCTGGGGGGTATAGCTCAGTGGTAGAGCTCTTGCCTAGAACCCCAGAGAAGGACTAGTTGTATGGTATAAGGCTGTAGGTTAGAGCCCTAGCACCCCAAAGAGGGGGAAAAAACCCAAATTTTCCAAAGGGAGATCAAACCGGATTTGGAGCATTCTAGAATGTCACGACTTTCTTTATGTTAGGTAAGTTTGTTAAACAGAAGATCCCGGGGCATCGGCAAAAAGAACAGGCATTTGGTGTGGACGGTCACAGGACAGGGGCTTCCGAGTCACCTTAGATCTCATTAATTCTCACTACATAATTCTCTTTTACACTTGCCCTTATCATAAAGAATTAAGGGCCTGCCATCTATTTCCATCTGACCCAAGGCATTCTTTTAAATGGGCTGTTGATAGTCTCTGGTGATGGACGGTTCCAAGCTGATGACATTTCAAATGGGCCTTTAGGGTACTGACAAAGGACCTTCCCTGTGTTCAGCTGGGGCACTCACTTCCAAGATCTACCCCAGAGGACATGAATAAGACATTCTTAAGAGTCCAATTTAATTTATCAGCGTCTTGAAGGGAAGGTCATTTCTTTGTCTCCCTGGAAAGCCTAAATTCTCCACTCTGGTCTTTAAAAGGTCTATATACATCTGTTTTAAGCAGATGGGATTTTGAAATGTGAGGTGCTAAGCCACACAAAGAGCCATGATGTCGGGGTTGTGTGAGGAGCCGCACCTCCACCTTGCCTCAAACTGTGGCTTCTAGCTCTTGGGGAGGAGGGGGACAGATCATGTGAGACAAATGTGTCTACCCACAACTGAAGGCCACTGCCTTTGTGGCTCAAACAGGAGCATAATGGTGCCATATTGAATCCAGAACTGGTTCTTTAGCACTAAGTCGATGTCCCCAACATAAAGAATGATGAAGGGGAGTGTTAAAAGTTCAACTGGCCTTTCTGGGAACATCCCCATCATAAAGCACAGCTTATCAACCGAGTGGCAGGTAGAGTGTATGTATGCAAAATGAACACTTTGGGAAAAATGCTTATTTGCCATCTTATGCCTCTGTCTAACTGGACATGCCTATGATTAACATTAGCTGCAGTAGGGGAAAGCACAGGAAACCAACCACACATTGCCCTCTTCTGGCCTCTTCAGAAACTGCACACACCAGCACAAACTCATATACAGACAAACAAATACACACATAACTTAAAATATTTTTTTTTTAAAGAAAGTAAAACATATGAGCACTATTTAGATCTTTCAACTTGGTAAGTGGGAGGGTTTTCTGGTATTCATGAAGGTAACCAATGAAGAAAAACGAGGTACACAGAGCTGTTGAGGTGGCTTAATGTGTAAATGCACTTACTGCCAAGACGCAACCTGAGTTTGGTCACTGGTACTCACATGGTAGAAAGAGAGAACTGACTCCTACAAGTTGTCCTCTGACCTCCACATGCACACCATGGCACACACAAATAAATAAATAAATACAATACAATACAATACAAAAGTAAATAAACACTATTAAGAACAGTGTTCTCCAAAGCCCACAGAATCAACTAAGCAGGGCTTCTCGGGGCTCCAGAGACTGAAGCGGCAATCATGGAGCCTGCACAGCTCTGTGCTAGGCCCTCCGCACACATGCTGTGGTTGCTTAGCTTGGGGTTTCTGTGGGACTCCTAACAGTGGGAGAGAGGGGGTGTCTCTGACTCTTTTGCCTGTTCTTGGGACTCTTTTCCTCCTACTGGGCTGTCTCATCCAGCCTTGACATGAGGGTTTGTGCATTGCACAACCGAGTTGCACTGCATCTTGCTATGCCCTGTTTGGTTATTATCACTAGGAGGCCTGCTCTTTTCTGAAAGGAAACAGAGGAGCAGTGGATCTGGGGGCGGGGGAGGGGGTGAGGTGGGGAGGCTGTGAGGAGTGGAGGGAGGGGAGGCTGTAGTTGGGATGTATTGTACGAGAGAAGAATACATTTTTAAACATCAAAATAAATAAATTCATTCATTAGAAAGAAAGTTTTTTTTTAAAAAAAAGAATAATGTTCTCATAGTCATAACAGGATTTAAATTTCTGGGATACCCACATCTTAAGGGTTCTGAGCCCCACTTCTCTTAGCAATTAACCTTTCAACCTGTCACTCCAATCTAATTAAACCATAGTGCCTTCGGCAGTGTGCCAGTTCCAGAACTTCTGGCACAATACACACTAATCTTGATGGGGCAGGGACAGGGGTCTTAAATTCTAATGGAACTCAGAACTCTTATGGACTTCCGACCTGCACCCATCCAACATTTTATAGCACTAAATTGCAATGTGGGGGTGGGGAGATGGCTATTTGGTAAAATCCTTACCACACAGACATGAAGACCTGACTTCAGACTCCCAACAACCACACTAAAAGCCACGTGTGGTGGAATGTGTTTGTAATCCCGGCATGGGGAGGTGGCGACAGGAGGATTCCTGGAGCTCCCTGGCCATCCCGTCTAGCCAAGGAGCTCGAGGTTCAGTGAGGCTTTTTCCTAAGAGTAAGGTAGAATGCTATAAAGACTCTAGACATTGACCTCTGGCCTCCACAAGCAACGCCCCACCCACACCCACCACCCACACACAGAATGAAATGTGGCTAGGCGCAGGACCTCACATCGATAATCCCAGCACTTGGGAGGCTGAGGCAGGAGGACTGCTCCAAGTTTGAGGTCAGCTTGGTCTGTATTGTGAGACCCAAACTTGCAAGAATTCTGAAGTTCTAAATGAGACACTGTGCCCTTCCTTCCCTCTGGCTATCAAGTGTTGCAACAACAGGCCCCAGGGAATTGGAGCATCCCCAGGGGGAACAGACTGGGAGAAGGAAAGGACTGATGTCTGCTGCCAGCCAGAGGGAAACGTCTCTCCAGGGAAGGGATTTCACACATTCCTAATAACCTATCAGACCGCGACCTTGACAGAGAGACAGGAGCCCAGGCAATTAATGGGCCAGTGATGACGGGGTGGGTCCACACCTTGACAGGACTACTTAGCTGTGTACACTCTTGCCCTCTGTTTAAATGTAAACTTCAGTATCTAGACATTTAAGATAGATTTGAGGTGAGGATGGGGTCACTGGGCATTTCTGTTCCTCTTTCCAGTGTGGCCACGTTGAACGCATGTGCTTTCTCTGCTTTTAACTACAACTTGTCTCTTTAATTGGCCTGATAAGGATGAGTGGCTGAGCCTGGCTTATTACGGCTGCCAGGGCTCCGGTCCTGATAACTCCAGTAACAGTACAGACTGATACACAGCAGTCAGGACTAGGTGTGGTGGCACACACCTATAAACCCAGTGATTGATGGGTGCAGACAGGAACGGCAGGAGTTCCAGACCATCCTCGGCTATATAGTGAATTTGAGTCTCTATCTCCAAAACCAAGGAAGGGACTGGGAGATGGAGCGTGCTCTTCCAGAGGACCTGAACTCAGTTCCCAGAACCCACATGAGGCAGTTCACAACCACCTGTAACTCCAGTTCCAGGGAGACCCAATGCCCTCTCCTTAAGAGCCATTGAAGACATCTGCACTCATATGCGCATGCATGCGTACACACACAAACACACACACACACACACACACACACACACACACACACACAGATTAAAAATGGTAAGAATAAATATTTTAAGAAACAAAACCAACCACCCCCAAAGCAACAACCAAGTTTTTGTGTGTTTAATGTCATCTTCACTAGGTAGCAAGTCTGAGGTCAGCCTGGGTGACATGAGTCCCAAGCCTAGACAACCAGTCAATTAACCAACCAAAAAGTGTGTGATAAGAGGATCCCTGCTGAGCACTTTCCCAGTTGATATAGAGGTAAAGGGCAGAGCTCTGTGCCAGGAGGGGTGTGTGTGAAAAGCTCCCAGTCAGGTCTCTCTGTTGACAGTCCCTTCTCCCTCCCCTGTGTAAGACCCACAGAGGGACTTGAGCTGCCCAGGCCTGTCACTTCCAAACACTGGTAATGGCTTGATGCTCTGAACCTCACAGTATTCGCCCACCTGCTCACCAGTCAACTCCAGAGGCTGGAGACTCTGAGGGCAAACAAAGGTAGCTTAGCTAATCCCTTGGTTAGCCTGATGGGGGTGGCGGGGCTTCGCCTTTGTGTGAGCCTGTGCATTTAAGTGCAGTGCCCCCCGGAGGTGGGCATCAGATGCCCTGGAGCCAGAGTTACAGGCAGTTGTGAGCAGCCTGATGCAGGTGCTGGGAACCGAACTCAGGTCTTTTCAAGAGAAGCAAGGGCTTAACTGAATCTTTTATCCAGCCCTTCAGGTATATTTTAAGTGAAGAGAAAAAGACCAGTCCAGCAAAGGCCAAGTGGAAACAGGACAGTATACAAGGTCGTGGGAGAGGGTTTCAATCAGGGATGTATGTGTGCTTCTAAGATACACATCCCATTTACTAGGATGATCAAGAACTTTACAGCTTAACCATGTGTAGGAAAGGGGATAGAAAAGAAATATACCAGACTAGGAGAGACAAATAACTTACGTTTTCTTTCCTATGCAGAACATAGATTTAAAATATTTAAATTATTTGTTTAAATTAAGTATTTATCCATAGGTATGTGTGTGTAGGAAGAGAAAGGGAAGGTGATGGGTAATTGGGACTGCATCAGAGCAAAATACAATGTAAAAAGGTCAAGATAAAGCCCATTATTTTCTATACACATATTTTCTATACAAAAAGAACATAATTTTAAAAAGCACATTATGGTATAATAGTTGGCTACTAAAATAACTCGAAGTCTCAGGAAACACTACCTTAAATTACTTCTGGGATGAGAAAACAGTGGGGCGGGGGATAAAAATCAGTTGAGCATCCAAGAATAGGTAAGGCAAGGAGGGCCCAGGGAAGTGGCTGGGTGGCTGGGTGGGCAGAGTGTTCAGTGCCTGCCTAGCATGTGTTAAGCGCAGGGCTTAACTGCCCAGCATCACATAAGCCGGGCATGGTGGTCCCCGCCCTGTCGTCCCAGCACTTGGAGGCAGAGGCAGGAGGAACTTCACAGGTCTGGAGCCAAGGCTGGCCTAGGAGGTGAGTTCTAGGCCAGTCAGGGCTACATAGTGAGACCCTTTGCAAACCAAAAAAGCAAGCAAGCAAACAAACAAAACCAAAAACAAAAAAGGAAAAGGAGGAGGAAGGGAGAGGAGAAAGCGGAGGAAGAGCGGGAGGAAGGAGAGTGGGAAAGAAGAAAAAGTACAGAGTCTGGATTTTCCTATTGCTTAGGTTTGGAGCTTTGTGTTCTAGAGGGCGTTCCTTGGTAGGGCTATCATCCAGGCCCTCTTCACTAAGGAGGAAAGGATGGAGGGTTTTACCCACGCTCGAGGCCTTTATTGCTAGTGTAAGCCTAAACATGTTGGAAGGTGACACTCAGGTTCACAGCGGACATGCCTCCATCGGGCTGACATCTGGGAAATCTGCTCACAACTCAGGACTCAGAAATGCTGACCTCAGGAGACCGGTGCCCCGAGGAGTAAGCACCGAGCACTTAAACAGATGTCTAACGTGGGCCACTCACCGGACCTCTACGGGCAGGCTCCTCAGTATCAACGTGATGTTCATAATAGTATCACACATCTCCAAAGCCTGCTGGAAGGACTAGGAGTTGAGTTCATTCAAAGTGGCTAGAACACGGTAGCAAGTATCCATAAAGGTTAGCTACCATCATTATTGTCTGAGAAACATATTGTCTGAACAAGAAGAAAGTATGGGGATGAGGCTCAACATTAGCACATCTGCCTAGAATCCCCCAGTGAGGGGCTGGGGTGTGGCTCAGTGGTAGAACCCCTGCCTAGAATCCCCCAGTGAGGGGCTGGGGTGTGGCTCAGTGGTAGAGCCCCTGCCTAGAATCCCCCAGTGAGGGGCTGGGGGTGTGGCTCAGTGGTAGAGCCCCTGCCTAGAATCCCCCAGTGAGGGGCTGGGGGTGTGGCTCAGTGGTAGAGCCCCTGCCTAGAATCCCCCAGTGAGGGGCTGGGGTGTGGCTCAGTGGTAGAACCCCTGCCTAGAATCCCCCAGTGAGGGGCTGGGGAGATAGTGGAGTGGTACAGCACTTGCCTAGACCCATCTCTCAATGAGAGGCTGGCTGGAGGTGTGGCTCAGTGATAGAACACTGGTCTAGTATGTCTGAGGATCTGGGACCCATCTTTAGTAACACACACACACACACACACACACACACACACACACACACACACACACACACACGGGTGTGGGGGTAGAATTCAGCTAACATTGGTGCAATCCTCAGTTCAGTAATCCCTTTTCTACCAGAACATTCAACAACCCGAGAGCAGAGAGGAAGCAACCAGAAGAACCCATCTTTACTGCGGTTGGTACTTGGCAAGCAGACTGACCAGAATACTGGGGAAGGCACTGGGGTAAGGGTACCTCTAAAATGACTGTCATTTAAGGCTTGAAAACTCTTAGGTAGCATTTCTTTAAAAGATTAAAGCTGACTCAATAGTCAGTGAAGTCCCATCAGACAAACAAACAAAAACCAAGCATAACCAAGCAGGAAGCTCGATCTCGTACGGAACTAAAGATCATGAACAAGCTGGGTAGGTGCTGAAAGCTCTACACAAAGACAGACAGACAGACAGACAGATGTTAGGATAGGTGGAGACTCATTTGATGTTCTCCCTCCAGTAACACTCTAATTTTTAAGAGACACTTTGTCACTTAGCTTGAGAAACAAAGGTAGGCATGGTGACACACATCTGTGGTCCCAGCACTTGGGAGGAGGAGGCAGGAGGATCAGGAGTTCAAGGCTAGCCTGGGCTACATGAGACCCAATCTCAGAGGGGAAAAAAAATGAGCAGCTAGGGAAAAGGTGCAGCACCCTGGATTAAGACTGACAACATGTGGCCAGCCTGGGCTACACAGTGAGTTCCAGGAAAGCTACACAGAGAAACCCTGTCATGGAAAAAACCAAAAAAAAAAAAAAAAAAAAAAAAAAGACTGACAACACGTGTCCCTTGTTTGTATCCGGATGAGAACAGATCGTGTCAAATGAACCTGTAAGGAAGCCAGGGGGAAGGGCCTCAGAGGGAGGACAGGAGTTGCTACTACAGGTAACACTATGTATTTGCTGGTGCAACAACAGCATGTTAGCACGTGAGAAAAGGATCTTAAAAGCAGCTATACATGGAAAACACAGCAATGAAACGGCAGCCACTGACCAATCTTCTTATTTTCTTCCCTCCTTTCTTTCTTCTTTTTCCCTCCTCCCTTCCCTTTCTCTCATTATATTATTTATGTGTGTGAGAGAGAGACAGAGACCGAGGGAGGGAGGGAAGGAGGAAGGGAGATAGATGTGTGAGTGCACCTGTGTGGAGGTCAGAGGACAACGTTGAAGAGTTAGTTCCCCGCCCTCCACCTTGGCTTGCAAGGCTCAAACTAAGATCTCTAGAGCTTTGCGGCCATCTTTCACCCACTAAGCCACACCACACTGGCCCCCAGCTACCATCGTCTATCACCTAAATAAACGTAACTGTGCCGAAATCCTAATCTGCGAGAATGTGGCCAGGTGTGGAGGCGCACACCTGCGTAATGCCAGCACTTGGGAGGTAGAGGCAACTGGATCGGGAATTGAAAAGTCTGCCTTTGGGGGGAAGTTTCTGTTGCTGGTTAAACTGAATTTGCCGTCTTAAACCATCACACTCACCTATACACACACTTTACACAGTTTTAGCTGATATTCAGTTCAGAGAGTCCCTGTAAGGAGAACACATTTTAAATTGGGAAAGACAGGACCGATGAGAGTCTCACAATACTCTCAGGGGACCAGAAATGTCACCACTACCTGGTGACTTGTTAGCTTTCCGAGTTGGTGCGTTCTCTTCTAGACTGGATCAGACATCTCTGCAGATGGCAATGTAGCCATCTGTGTCCCTAGCAAGTTATTTCATTATAACCTGTGTCTGAGACTCACCATTTTAACTTTTTATTATTTAACTAAAAAGACATTATTTTTATTTTATGTATATGAGTTGTTCTGTCTGTATGTTTGTGCACCATGTGCATGCAGTGCCCATAGGGTCCAGAAGAGGGCACTGGATCCCTGGGACTGGAATTGCAGATTGTTGTAAGTTGAAATGTGGGTGCTGGGGACTAAACCCAGGTCATCGTCATCAGCAAGAGCAGCCAGTATTCTTAACCACTGAGCCATCACTCCAGCCTCTTTATTATTTAATTTTTTTTAAGATTTATTTATTTATTATGTATACAATGTTCTGCCTGCATATATGTCTACAGGCCAGAAGAGGGCACCAGATCTTATTACAGATGGTTGTGAGCCACCATGTGGTTGCTGGGAATTGAACTCAGGACCTCTGGAAGAACAGTCAGTGCTCTTAACCTCTGAGCCATCTCTCCAGTCCCTATTATTTAATTTTTTGAGACTAGGGTCTCATATAGCTCAGGCTGGCCTCTGAATTCTTTATGTAGCCAAGGCTAACCCTGAACTTCTGTTCTTCCTACCTCTACTTCCCAAGTACTATGTGTACCAGTACTTCTGGCTTCACAGAATGCCGGGGATGGAACCCAGGGCTCCCTGAATGCTGGGCAAGTGCTCTACCCACTGAGCCACATGTCCAGATTGAGAACCACGGCTTTGAACAAAATGAGCCTTGGAGTATGTCTATTCTTGAAGAACATCTAAAGAGGTTTGCCTATTAATGGTGTGCAGTGGTGCACACCTGTAATCCCAGCACAGGGGATGCTGAGGCAGGAGGATTGTGACTTCCAGGCCAGCTTGAACTATAAAGTGAGACTCTGTATCAAACCACTGGATGACTCGCTGAAGCTTCTTTGTGTATTATTTATATATTGGGAGGGAAAAAAAAACCCACCTCAACCTGTACTTTCACAGCCTTACACTTGACACAGTACTGCACAGAAGGATCAATTATCTGAAGCCACTGCTGTCCCCTGACTAGTCCACTGCTGGGCACGGTGGCTGCTTTGTTTGCGAAGTCACTGATCATCATGGCCCATTTATTTGCTCAGGGCGGGTGTGCTGGGTTGTGCTAACCTTACATGCCACGCCACGCAGCGTCTGCCAACAGGGAAATGGGCAGAACGGCCTGTCTCTGAAGAGCCATCCAGAGAGGAAGCGAAGCATAACACCGTCCCAAGGTCGGTCACACACGCCTAAGCCTCGCTCAGGTTAGCTCGGCCCTCACCGTGGGCGGCTCAGCATGCCAACTCACCTGCACTTGAGGAGGCCTCTGCATGAGGCCGGTGGAACTGGGATTGGAAAGCCATAGCCGGACAGAAGACCGTGTCCAATCCTAGGTGCAGTGTGTCACTCTTAGTAGGTTGGGCACATCTGGTGTCTTTGTGTGTGAGACATACATGTACGTATGTGTTCGCATGTGAGCACCAGTGTGTGAATGCCACGGCACACGGGACATGCGGCGGGACGTGCGGTGGTCGGAGGATAACCTTGGGTGTGTTTCCTATCCTTCTACCCTGCATGCTTCTCTTCCCACCTCGCTATAGAAATGCTGGAATTACAGATGTGTGCAAGTGCACCTGGCTTTACTCGGTTCTGGGGATGCCCACTCAACTCCTTACGGGTGTGAGGCAAGCATCTGACCCACTGAGCCACCACCTCCCTAGCCCCAGAGCTTGGCTTCTCCCTCACTGAAGACCCACGCTTTCGACAGTCCACATCTAGTACTTCAACCTGATCCAAAGACTCCTGACAACGCATAGACCCCCATGTGTTGTTCACTAGAGTATGGCTTCCACAGGGTGATTTTGTGGTCTGAGCATTAAAACAAACAAATAAACAAACAACGAACAAGCAAACCGCCACAGAGCTGAGCTGGGGATGTAGCTGAACTGATGGCGCGCTTGGCTAGCAAGCATGAAGCCCGGCGTTCCATCCCCAGCACCACACAAGCTGGGTGTGGTGGTGCAAGCCCATAATTCCAGTGCTCTGGAGGTGGAGGCAGGGCAGTCAGAGATTCAAAGTCATCTTCAGGTACACAGTGAGTTTCTTTTTTATGGTGAGGTCCTCACTAGCAGAAACCGTGCCCTGGCTGTATTCTAATCTTTTGTTATTATTATTAATATTGTGTGCCTTGTTTATGGGCACAAGCCACGGGTGTATCAAGGACAAAGGACAATTTATGGAGTCGGTTCTCTGCTTCCACCTTTAGTTTTTAGTTCCAGGAATTGAAATCAGGCCACCAGGCTACCAGGCTTGCACAGGAAACACTTTTATTGGCTGAACCATCTCACCGGTCCCTTTCTTGGATTCTACGAGACCAAGTATTGCTAACTAGTAAAGCGGTGACTCCTCGTCATGAATGAGAGACGCGGGCTTGAATGACAAACTGCATTCTCTAAGCATGCTGGGAGGACGTCGGTCATCCTTCCTCATCCCTAAATTATGAACTGAGACGACCTCGGGACAGAAGGACAGCATGATGGTTAACGCGGGCTGCCAACTTGGCAGCGCCTAGAATCACTCACGGGACAAACCTCTGAGCCTATCCGTGAGGGGGTTTCTAGACTGGGTTAACGGGAGGTGGGAATATCCACCCTGGATATTGGCAGCACCACCCCACGGGGTCACGGCTGAATACAAAGGAGAAAGCGCCAGCATCCATCTCTCTCTGCTTCCTGACTGTGGATGCCACAGGACCAGCTACCACACACTCCCGCCGCCATGCCTTCCTACCAGGCTGGACTGTACCCTTGAACTGTGAGCCAATATAATTGTTCATAGCTGTGAGAAAAAGTAATACGAGCGGGGGAAAGAGAATAATGTATATGTAGGTGTGTGTGTGTGTGTGTGTGTGTGTGTGTGTGTGACTGTGCGTGCCTAAGGATGGCTTCTGCCACACACGCAATAATCACTACTATCTGGGACCTCTCTCCGGCAGTCCCACCTCACCCGCTGTCAAACACGGCCGCCCACCGCCTCCCTCCTTCCTCATCTTAGAATGTCAATTGTTCACCTGTGTGGAAATGACAGCCGCTTGTCACACTCTACATGAGAGGGCTCCCTCACGGAGGTAACTAGCAAGCCATTTCTAAAGCTGTCACTCTCTGGTGTCAGCACAACCCACTGTTCAAAGATCCGCTCTGACACGAGCCAGGCAGCCCCGTGACTGTTATTGCCACGGACTCCTCCATGCTGCGACACCGGTGGCAGCCGCTCGGCACCCAGGGTTTGGTTCACCCAATTATTTGTTTGTCATTTCGGAAGCCCGGGATGTTGAGCAGGTATCGGGAAGGTATTTTTGGCCCAGTGCGCAAGCATCAAGTATAATGAGGCCCTCAGGTAAAGGTCTGTTCTGTCAGTGAGGTGCTGGGGTGATGTGCTGGGGAGAAGCAGCCTGAGTATCAATTAGAATATCTGAATAAGAGAAGGGAACCAGGCGGGATGCCGAGAAGGCTCCAGAAGTTGGCCTTAACTTTGCAAATGCCTGGAAACCCTAAGCGTAGGCAGTTTTCAAGTTGGTTTGGCAGCTGACTGACGCAGGTGGATCTGGTGTGGGGGGCTGGCTGTCTTGCCTCAACTAAGGGCCTTCAGAAAGAAAGGAGGCTGGAAGCAGGTGCCGGCAGCACCGGGGGGAGGGGGTGCTTTGGGGGTGAAGACCTTGCTGAAGAGGGCAACAGGTCACTCACTGACTGTTCAGGAGAGAAGGCCATGAAATAGGGCCATCTTCTCATCTAGTCCCCCCCAAAGGTTTGCTCAGAGTTGCTTCTTCCTGGGAGACTACGAACCAAATCACACTTTGGGTATCCTGGGATGAGGCCACGATACAGGGGAATTCAGACTCTCCATGTGGCTGACTACAAGAAACAAACCCACAAAACTTAGTTCACAGGCTGGTGAGATGGGGTTCAGAGGCTAAAGAAGGCACTTGCCTCCAAGCCTGAGGACCTGAGTTCAAACTCTGGGACCCACAGGGTGAAGGCAAAGAACTGACTCATTCAAGTTGCCCTCTGACCTCCACATACACGCTGTAGCCCATGTGCACGGACAAACCTACACACACAAATAAATCCATGAAATAAAGCATTAAAAAAAATTGTTTATAATGTAGTATACCACCAAAACTCACAGGCAACACCAGCCTGGCTCCCTGCACAGAGATTTGTCTCCCAGGTTTTCTGTCTCATCCAGGATATTCTTCCTTCCCATGGTTCTCAGCCACAAAAAAATAAGAGGGTCAGGGTTGGGGAGATGGCTCAGCAGTTAACTGCTTGCCAGGCAACCACCCCTTAATACCTATCACTTAAATGACAGATGGGTGTGGCAGCTGGCCTGTAATTCTAACCCTCAAGGGAAGGGGGGGGGGGGACGGGATCCCCAGAGCAAGCTGGCTAATAAGACTAGCCACATAGGCGAGCTCTGGGTTTAAAGGTGAACCAGCCTGGATGTATAAAGTAGAAGAACAATTGGGAACAATTCTTACCATCACCCTCAGGCCTCCACACGAAAGCTTGTATCCATGAGCATACACACACACACACACACACACACACACACACACACACACACACACGTGCCCCCACACATGGAAACATTCATATCCACACATGCATACTGCACTTGAGAGAAATGGGCTAAAAGGAAACTAAGAAGTGTAGGCCAGGGAAGAGGGTGCTCCTACACAGACATCTTAGACGGGGCACAGAGAAAGTTAGCCCAGGGCCTCCTTCATTCAGTCACAGCTTGTCATCTCCAGGAAACTATCAAGACACTCAGAGTAGTCATGTATAACGACATATAACCCTAGCACTCGGGAGATGGAAGCAGGAAAACAGAGTTCAGCATGCACACAGAGGTCAGAGGACAGCTTGCAAGAGTTGATTCTTGGCTACATGGTGAGTTGGGGGCCAGCCTGGGCTACACGAGAACCTGTTTCAAGACCACCAAAAACCAAACAATAACAGCAAACACACAAGAGGAATTCAAAGAAGCCTGGCGTAGCCTGGCTGTGGTTCATGCCTGTGATTCCAGCACCTGAGAACCTGAATGAAGCAGGAGGCTGGAGTTCAACAGCTCAGGCTACGGAAGGAGGAGACCCTATCAGGACACAAGCCGGAAGGGAATGAGGGAGCTGGGGAGCTGGCTCAGTGGGTAGAGCATTTGCTGTTCTTCCAGAATCAGCGGTGACAGCTCAGAACCACCTGTAACTCCAGCTCCACAACCCACGGACATGAGGTGTTCCCATACATAGGAACACACACACCAAACACACGAAAAATGGGAAAAGGAAAAAAAATGGGGAGGGGATCTGATGTCCCCTTCCAGCTTTCAAGGGCACCCACATACCTATGCCACACACACACAAACACACACACACACACACACACATACACACACACACACACACACACACAAATACATATTTTAAAAAGTGATAAAGAACAAATACTTGGCTGGGTGTGGTGGCGCACGCCTTTAATCTCAGCAATCAGAGGCAGAGGGAGGTGAATCACTGTGACTTTCAGGCCAGCCTGGTCTACATGCCAAGTTCCAGGCTAGCCAGGGCTACACAGTGAGATCTTGTCTTAACAACAACAAAATTCTTTAAAACAAAAAAATAAAACAAACAGAAACCCCTCCGAGTAGAATTTCTTTTTTTTTCTATATCCTCTAATCCATTAATAAATTTATTTTTGTAGGGCTGGGATGTGGACCCGAGATCCTCAACATGTTAGGTGAATGAACGCCCTACCATTCTCCAGCCCAGGATTGTTCTTAAAACGTTTCCCTCATAGAGTGGATATGAAGGGACGACAATAAAGCTAAAAACGTTAACAGGCAGTGGAGGCATCGTGGAAAGACTGAAGCCAGTATTACGGTCCCTGTTGAGCAACAGCAAAGTAGGATTATTCAGCCATCAGCCCTGCATTAATAACTCTGGAAGAATCAGCGCTCTGACGGTTGGACTGATGCCCGAGGTGTGCTGCCAGCTCTTGATGGATGGAGGTGGTGACATTCTTTCCCTGATCCTGAACAGCCCCTGCCGGCATCATTTCAATTCTCAGTGGTACCATGAGTCACCTCCTGGAAACAGAAGCTGCCTAGCCATGGCCCCTGGGGTGCTCTCAGGCAGGTCTAATCCACCCGCAGCTCTCCCCACCCCTTCCTAGTCGCAAGAGGGAGTGAGCCCGGCCCAGGAAAAGGTCTTAGGCAGGACAGTCCTCCCACTTGAGAACTCAAGTACAAAAGGAAGTCTGCACCTAAGCACTTTTATATACAGAGGGGTTCTGTAAATATTTATAAGCCGATAAAATGCTTCCTTTAACACCGTCCAACACAGAGACAGGCAGACACTGCAGTGTTATTTCTGTTCGAAAGGCCACGAACTAACAGCTGGGATTTTTATGGAGACTCTCTCTGCCCTCTTCTCCCGACTTCCCTCCCCTGGGTAGTGTGTATTCGTGTGTCACATACACGTGTGTCCGTGGGTGTGGAAGCCAGAGCACAATCTCAACTATCTTTTCTCCGGACACCATCCCCCTTTTTAATTCTTAGAAATTATGTTTATTTGGGGGGGGGCACGACAGGGCCCAAGTGTGGAAGTCAAAAACTCACACGAGTTTGGTTCTCTTCCTCTACTGTGTGAGTCCGGGGGATCAAGTCTTCAGGCTTGGCAGCAAGTGCTGGACCATTTCATTGGTCCCAACTTTTTCCTTTATTCAGACAGGATCTGACTTGCCAAGTAAGCTAGACTGACTGGTCAGGGAACCCCAGCGATTCATCTGTCTAAACATTCTTTTTAAGTGGGTTCTGGGGAATCAGGCTCGGGTTCACCAAGCACTTTATTAACTAAGCCTTCTTCCTCCCCAGCCCCTCTTTCCCTCCTTTCTAAGGTTCATCCAATCTCCCCTCACCTGTAAGATCTTCCTTATAAAGATGGGGCCCACACTAGTAATCCCAGCACCAGGGAGTCTAGGTCAGAAATGCCACAAGTTCAGGGCAAGCCTGGTCTCTATACTGAGTTTCAGGTCTTCATAATGAGACCCTCTCTCAAAAACTCCCAGCACTAGGGAGGCAGAGGCATGTGGATCTCTGTGAGTTTGAGACCAGCCTGATCTACAGAGTGAGATCCAGGGCAGCCAGGGCTACTCAGAGAAACCCTGTCTCAAAAGGCAAACAAAAGGGGGCTGGAGAGATGTCTCAGCAGCTAAGAGCACTGGCTGCACTTCCAGAGGACCCAGGTTCAATTCCCAGCATCCACATGGCAACTCACAACTGTCTGTCACTCCAGTTCCAGGGGACCCGACACCCTCACACAGACATACATGCAGGCAAAACACCAATGGACCTGAATTGAATCTCCGGCCTTCATGACTGCACAGAAAAGTACTCTTAACCACTGAACCACCCCTCCAGTCTCTCTATCTTTTTTGGGGGGGAGTGGAGAGCAGGACTTCTCACTGAACCTGAACCTCACAGATTCAGCGAGGCTGGCTGGCCACAAGGCCCAGGGATCTGCTCATCTTGACTGAGATTACAAGTACACACAATCATGCCCAGTTTTTTTTTTTTTTTATTGTTGGTTGTTGTGTGCCTTTTTTTCTTTTTTCTTTTCTTTTTTTGGTGGCAGGGGTTGCTTTGTTTTTTAATGTGGGTTCTGAAGATCGAGCTCAGGTCCCCATGCCTGCATGGCGGGCACTGTATTAAACCAAGCTCTCTCTCCCCAGCCCTCCCCCACTGACATCATTTGTTTCATAGTTGACAAATCTGATTTCGGAGGACTCCATGTCAAACATTTTTCCGGATGAACTTTATGGCTAAAGAAGCCTAAGACATCAGCTCAAGCGGCCCAGCAAAAGCAGGGCTCTCAGGGCCAGGAGATTTCCTCTGGGAAACCCTTTCCCTGCTCCAGGCAGATAATGAGAAAATGATGTCATTGGGGCTAAAATTAGGTTTCAGTGTGACTCTGTTGAGAGATGTGAAAGGTGACAGATAAGAGGGCGAAAATGTTTTCCAAGTGGCTTTTAAAGGCGGACAAATATAACTGCTTCCCACATCAGCCTATTAAGGGGAGCACTTGAGACATCTCCCTCTTCAAAGGGACTCTCAGAAAAAAGCAATAGTGTGCGCCCAGCCTCCTCCTCCTTTGCAAGAGTAGTCTTATGCGGGTCAGGCAAGCAGGTCTTCAGCATGTGCCTGGACAGAACGCCACCACCTCCTCCTGCTTGGCAAAGACTTGGGAGTCGAACTTAGGGCTTCTCTCACTGGCTGCTATGGAAATGCCCCCATTGGAAAATACTAGCTCATTACTAAAAAAGACTGGGCTGCGAAGTAGACCAGGGCACAAGGAACAAAGGAACGCTCATGAGCGGAAGACCTGTGAAGAAGGTAGGTCATGGCGCTGGATGAGTTTTAACTGTCAGCTTGCCACAACCTAGAACCACCCAAGAAAGGAGTATCAATGGGGCGATTGCCTAGATCAGGCTGGCCTGTGGGTATGTCTGAAGGGGACTGTCTTGCTTGTTAATCTGACTCAGCCCACTGTGGGTGGCACCATTCCCTAGGCAGGGGATCCTGGCTGTATAATAGTGGAGGAGGCTGGCTGAAAGCTAGCAGCAACATGGGTGTGTCTGCTTCTCTGCGTTTTAGATTGTGGATATGGAGTGAGCAGTCACCTCTATGGTTTTAGTACAAGGATGGACTGTAACCTGGAATTATAAGTCAAATAAGCCCCTTCCTCCCCTAAATTGCGTCTTCTTGGGGTATTTTTTATTAAAGGCATAGAAATGAAGCTCGGACAGTAGTTTAGAAAGTGAGGCTCCCCTGTAATCACAACACTTGGAAGGCTGATAAATAGTGTGTTCAAGGGCAGCCTGAGCTATAAAGAGACCCTGTCTTGACCCATCTTCCTAAGGGTGAGGCAAGTGGAGATGCCTTAGGTTGTACCCTGGAATGATAGCTTGAAGATGATAATCAGGGTTACCTTTGATCAGATAATAATTAGGCACCTAGGGGTGTTGGGAAATCCCAAGAGCATCTCCATCAGGTTCAAGTGTCTAGTAACACCAGGGAACATCAAACACCCTGGAAAGGTATAGAAGGAAAATAAAAATGGATAACCTCTCCTGGATGGGGTCCTGACCAATGTACTCCAGGGTTTTTAGTACCGGTCATCTTGCTCTGTACCCTCTTAAGGGAAGACATCCACCGTTCTTTCTTGATTCTCTGCCACAATGCCAGGGCTGACCCCAACCCACGTCTGGGAAGCACACGCCTTGAAGCCAGGAGGACCCATTTCTCAACAGCTCTATCACTTGGAGTGAGTCACTTTGCCTTTCTGAATCTCAGTGTCCCCATCTGACAAATGGCTTTCACAGAGCTCAGAATGTTGAAGACAAAGAGCAACTCCTCGGGGCCGGCAAGACGGCTCAGCGGGCAAAGGCACTTGCCACCGAGCCCGATGACCCGAGTTCGAAGGACTAACGCCCTTGAGTTGTCCTCTGACCTCCACAAACACACTGTGGCACACACGCACACAAAACAAGTAAGACTTAATAATAATAAAAAACTAAGTCCTTAATAAATGCCATCTATGCTTATTGTACTTCTTTCATCTCTAAGTTCCTTCCTTCCTTCCTTCCCCTTCTCTCTCCCTCTTTCTTTTCATATTTTTTTCTTGTTTTTGTTCTTTTCAGACAGGCTGGCCTGGAGCCTGTGTCAATCTTTCTGCCTCAGCCTCCCAAGTGCTGGGATTACAGGCATGTGGCCCTATACCTAGCTACTTTTGGTTTTCTGAGATAGAGCCTTACTATGCAGCCCTGGTATCATATGGCTCAGTCTGACCCGAAACTCACAGCAATCCTCCTGCCTTAGCCTCCCAAGAGCTGAGATAACAGGCATGCATCACCATGATCTTCCGTGTAGGAAGTCTAGATGATGTCAAGCATATAAAATGCTTTAGCCAGCATATAATTAGATCAAGGTACGTGGTGGGCTGGGCACTTTAATATACAATGACATCACTGAAGTACCACAATAGCACTGTGAGACAGGTTTGATTACTCCCATTTTACAGAAAGAAAATAAAAACGGTGATGCCCCCAGACCCTTCTTTTGGTAAGCGTTAGAGCTGGGAGACTCCAACACATGCATGCCCACATTTCAAGCTGGCCAGGGCACCACAACACCTACTACCCCACTGCCAGCTATCCTGCGGTTCAGCTACCTTGCATTCTAGTGACTCTGCATCCAAATTTACCAGGTCATCCTTCCTCAGATTAATTCTGTATAGCCTGGCCAGCCCACCAGCAATTCTCTGGAAATCCTGGAGGTCATTATCCTAATCACCTCTTCTGTTAGTCCTTCAAAGGGTAGAGGCATAAAGGAAAAAAAAATGGACTGTGAGAGGAGCGGAAGGAAGGAGAAAGTCATATGGAATACCCGTGACACAAAGGCAGAATGGGAGACTGTGGGGGAAGGAACAAAAAGACCAGCAACTGGAGAGGTAGGTGAGTGAGCAGAAAGCAAAATGTTATGTGTGCATCAAAAACCCAGTGTAGAGGCGGAGGATGCAGCTCGGTTGACAGTGCTCTCACCAAGCATACACAAAACCCTGAGTTCTGCATCAACTGAACACCACGGTGTAATCCCAGCACCTGGGAAATGGAGGGAAGAGGATCAGGAGTTCACGGTCATCCTTGCTACAGATCAAATTTAAAGTCAGCCTGGATTGCGTGGGACTGTATCTCAAAGACACAAGCAAATGGGCCAACGAGATGGCTCAGCAGGTAGGGGTGCTTGCTACCCAGCCTGACAACCAGAGATCGATCCCCTGATCCGCCTGGTAGGAAAGAACCAACTCCTGTAAACTGTCCTCTGACATCCACACTAGTATCCTGGTACAAGTGCATGCACACACACAAATAAATGCAATTTTTAAAAAGATAAATAGACAAGAAAAATCTAGGGAATTTCTCTGTTCACAAAAAAAAAGGGGGGAGGGGGTATAAAAAAAATTAACAAGCCAGCAGTGGTGGCACACACCTTTAATCCCAGCACTCGGGAGGCAGAGGCGGGTGGATCTCTGTGAGTTCAAGGCCAGTCTAGTCTACAGAGCGAGTTCCAGCACAGCCAGGACTACACAGAGAAACTCTGTCTCAAAAGAAAAAATAAATAAATAAATAAATAAAATCAAATAACAGGAGGAAAAACCCAGCAATAAGTGAAACCGGGTAAATACAAGGAAGCAATTAATTTTACGAGGACTGAATGGATTTAAGGTAATAGGGATTAAGGAAGTGGCTATAGGGAAACAGATCTACTGAAGAGCCTGCTGGCTTTTATCCCAGGGCTATGCAAACCACGCCCACCAATCTGCAGTCACCCAAAAAAAAAGCCAGCCAGAGAGATGGCCCAGTCAGAGGGTAGGACGACCTACCTGTAACTTCAGCTCCAGAGGAGCCAACACCCTGTTTCTGTACTGTACTGTACACACACACACACACACACACACACACACACACACACACACACACCACCGTTTCTGTTCCTGTGGCACTGTACTGTGTACACACACACACACACACACACACACACACACACACACACACACACCAGCTTCCTGGGCTGGCTGTGCCATCAAGTCAATGTTTGTTTTCCTTTCTTCTAAAGCCCATCTTTGTGCTCCCTCCCACCTGCCCCTCCCGACTGGGCAGGCCAGGTAGTCACTTGTTTTGGCCAATGAAGTATGTGAAAGAGCAAAACACCCCCATGTAAGCTGAAACTTGAGGATGTGTCTAGAAACATTCTAGGGTGTGTCTCTGTTCCTTCCTGTCCCCAAAGACAAGTGTCACAATTGGGCTTGCTTCTCAGCCCGGTCTCCGAATAAGGACAGGAGGACACTGGCTGACACATGGGTCACACCTAGTTTGAGCCTGTCGGCCTCTGACCTGTTTTGTTACCAAAGCAGGCCGACAGAGCTCCTAGAACTGATGTGAAGGGGCAGGGGCCGATATGGTGCGGCGGCTGCTGTGTCCTAGTGAATGGCTTCAACACAGAAGCCTGTCCGTCATGGAGGCTTTCTGCCATAAGCCTTACCAATAACAGAGATGCCTCTATTTTCCACTCCTGGGATCAGTCTATACGGGTGTTCTGTAGTGTGAGGTTAATACTGGTTGCCCATTTGGCAAGATCTAGAATCACCTGGGAAACAATCTTCTGTACATGGCTGTGATGGAGTTCCCAGATTGGGTATTGAGGGGTTCAAGATGGAATACAAAGAAAGAGGGCTGACAAGATGGGCAAAGGTGCTTGCTGCTAACCCTGACAACCTGAGTTCAATCCCTGCAACCCACATGGTGGAAAGAGAGAACCAACTCCTACAAGTTGTCTGCACTCATAAGCCCACACATGTACACACAAGCACACAAAATATAAGTAAATGAATAAATGCAGTGTCTGTTAAAGGGAGAAAGTGTGCCGAGCGCCAGTGTTCATCTCTCTCTGCTTCCTGACTGCAAGTACAGTATAACCAGCCGCCTTATGCTCCCGTCCCACGCTTTCTGGAACCACCATGGTGGACTGTACTCTTGAACCGTGAGCCAAAATAAACCCTTCCTTACCGCTGCTTTTATCAGGTCTGCCTCGGCTAGTTTTATGTCAACTTGACACAAGCTAGAGTCACTTGAAAGGAGGGAACCTCAATTAGGAAAATGCCTCCGTAAGATCTGGCTGTAAGGCATTTTCTTCATTAGCGACTGATGGGGAAGGACCTAGCCCATTTAGGTGGTGCCATCCATGAGCTGGTGGTCCTGGGTTCTGTAAGAAAGCAGTCTGAGCAAGCCCCGATTAATGAGCAAGCCAGTAAGCAGCACCCCTCCATGGCCTCTGCATCAGCTCCTGCCTTCAGGTTCCTGCCCTGCTTGAGTTCCTGCCCTGACGTCCCCTAGTGATGGACAGTCAGATGGAAGTGTAAGGGAAATAAACTCTTTGCACCCCCAAGTTGTTGGTGGTCATGATATTTCATCACAGCAATGATAACCCTAACTAAGACAAGACCTTCTGTTGTAGCAACAAGAAAGTAAGTAATACAGATTGCTACATTGATATCAGCAGCAATAGAGGACAAGATGGCTGAACTGCTGGCTCTCTGATAACCAACAGCCTGCAAAACCCCGGGGCTGGAACTACATACAGTCCTCTGCTTACTGATCGGACCAATGGGACCTGAGTCATAGGTCTGGCCCTGGGAGAAATGGCATCCTGAACTGCCTGGAAGGCCATTAATTGTTGAGTATCTAAACCTAGTTTCAGAAGGCCTGAACATTTAAGATTACTAGCTAGACAGCTCTTAATGTTAAATAACAAGAGTGTCCCATTGCCGGCTACTGTAAGAAGAGATGGTCCACACAGGACTCTTTTTTTTTTTTTTTTTTTTGGTTTTTCGAGACAGGGTTTCTCTGTGTAGCTTTGCACCTTTCCTGGAACTCGCTTTGGAGACCAGGCTGGCCTCGAACTCACAGAGATCCGCCTGGCTCTGCCTCCCGAGTGCTGGGATTAAAGGCGTGCGCCACCACCGCCTGGCTCCACACAGGACTCTTAATCATCTGTCCAGGAAAACTATCTATCCAGAGACTTTAGAAATAGTAGGAAATCTGCCTGCGGTACATATCTGGACAAGGGTCTCGCTGGTTACAGGCCACTTTCACCCCTTAAGGGCGTGTCTTCCATTACCCTACAATAAACCGTGTGTCTTCTTTACTATGGCACTAGGAGTCTCCTCTGGATTCTTTCTATGGAGATCACAAAGACTGGAGAGCCAAGGGCCGTTCAGAACAAGGTGTGGGTGGCATTGGGAGGTTTGCCCACATGGAAAGTTTTGCTACATCAGACCCACAGAGACCCAGGAGAGCATTCCACAGGGGACTAGCTTCTTCCACTCCGATCCGCAGGCTTCGGGAGTTTGTGGAAAATCATCTCCAGGAGGAGAGACAGACACACAGCCTCTTAGGGATCTCCAGACACCACGTGGGGTGGGGCCTTGGAATGCCAGCTCCCGGTAAATCCAGCAAAACTGGGCCAATCCTTGGGAGTCGCCTCAGTGTAAATGGAGGAGATAGAGGGGACTTGGGAGGAGTCACAGAAAAAAGGGGAGCTGGGCTGGGGAGATGTCTCAGTGGGTAAAGTGCTGTCTCGAAGCATCAAGAACTGAGTCTGATCTCCTGAACCCTTTAAAATATATATAGTGGCAGAGGCTTGTGATCAAAGTACTGTGGAGGTGGAGACAGCTGGGTCCCTGGGGCTGACTGGCCCGTCAGACTAGCCTAATCTGCAATAAATAAGCCCATGGTACTAGTGAGAGACCCAAGACTCAAATAACAAAAACAAACAGCAACACAACAATAAAAAACAACAAGGTGGGGCTGGGAATATGGCTGGGTGGGTAAAATGCTTGTCCAACAAATATGGGGACCTGATTCTGGACCCCCAGAACCCATGGAATGCTAGCTGTGACAGTATGTCTCTATAATCCCAGGGCCCCTATGGTGAGATGGGAGATAGAGACGGGAGAATCCCTGAAAGCTCACGAGCAACTAGCCTGAGGTCCGAAGAGACAAACAAGAGACCCTGTCTCCAATAAAGTAGGAGATAAAGAGTGACACCCGACCTTGTCCTCTTACTGCCAAACATATGATATGACACTCTCAAGATATGGTACTCATACCTCGACCCACCCCCCACACAACATGCGCATCCACGACGTGCAGGTACATACAAATTGAAAAAGAGTGAGATGTCAGGCCCAGGTTCTCCCTGGTGGATTCGAGAATTGGATTTTCTTCCAACAAGAACTGTTCCTACTTTCTAAAGCATAGACTGGGACAAGTAGGTAAAAATAGTTTGATGTTCGCTCCGGGCTACATAAAAGACAGCTGAGTGAAAGTTCAGGCACCATGAAATTAATAAGATCACTGTTGTGCCCTCTCCATTGCGGGTTCAGGAATAAATTGGGAGAAATCTGTGATGCACAGAGCAGCCTACTCAAGTGTGAATCAATCATTTTCTCCACTGACGTCTTCTAGCATTTTCTTTCACAGTATATTTACTGGATTCCTAGTTCACCAAAGTTGCTTCCTAAGCCTGAGCAGCACTGGGTTTTTAAAGTCGTCAAGACCAATTGTGTTCGCTAAATAAATTCCAGGGTAGAATGCTTTGACTTAGGCCCAGGCAAGGCAAGGCTTCTTATGTAAGACGTAAAACAGTAGTTTTTATCTTATCTGAGGAACTCACTGCATGTGTGTGTGTGTGTGTGTGTGTGTGTGTGTGTGTGTCTACGTGTACATGTGGGCGTGGGCATGTGCGCATGTGTTTTACTGCCAAAATAAAATAAATGGAATCAGCACACACATGATAACGCGCTCTTTGCTAACTCATACTAATTGCTGGGCTAATTGATGTTTGTTGAACTTTCTCCGTTTCATTGAGTGATTAGGTACAAGGCTAACAGTTGACATCTGTAGGCGCTTAACTGGCGTCTGTAATTACTGTTAATGTTAAATAATTGTTAGTTAATTGGAGTGGTAACTGACTGAATGGAATCCAGATTGTGAAGCAGAAAAGAAACCTAGTTAAATAAACATACATTTCTGGGAGAAAACATCGTGGGTTTTGTTGTTGTTGTTGTTGTTGTTGTGTTTTTTGTTTTTGCCCCGGTAGTTGACAGAAACTAGAAATAACCCAGAAGCATGGGATAGCCCACAGGCTTCCTGCAGGAAGCAAACCACACCTGGGGCTGGAAGATGGGTTTTCTAGAAAGCCTTACTACAGAGGAAGGAGGCTTCGATGGTCAACACCTTTCACTGCAGGTCTGCAACACAGACTTGAGGTTTTCATAGCAATAATGATGACCACAATGGCCTACTGTGATTACATTCCTCCCCCAGACAACCAGACACTACACCAGTGTCTAAAGGAAACTCGACATACCCGTACCTGGGAATGGGCTGAAGGGGGATGAGGAGCATTCATGCTTTTCTGGCAAAACTGCCGGATGTAAGGAAAACTATTTCTGACAAAGGATGCAGGAATCTCCCAATAAAGGAAGTGAAGGACTCTCTCGTGGGCTCAGAAATAAATCAGAGTGTCTGAACATTCGTGAAAAGACTGGTAGGGGCTGGAGAGATGGCTCACGCGGTAACGTGTTGGCCACACAAGCAAAGGCAGCCCGGGGTTCAGATCCCCAGCATCTACATAAAAGTGGAGGGTGGTGAGGCTCTCTGTAGTTTTAGCACTGGGGAGACAGAGGCTGGTGGATCCCTGGCACTTACTGGACAGTCAATGCAGTCAGGCTCAGCGAGAGACCTAGTCTCAAAACATAAGGTGGAGAGCAAACATCCTGGACATCAACTTCTGGCCTCCACACTCCTCGTATGTTTTGTGTACATTCACGGACACACATGAATTGCAGAGTAATGGGTTCCCGAGAGGTCACGGGGACACTCGGGGATCTGAGGAGCTGGCCTTCCTCCTTTCTTCTGGAAAGTGGCAGGGTGGCCAGAGCTGGACCTTCAGATACCACTAAGATCACCTGAGATGCTCTCAACAACTTACACGTAAATGCTTGCGGTGGGATGCAACTCTTTCCTGTCCACCCACAGGTCCCTCAGAAAGCCAGGTGGCAGCAACTGGGTCAATTTACTGATTGAGTAAGGGGGCTGGGGAGGCGGCTGGAAGCTAAAGTGAGTTTGATCCCCAGCATCCATATAAAAGCTATTCATGGCAGCCCGGTGCACACCTGTAACCCCCAGAACCAGGAAGAAGATAGACAGGACAGAGCCCCAGCCCGCTAGCCTAACCTGTGAGCTCCAGGGTCAGTGAGAAAGCCAATCTCACACAATGAGGTTGGAGAATGGTCAAGGAAGAAGAGCCCCAGCCAGAACATCTGGCTTCCACACGTGCACACAGCACACACACACACACACACTTGTGTATCCAGAGGGAAGCACTTTCTCCCCATGTGGAGTACTTCTGGTCTCCTGCTGGCAATTTTACACTCGCAGGACAAGGCATCTGTTTCCCAGAATTCTCCAGGAATAATTCTATACAAACGGCTTCTGGATGTGCAAGTCAGACTTCCACAGGAAGGCCAATTTCCATGACAAAAGGGGCCTGATTGCGTGCTATTTGTGGTATGGGTTGGGAGAAGAACGAACTACTTCTGACTCCTTTGTCTCACATCAAGCACCAATTACCCTTCAACACTATTTAATTCTCCGCATGTAAGACATTTCTATCTCTCAAAACCCAAGTAAGCCAGCTCTGAGAGCATGCACATGCGCGCACGCGCGCGCGCACACACACACACTCCCCGAGGAAGAAAAAAATAAAAAAATGAACAATATTCTACCTTCTCCTTAAATTCTCTGGGATTTCAGAGTCGATAAAAACAGAACTAATTTGCAGAGACTAAAATTGGCCCAATTTTCTGTGACCCTCGTCAGGTTTGGGCTTGACCTGACAGTCTTCTTTACTCTAAACCCAAGACATCCCAAGGGGCTGTAACATGGGCTCCTGTGTTCATGACAAAGGGGTGTCAAGTCTAAGCCACATTTGCCTCCTTAAGCTACTCCGCAGTCAACTGTATTGTTTTTAGGCGTGTAACTACTTTAGGGGAGGGACTTTTCCCAAGAGACAATGTTGCCTTCTTGGTATTCAAACCATGGAGCCCTTTTCCTTCCAAGCTAACCAATACAAGTTAACACTGTGGCTATTAACAACTTCCTATACATGAAGTTCCTTGCCATACCTTGGTTTTCCTGGTTTTGAGACAGGACCTCTGGTTGGTTTTGGTGTCCTTATATAATGCATTATATTGCAGAGGGCGAGCTTGGAGTTCTGATCCTCCTGCCTCTAGCACCTCTACAGAGTCCAGGTAGGAGCCACCACATCAGGTCCATGCAGAGACATGCATGGAAACCAGAGTTCCCTCACGCTACATAGGCACGGCACCCACCAAGCCACATCCCCAGCCGTGTGTTTGGGTAACGGGCTTCTCATCCCATCTCCTCAGCTCTCAACGTAATAGCCAGGCTGTCTCTGTGTGATGCTGATAAAAAAGCAGACCCCCAAATCACTCGACAAACCTGTATTAACTACTTTTCTGTTGCTATGATAAAACACCATGTCCAAGACAATCTATAGAAGAGTCTTTTTGGGTTTACAGTTCTAGAAGGATGAGCGCCATCTTGGTGGAGAGGCATGTGGCCTGGTGGCTGGAGCAGGAAGCTGACAGGCCACATCCTTTACCATCAGCTTGAAATAAGACAGCCTGAACCAGAAGTGGCACTAGGCTTTTAATCTCAAAGGCCCCCAGAGATTTATTTCCTGTAACAAGGCCACACCCCCATACCTCCCCAAACACTGTCACCACCTGGGGACCAAGTTTTAAAAATGGGGATACTTCTCATTTAAACCACTACAGCAACCAATCTTGACTGTGTGTCCCATTGGAAATCCTGTTTCCAACCACCCAAGAAAAGCCTAAGCATGTCCCTCTAATTGGTATGGTAAGGCCTTGAAGAGGTCACCAGCTCACGATGGCCAAGCATTCTCCCTGGTACTTCTCACGGTGACACAATGTCCATGAGAATTTCCCCATCGTTGGTGTTGGAGACGAAGCAGGAGTCTGCCTAGCTGGTAGGTGCCGCTCCTTCACTTTCCTGAGGATGCTCACCACAGGATTTGGATATTTCGACCCGCCCCCCAAGATGATTCCCCACCACCACCCTCACAGATAACCCTGAGAGAGTCACAGCTTCTCTTTAAACGAGCTCAGGGGATATTCCCTAACAGGGTCTAAGTCTACACTGTGGGACTGTTGTATTATGGCTTTAAAAATAATACAAAACAAAACACCTCCGGGCATTAACAGGATCATCCCACATCCAGTTTGGAGTAGAGATTATCTTGCCTGGTAGTCATGGCAACTTATGGAGCAGAACAATACACAGTGGTAGCTAGGTCTTATGGTAATTGTAAAAGAGCTGTTAATAGCCTTAGTGGGAGGAGAGGAGGGTCAAAGGAACCTCATCCAGGAACTTAGCCATCACGCCCTCAGCTCCTCCCCTCAGCTGCAAGGGATCATGGGGGATTCTAGAATATACAGGAGGTAGAAAATGATGCAGCGTCCACAAAGTTGTCATCCATGATGGGGTGAGATTTTTGTTTTGGTGTCGCTGCTTTGGGAGTCACAGACACTCCTGTAAATAACCCCTCACCTGTGCTCTGTAAGTAAGGCCAATACACTAACCAGTTCGCCAAGTGGGACCTTGGTGAAATCATTCATTACTCTGGTCAGTTGTTGGCGCCCAAGCGAGTGTCCGGACAGTTACTCATGTCAGCCCAGGAGAGGTTAATGAAGCAGGGACAGAGGTGGAAAGCGGGGTGAGGAAGATCACCAGGTCAAACACACCGCCTCCATCTTCCCCCTACAGCCTGCCTTGGCTTCAGGAGGCATCCTGGGAAAGGGACTGTGAGGCTAACTGAGGTGGCGGCCCTCCTCTCCTAGCTGAGACAGTACCTACAACCAGGCTGGTAGGAAGCAGACCAGAATCGTCAGCGCTCCTTCCCTGCCTGCAGAGGGCTTCCTTCCCTCCTCAGGGAGCTCCGCTCTACAGCAACCTAAGGGCTTTAGAAGACATTCATCACCTTGGCAGGATGAATGTGTGCACTTGCCTACACATCCGGGTGGCTGAACTGCCAAGGAGGAGCTATGGGAAGTGAGAAAGGAGAACAGGGAATGGAGAGATGGCTCAACAGTTAAGAGTGCATCCTGCTCTTCAGAGGGCCTGATGTGACTCCCAGAACCCACCTCAGGCAGATCACAATCACCTGTAATTCCAGTTATAGGTGATTCGATGCCCTCTTCTGGCCTCTTTGGGCACTGCACCCATGTGCATAAACCCATACACAAATAGTTAAAAATAAAAGGTAATCTTTAAAAAAGGGAGGGGTCTACAGAGTGAGTTCCAGAACAGCAAGGGCTACAGAGAGAAACTCTGTCTCCAAAAACAAACAAAAAGAGGGGTGTTTAATAAATATTGGCCATGCTGAATCAGCTAGAAAATTCCTTTATGTGTGTGTGTGTGTGTGTGTGTGTGTGTGTGTGTGAGAGAGAGAGAGAGAGAGAGAGAGAGAGAGAGAGAGAGAGAGAGAGAGAGAGAGAGACTGAGAGTCTAGTGTATTGTGTGTACATGTTTGCATGTGTGTGGAAACTTAAAAGTTCATATCAGGTGTCTTCCTCAATCTCTATCCCCCTCGTTATTATTGGTGGTGGTGTTCGTATGTGCTCTTTTGAGCACATGTGGGTTGCCACTGCAAATGTGCAAAGGTCAGAGGACCACTTCATGGACTTGGACACTTTATGGAACTGGTTCTCTACTCCCAGCTTTCCATGAATTCAAGGCATTGAATTCAGGTTGCTACACCTAAGTGAAGAACACCTTAACCCGCCGAGTCATCTCACAGGCCCTCTATCTTGATTTTTTTGAGGCAGGATCTCTCTTCCCAAAAGCTACCAAGCAGGTTAAGCTGGCTAGCCAGTGGGTCCCAAGGATCTTCCTGCCTCTGCCTCCCCACTGCTGGGTCTGCAGGAGTTGGCCACCATATCTGGCTTTTAAAGAAAGTTCTGGAGATCCAAATTCAGGTCCTCATGCTTCCAAGGCAAGAACTTTACCTAGTAAGCTCTCTCCCCTGCTCCCAGAAGCTCCCTTAAGCACAACACGCTCCAGAAGATGGGGAGTCACAGAGCCTATTGCTCTCATAGCTGTTCAGCTCCCAACACAAGGGCAATAAGTAAGTCAGTCTCTCTCTGCTTCTGTCTCCACGGGAAAACTAATTTTTCCTTTGGCAGATGGTTGAATCACAAAGACAGAAGGATTCATAAAATTCACATGAATATCCTGTAAACATTTAAACACATCGAGATTAGATAAGGCAACCATGACCTTGATTAAAGTTGAGCTATTTTTTTTTTTTCAGTCTACAGCGATAATCCTTCCAATCTGCAGGCTCAGACTCCATGCCTCTCTTGAAAGGCTCCCTTCTCATTGGGTAAGCACACGCCACTTGATTAACTTGTTGTAAAACTGGAAATAAAAGGCATCAAAAGAAGCAACATTTTGGAACACCTATGTGGGTCCTACTCCACTGAATTGGATTGCGTCTACAACACAGGAACATTTAAATAAAAATCAATTGGTAAGTTACAGAAAACACATATTCATCATACCCCTGTCTGTTCCAACCCATGCCCCTTGCCAATTAACTGCTTTATCCCAACTGGAGATGCTGGCCCAGAACTAGATTTACGGAGGATTGAAAATTCTGACCTGCAGACGTTAAATGGCTTGTTCAAGCTCACAAGCAGAGGGATGGACCTGAGCCATGGCCCCTTGCTGTTACAGCCTGGGGCTCTGTCTCCAAGCTGAGCAGGCCAACACCAAAGCTGCCAACTCCCCAGTCCCTGGCCCAATCAGCTTGTGAGCTTACCACTGCCCTCCAACAGTGAAATTTTATGGACCAAATCTGCACACCCACTAGACCACCAGGCTTGGAGGCATAACCTTCCCAGCTAAGCCTGCTACTCTGAGACCAGAAGACTGCCAGGCTCCTGTGAAGGAGCAGGGGTGATATGTGGCTTTGAACATCTGGCTCTGAAGGGTGCCAATGTGAGACTCCCGAACACCCTTGCTAAAATTGTTCAGTAAGAGAAGCCTTTAAGAATTTCCCAGCTGTGTCTGTTACCTGGTGTCAACCTGTCCTTTCTTGCAAAGCTTTAAAACAGGGTGTGTGTGTGTGTGTGTGTGTGTGTGTGTGTGTGTGTGTGTGCGCGCGCGCGCGTGTGTATACACAGAGACTTTTTAGGCGAGCAAGCCCAGCTTACTTGAACCTGATGTGAGAGAAGATGACAGATGAAGGACCTGCCAATCATGTCTCTGGTCAGCACCTACTGCTACTACCAGGAGTAAAGACAGACACCAAGCCACACAAGCCTAGTGAGGCTCACTGCACCGGTCTCCCCGGAGTCACTGACATCAATGCCACACAATGATTTTTTTTTTTTTTGGTAGTTGTTTTTCTAATATTTAGCAGTTTGAAAACTATGCTGATGCTGTTTGTGATCTCTCTGGCTTCCCTCAATCTCTCTCTCCAGGGAGGAAGGGGCTGTGAGTACCAGGTAGTCAGTCTACTTTGCCAACACCTGTACTTGGCACACCAATTCAGGCGCTTGTCATTCTTGCTACCAACAGGAATTAGCATAAGGCATTAAGGGGAAACTCCAGGGGAGGAAAGAAAGGCCATTTTGATGGAAATAAGGGGCGAAGGAATAATCCGTCATCAACTAAAATGCTTGTGTACGTTTCCCAAGCAAAGCTTAGGAGAAAAGCCTGTGTTGATTTTAGTATACACAAAGAAACCTTAATCCTTTCAAGGCAACTGAAATCACCCCCTCACTACTTTCAGAAAAGCAGCTCAGAAGAAAGGCACCCGGTCAGGGGCATGACTGTTCGCTGCCAAATAGATGCCACACATCGCTCAGTGTAAGTAAACAAAAATAAGACGATGGGAAGTGCTGCACTGGAAACTCAAGGGTGGGGTGGGATGGGAAAAAGAGAGAAGAGACAGGAAGGAGAGAGAGAAGGGGGCTGGCTCTTCGGCCATCAGGCTGCCTCTTTCTCCTTCTCAAGCTGCAGTTAGAGCCAAACCCAGAGCCAGCTTAGAGAGGGCCATTGCTAACTTAGCACAAGAAACACACTGTCCCCGGGGACTGGAGGTGGATGTGGCCGGGATAGGGGAGGTCAGAGGGTTCTAGAAACAGCTGTGGGTCGTGACCTGCCCTGCCTCAGTTTCCTCTCCTGTCACCTTTCCTTTTTTAATCAAGGACACCTCCAAGGCCCACTCATTCCTTCCTCTCAATCACAGGGTCAGAAAACAATCACACATTCCTACCCTTGAGGGAGATATGCTTGCTGTCAAGCACCCACATCAGCTTTTTATTGGGCTTTCAGCACTATACATAACAAATTTATACAAACTTCTCAGGCCACTAAAAAAAATGATGGACTATAAAGCTGGAATCGTATCATGCAATGAAAATACAAGATCATATTCAAGATGACATTAATTCTGGGAGTCCCAGCAAACTTATAAGCACACAGACCCCGGGGACAACTTTAAATATAATGTACTATTTAGAGTCAAGGTAGGTTCAATTTCAAAATTATCGCAGAACACAAAGTAACTGCACACAGAAATGTCTCACTAACTAGTAAGCAGAAAAAAAAAACCAAAAATTAAAAAAAATAAAATTAAAAATGAAATAAACTGTCTGCTGAAATAGTCTCCCATTTCACCCCATGGGCACCTAACTCCTGGTCCAGGGCCGTTCCAGAGCCCACAAGCATCCTTAATGGAACAGCGGTTAGCACAGGCCAGCAGGCCTTTATTTAGCAATTCTCCCACAAGTCCCTAAGTCAGGCTCTGTGGTGGAGGGGAAGGTGGGTTGGTGTAATTTGTACCTTTCAGCTTACACACTCTTTGAAGCCAATGCATGGAGATTCCCCCCAAATTCCATCGTGTCTAATGACACTTGTGCAAATCAAGACTGCTGAGAAGCCTACTGGTAGTTATTTCGGGTGAGCCTTCCCTGAATGTACCTCGGCATCATTAGCCTCTCTTACTCTACAGACTGAGGTTTGGAAGAAATAAATGGGGAAGGGCGTATTTAAATTCTGCCCTCTTGCACATTCATTAACTTTACAGAGAGCCCCGAGCAGAAAAAGGGCTGGCTTATGGCTATAACGCCGTGAATACTAAATACCCCACTGGTTATTACCATCTGAGGTACACACACACTATCGATAGCTCTCTGGCCCCCGCCAGGAAGTTGATAACCCACCATCAAGACAGTGTAAAAACATTCTTCTCTACTGCAGCTGTCTACATGAAATTCACACCACACCGATCACTTTAAACCAGGAATCAGTACGTTCTTTCAAAGTGAACTCTCCCGCTTCTCAAAACCATCCAGATTCCACAGTGGGCAAAAACGCAAACATGTGAAGACAAAAAGACCACATGGATTTTCCTTTTCTCTTTCTTCTTGGGACAATGACAATGCGATGCATATTTATCTTAAAGCCAAACATTTAGAATAATGGAGGGGGAGGGGCTTACCTTTGTTTACAAGAACAGTGTTGAAGAGTTTTTCAGAGCTGGTATCTGATGCCTGAAAAACAAGAAGGCGTTAAGACTGTCAGTGAAGACCATCACCCACAGCATCATTGGCTGCTATGATTTTAAATCAATAGACAACATTTTAGGAAAATGCAAGAGTCAGTAATTTCCCCAAATCCTCCATAAGGTGGTGCTGCTTGACTGTTGGAGAAAGCCTGCATGGCAGCTATTTACTGGGGGAAAGAAAAAAAAAAAAATCTGATTTTCAGAATGTGTCCTTATTAGACATATTATCTGTGCAAAACATACTTCTACAAAATGGTCCACAAGGCAATTTAGTTCATTCACAAATGATTTTCCAATTCTGTCGACAGATCATTATTTTGGAAATGGCTTTTTTTTTTTTTTTTTTTTTTTTTGGTCATCAGATTTTTGTGTTTTTTCAATTTTCTTCCACAAATCAGAAATGTGTATTTTTGGACATTAAGCTTTTCCTCACTAAAGTGTCAACCAGTATACCGAGAAATTCATTTGTTTTTAAAGATGTATTTGATGACGCCGATGTTCAGGGTTTCTCACAGTAACCAGGCCAACCTCAGTGTTTCAGATGAGGGCTGACCCTGCTTAAAACCTGGCCACTATGTCACCAGGATTACTTCCTCTTCATGTTTTCCAGAGATGATGTCTGCTAATTATTACACTGGCGTGAGGGAAGTCAATAGCCTGTTTAAACAGCAAGACTAAAGTCAATTGAAATCATATACTAATGTTCCGGGAAATAAACAGTGAGTCAGTTTCGTGAAAGAGACGGTAATGTTCAAGATCTACTGCTTATTTCTAGGACTTAGAAAAATAGTAAAATTAAGCAAGCTCACTGTTCTGGTTTGAAGACACCTCTTTGAAACGTTAGTGGTCAACCTACGTTCGTGCTGTGTTTGATTTGTAATCCTAATGAGAAAACTCTTATCTTTCATGCTTTATATAGAAATGCATAAATTTGACAAAGCAAGGCATAGAATGTTCAATAAATATGGGAGAAAGAAATATGGGGAATAGGGGCAAGGGAACTTGGGCTGGCTTGGGGGGACAAAGAAGATATTCTATGTAGTCTTTCAATGCTACATTGATGGAGATGAAATATTTCTGTGTATAACTGAGGGAAATGTTCCAGTTCACAAGGCCAGGAATATAAAAAGACCTAACCTATTTTTATTATGGCTGGTTCTCATTTATTTTAATTCTAATCTTCCTTCTACAGGGGAGGGTTCAGAGGATTAATAGGATCAAGGGCAAAAATGTTCAAAATAAGTATTCAATGGCATTCACTTGTGAAAAATTATACAGAAATTCCATCCCCCTACTTTTGCAGGAATAATAAAATACACACATAGCTTTCCTGACATCATAAGAAACACTAAACGAAATTATATTATGTTATAGTAGCATTTCATAAAAATGAGCCACAAAGAAAGTCTCAGGGAAGGTATTCAGCATCAAACAGTCCAAGAATATTAAGTTACAAAGCCCCAGCGATCCGCCCGACATGCAGAGACGTGGGGCTCTGACAAAGCACATAGGTTTCGGCTGTACCAGAGGTGTTACTCTACCCAAACATTAATGAGATTTCTACACTTGTGAGTTCGGCAGTTTAACATTTAGCAATTCAAACGAGTTTTTCATCACTCTTAAAACACCGTTAATTGTTCTTAGAATGGTCATTAACAAGTCATGGCTTCAAAACTAAAATGGAGTTAGTATTTTCTGAAAGAAAAAAAAAAACACCTACACACATGCACACACAAGCAACACCCTCTCTCTTCAATTATTTTACAGAGTTAAAATAACAGTTGAAAAATTGAGTCTAATGTGCATAAAGAAATAGGTTTTTAAAAAAAAAATTACTGCTCTTCCAAAATGGCAAAGCATAGCTGGGGGAAGCTAAGGATGCGTTTCCAGTTGCTCTAGGTATGGAAGCCAGAGCCGGATTAGGCTGTAGGTGGCAGCCCCTGTGATCCCGACCTCTTTGTGAACACCACTGGGCTCTGAGTACACTCTCAAGTAGACAGCGAAGTGACCCTGAGGACCTGATGATGCTCTGTGACCAACAGTTATCAAGGAGACACGTCTGACGGATATTCAAGACGCTCAGAGCAATGCCATCTAATGGAAGCTTTTCGAGCCTTTCAATTTACTGATAGCAGTCACAAAGTGCAGAATTGTCTCTCATGCCTTGGGGTAAGGAGATGTCTCAAAAGACCTCCTTTGGAAAAGCAAGAACACCAAAGGTACACACACATATGCCTCGGTGGCTTGGTTGAAAAGGAGTCCTTCTGGTTCCTCGCTTTTCCCATCTGGCCTCGTGGACCACCTTCATTCAAATTCCTCGAGAGTCTCCCAGGCAAAGTCTTGATGGGTGCACGTAGGTTTCCACGTAGATCCTTCGACTTTCTTCAAGTAACTTTCCTTCACTTAACACTTTTAAAAATCATTTGTACAGGGTGGGTGTGGTGGCTCACCAGGTAAATGTGTTTGTTGCCAAGCCCGATGAATTCAGTTCGATCCCCCCGCACCCACATAATGGTGGCAGGAGATAACGGATTCCTGAAAGTTGTCCTTTGACCTCCTCGTACACCCTCCACATACACAAACATATTTTTTTTTTAACCCTTTGGACAAATCACTGGGCTCCTGGGCTTCTGAATTGTGGAGACGTTTCCATTTTTTTTTTTTTTTTTTTTTTTTTTTTTTTTTTTTTTTTTTTTTTTTTTACTTTTAAGAGGAAAAAATACATTTCCCTCTATGACTTGGATCATTTCCCTAGCCAATTTTTCTTTTTCTTTTTAAATTAGCAACAACTAAGGCAGGTGCGGTGAGTCTAGCGGAAGACGCACCGGGTGTCTTCCCTCGTCCCTCCGGCACCCTGTACCTTTAGCCGCACAGATTTTAATGTATCAGTTGCCATTTCGTTTCCTCGTCTCGACGGACTTTGATGGGTTTTATACACTTAGAGGCCGTGTCTAGAATTCCCAGAGAAAAAAGCTCTTTGGGGGCATTTTACGGGGGGATGGATGGATGTTATTTGCCTTTTGTATCAATACTTTCTACACCCTAGAAGCTGTAGCTGGCGTGGAAAGAAAAGTTAAGTCAAGCCAGATTGGAGAATGAGGAAAACGAATAAAAATAAAGAAATAAAAACCGCCCGTGCACACGGGTGGGTCCCAGAGGTCTGGAGCTGCACCCAGATCCCCTTAAAACTCGGATCGCCGAGGTGGCCCTCCAAAGCCACACTAGCCTAGCCGGAAGAAAGACTTCGGGAGAAGCAAAGGCAATCCTCTTGGAAACTTCAGCGCGGCTGAGTCCCAGCACCAGCCAGCTCTCCTTTCGCTTCCCTGGGCTCCGCGTGCGCACAAGCGGGAGGGCGGGGACCGGGAGATCAGTGCAGGGACAGTGACCCGTCAGCAGGCAGCACCCGCCAGGGAGTCCGTCCTAGCCCAAGCGGACGCAGGCATCCCAGCTTGGGGTCTAGTAGATCTCCTCGGGAAACCATGGGTGGAAATCGTCTCAATCTGCCAGGGCTTCCCGGGAAGGCGCTCGTGGCTCACCGGCCGAGCCCAGCGGGTGCAGGGAGCCAGGAAAGTACAAAGGGGAGCGGGGGAGGGGTGGGGGAGGGAGGCCGGGCCCGCCAGACGCCAGCAGCCCGCCCCTGTTACCACCCTGGCCCGGCTGCGGCCGCAACAAAAGACCCCTCGACCCCTGCCTCCTCCCCCGAAACCGCGGGCAGCGGGCGATTGAACCACCCCACCCCACGCCCCGGGGGGGTGGGGGGACAACGTTACCTGGTCGCCAGGGGTTCCGCGGTCTTGTCAACCCCAAGTTCATGGTTTGTGTCCTCCGCCGGGTTCCCTCCGGGTGGATCACCACACACCACCCGGAGAAAGCAACCAAAACCCACAGCAGAGAAAACGCCCAACTCCAGCCGGTCCGGCTAGCTCCGCAAGTCTGTGTGTTTTGCTAATTCCTCTCCAAAGTCTCAAAGCCGAAGCACGCGAACCAAATCCGAACCGGAGCCGCAACAGCAGCGGCGGCGGCGGCGGCGGCGGCAGCAGCAGCAGCAGCAGCACCCGGCTCCTCCGTGGCAGCCGGGAGTCAGCGCCGCGCGCGCACATCCAACGCAGCCAAGTCCAGGGCGGGTGGCGGGGAGATGGGGAGGGGGCCCGGCCCGCGCGCTCTCCTGGTGGCTCCTGCGGGGCGCGCGGGGGACCGACTGGCTCAGACCAAGGGCTCAACTTGGTGCGCCCTGGGGACCTGGCAGAGCTGAAGAGCAGCGGCCGGGGAGCCGCCGCTGCGGCGCGCGTAGCTAGGATCGAGGCGGCTGCGGCGGCGACAGGACAAAGGAGACCATGTGCGGAGGGAGGGAGGAGGGAGAGGGAGGAGGAGGAGGAGGGCGTACGGCGGCAGCGGCGAAAGCTGCTCCCCGGCGGCCGCCTCGGGCTCCCCGACAGCGGGTGCCGCCTGTACGGCAGCGCCGCGGGCTGATCTGATGGGTCCTGGGCCCCGCCGCGGCGTGCCACCGAGACGCTCCGGGAGTGGCGATCGGCCGCGGGTGTCGCCCGCGCGCGGTGCGGAAAGCTGTGGTTGAAGCTTCTGCGGGGCGCGGGACTAGCTCCGCTCCGGCCTGCCTCTCCCGCCTGTTCCCGGCTCAAGTGAACTCCATCGGCGGCACGCCGCCAGCGCCACCGGCTACCCGGGGCTGGATTGTGGAAGGGAAAGGGGTCCCTGGTGGCGACGCGGAGGCACCCCTTTCTCCCGCCCTTGCTCTGGCGCTCTGGACTTCGCTCCCCGGATTGTACCGAGCGCGCCTTACTCCAGGCGCTCGCGGCTCTCGGAGCGGGACTTCTCGGCGCGCCCAGCCGGAGCCGCCAGCCGGTGCCACCGCCCCTCCTCCGTCCCGCCCCGCGCGCCCCGCCCCTCGCCGCCTCCCCTCTCCGCCCTGGCGCCGGGTCGGCCCCGCGGGGGCGCAGTCCCTGGGTGCGACACTGACAGCTGTGGCTCCCACTACATCCCGCCTCCGGTAGCGGATCGGGGCCCCTCGTCCCCATGGCGCCTTTCCCCGCGGGCAGGAACCGTGAAGCTCCGCTCCCTTTGCAGTTACCGCTTCCTGAGATTTGAGCTAAGCCCAGGGAAGGCTACTGGGCCGGCAGCCTGGGGTTGAAATGCATCTAGGCTAGTTGCAAATGCAAAGAACAGGTTCTGAAAGGGGACTGGACGTCCAGCGGGGTAGATCTTAGGTACACAGCGGGGCACATAGTAGGTGCCCAGCACAAAAATAATCGTTTCATTGTTAGACACGGAGGGGGAGGGGACCAGAGTCTAGAACAAAAAGGTCTTGGTCTAACCTCCAGCCCATGCATCACAGAACCAACAGTGTTAGGTTTCACAAAGTGGCCACTTAAGACATCTTTCCCGCAGCACAATTCCTCAAACTATCCGACTTGTGTACACATTCGCACCCACTAAGTGGTGTCTGATGCTTCCCCTTTCATCCAACAAACGTAAAACAGAGGAAAAGCCGCGCCAAAGCTCCATTCTTTGGGTAGTAACTGTGTCACCTCTCACCACAATGTCCCCTGGAGCCCAGCTAAGCGCCCTGGAAGGGAGGAGGATGGATGGATGGAGAGGATGGATGGACGGATGATCATTAATGGGGCCTTCAGCCATGTGAACCATTTACCTTCTACCAGAACACACAGCCCCCACCCCCTCCTTTCTCCCTCCCCCCCCCCCAACTGTGTTTGTGTGCATGCCCGGGATACCTGTGTTCCAGTCTCCTAGAGGCCAGGTCCCCTGGAGAACAGCAAGTACTCCTAACAACTGAGTCATCTCTCCACACCACCACCACCACCACCACCACCACCACCACCACCACCACCCCACCACGATCCTTCCGAAGGCACATTTCGACCCACCTTCTTTACTCCCTGTCCTGACATCAGTGGCCCTGTGAAGGAAGTGAGCCACACCAGGGGGCACCAAATGAATGAATGCATTTGTAGCTTTGATTCTAACCCTGCCAGTTTGGCGAGGTCTCTCCTTGGACCAAAATCCAAGGAGACAAAACCAAAGAGTGCCGTCAAGAGGGGCCTGGACTGCAGCATGTACAGTGGATGCAAAGCAAGAGAGAAGATCCAGGTCCCTCAAAGGCCACTGTGACCCAGGAAAAGTGGCTAGAGAAGATGGACAAAGGACAGGGGTCCTCCAGAGAGAGGTGTTCCACAGAGATGTCACTGAAAGGGCTTTAAGAATAATGCCCATATCCCTGTATCACAGCACTGAATGTTTGTAACCCCAGGACTTGGGAGGCCCAAGTGGAGGATAGTGGATTCCAGAACGGTCTGGGGCACATGGGGGAAACCCATCTTAGTAAGATGGATCAATAACATAATAGTAAGATGTGCATGTCTCATCTTTTTAAAGTTAGTTACTTCACCATCACAGGTGCCATGGGACTCTTCTAACTAAATAAATAAAAAGACACTTTTGAAAGGGGCCAGCAAGATGGCTCAGTGTTGTGAAGGCGCTTGCTGCCAAGCCTGACAAGTAGAATTTGATACCCGGGACCTGCATAGTGTAAGAAGAGAAGTGACACCTGCCAAGTTGTCCTCTGATCTCCACACGGACCCATAAAATAAATGAGCAAACGCAATGAAAAATGTTTAAAACATTTCAAAGAAGAAATGGGGGGCGGGCTGCTTGCTGCATGGCAACATAGTCTGTCCCTTTAATAAAATTAATTTTGGAAATACGAGGTCTTTTTTTTGAGCTTTACCCTTCTGGGAAATGGCAGCAATATGAAGTTTGTGGGAGATGGGCTGAGCTACCAAGTTTCAGGGACGGTGGCCTGGAGCTCCAGCAGGCCTGAAACTCACTATGTAGCGGAGGGCGACCTTGAACTCAAGATCTTCTTCCACAGCTCTGCAATTCGGTCCCTTCCCAACCTTCCTAATTGGGCATTTCATTTTGTTGTACTGAGACAGTATCTCACTACGTAGCCCAGGCAGATCCCTGCTCCAGCTGGCCATCTCCCGGCCTCCTTCCTTCCCAATGCTGGCATTCCAGACATGTGCCACTACATCAGGCCCTATTTTGGAAGACTTCTGGTCCAAGGCTGGGAGCCATCGTGCCTTTTATATTTTGGTGGCTTAACATACTAAGTATTCCTGGCTTCTTAACATGCCTTTCAGACTCTGGGCTAGATCTAAAGATAGCAAGTCTGGGAAGGAGATGATCCCACTAACCATCAGTGAGCTTTTAAAAACATGGACTGAAGGTGAGGCATGACGAGTTCTGGACCAGCCTAGGCTACCTAAGACCTAATCAGTCAACCAAACACAATCAAGCATGGACTGTCTACTGTTAAATTAATTATCTCAGGAGTGTTTATGAGATAAGACCAAAGGGGGAGAGGAGTCATTCTTTTCAGTGGTGTGGCCTCTGGTAAGTTGCCGGGGTGTTCCAGTACATAACCGCATCTATCTATGCTCATGCAGCCAGCCACACTTCAACTTAGAGGAGCATGCGCCCGTGCACCCTCCCCGCCCCCTTCCCCCACACACCCTGATCTTATTTTTTAGAGTCTCAAGGAGCCCAGGCTAGCTACTTGACATACAAGGAGGAGGGGGACTTGTTAGGGAGAAGGGGTTCAGTAGGATTGGGAGGGAGATCAGAGAGGACAATGGAGGTGAACATGACAAAGATGTATATTATATATGTGCATGTATGTAAGTATGAAATTATCAAAAAGTAAAAAAAAAAAAAAATCAAAGATTTTAGTCAAAACTTTCCAAACTAAATGAAAAGCCCTCTTTCTCAAGGTCCAATAGGTACCTAAGGTCAATTATTATTTTTTTTAATGTGGAAAGCTGAGGCAGAAGGATTATGAATTTGGGGCCAGCCTGGGCTATCTATAATGAGACCCTTTGTCAAAACAACAACAAAGTAAGACAAACACAGTAATTCTAAATCTGTCTAAAGGGTTAATAAGTGCCGATTTGAAATTTGAGATGATATTCAGTGGCTATCCTAACTTACCAGACTTCACTTGGCCTGATTTCTAGAAGATATTTCTTTAAAATTCTGGCCTGAGGTTGAGTGTTTTTGCATAGAGAAAGTTCCATTAATCTATTTGTATTTAGCCCTGGAAACATAATGAGCTTGAAGCATTGCCCCAGCAGAGTAATGCCGGGGGTAAAAGAAAAGGAAGCCTTTACAGAAATCCATTCAAGCCTTTAGTTTTAAATCACTTAAGCAGTTTGAAAAGAGCACTGAAGGGAAGTAATAACGCCTAAGTTCCTTCTCCAGCTAGCCTTGGGTAGATGCCACTTCGTCTGGCTTTTCTTTCTTAATCTTTTTTTTTTTTTTTTGAATTTTATTGGGGTGGAGGAGGGGGCAGGGTCTCGTGTATTCCTGGCTGGCCTTGAACTTGCTATGTAGCAGAGAATGACCTTAAACTGAGCCGATCTCCCGCTACCTCTCGAGGGCTGAGATTACGGGTTTGCCCCGACCCCTGGTTTCTGTGGCACTGAGGGTCCAATCCAGGACGTCGTGCATGTTAGCAAGCGCTGTGCCATTTGAGGCCCATCCCCAGCCCTGGACCTGATTTTTGAACCAGGAGCCTCCTGCTCTTATGATGGTCAACCAAGAGCCTTGGTGTGGGGAACAAAGGCCAAGAAGCCACTGGATGCCAGGAGGCAGGTGCATGCACCCCTCTTGTCATGGTCCAGGAGGCTGGTGCATGCACCCCTCTTGTCATGGTCTACCTTTTGTCCCTGCCAATTTCTTCCTTTCACATTCTCTGGCCTGGGGAGACCGTCACTCTTCCTGGCTTCTGGGGACTTTGCTGTGTAGGCCAGTACCTTTAAAACCCACAGATCAGGACATCTCCCTTTCGTATGCATGCCTCGGCAGCTTCAGCTGGCCCCCCAGTCCTTCTGCATCCACCACATCCATCCCTTCTGAAGGGGTAAATTTTGAAACGGAAGCTTCATTACCTGCCAGGCAGAAAGGGGGCTGCCCTGGCTCACATTCCCTTTGCTGTAAAGCAAAAACCCTCCACTATTGTACGCCTCTGTCCCTACCATCGATCACGACTGTAACAAGAGGGAAGTAAATAAATGGAACTGGGTTAGTTTATGGTGCATACTATTGAGATGCAGGGGGAATAAATATTTTTCCAAGTGTGGAAGTCAAGGAAAAGAATTTTACTTTCAAACTTCAGCGCCGACTATAAACTACTAAGGGGGAAAAGTATAAGAAAGGATATGAAATATATCCTACTTAACTACCAAATCTACATTAAAATATTAACATTCAGAGGCTGACACCAGAGAAGAAAGACAGTGAAAACTAAAAATAAATTTCATCTATACTCATGTCACCCAGTTGTCAACAGATACCTCACCTGATTTGTTTTTCATTTATGTCTTGCTAGGGATGAAACCCGGGGTCTTGCATCTACATATCAGGCAAGCACTCTACCACAAAGCCACATCCCCAGCCTCTCACTGGCAGGGGCTCTACCACTGAGCCACCCCCAGCCCCTTACTGGGGAATTCTAGGCAGGAGCTCTACCACTGAGCCACTCCAAGCCCCTCACTGGGGGATTCTAGGCAGGTGCTCTACCACTGAGCCACACCTCAGTCCCTCACTGGAGGATTCTAGGCAGATGCTCTACCACTGAACCATCCCGGCCCCTCACTGGGGGATTCTAGACAGGGGCTCTACCACTGATCCACACCCCAGCCCCTCACTGGGGGATTCTAGGCAGATGCTCTACCACTGAGCCACACCCCAGCCCCTCACTGGGGGATTCTAGACAGGGGCTCTACCACTGAGCCACACCCCAGGCCCTCACTTGGGGATTCTAGGCAGGTGCTCTACCACTGAACCATCCCAGCCCCTCACTGGGGGATTCTAGGCAGGTGCTCTACCACTGAGCCACACCCCAGCCTCTCACTGGGGGATTCTAGGCAAGAAAACAGGGTAAACAAAGCAATAAACTACACACGATGGTCTCATCTACTGGTTTCAAGATTGAGACTCTATACTAAAGATACTGGCATTCATACATGTAGTAGTAGCATGTTTCTCAAAAACGTTTACCATGATGATATCACTTACATCACCGTTGAAAGGCAAATATACAAATTGGGACATTCTCCCAATTCCAGACAAGGAATATGATAGAGTTAGTTGAAGGAAGACCTTGGCTTGGAGCTGAGACAACAGTGTGATTCTCCAAAGCACACTCATCCCTGCTCTACCATACACCTGTGTAGTCAGACTCAGTTTCTCACTCCCTGGCCAACCTAGAAGTAAAAACTAAATTCTGGGACTGGAGAGATTGCTCAGCAGTTAAGAGAAAATGCTGCTCTTGGAGAGGATGGGAGTGATTCCCAGTACTGTAACTCCAGTTCCAGGGGATGGCACGCCCTCTTCTGGCCTCTAAAGGCACCTGCACTTACAGGCACAGACCCAAACAGAGACACATAAACATACATAAGAAAAAACAAAACAAGTTTCTCCCTTCCTCCTCCATCATGCAGTGGACCCCTGACTTGGCTTCTCACCATGTCTTCTCACAAGACTTTCAGAATCAAGTGATTCCTGGCCAAGAAACAAAAGCAAAATCGTCCTATTCCTCAGCGGATTTGGATGAAAACTGGTAACAAAACTCAGGTACAACTCCAAGAGAAGACACTGGAGGAGAACAAAGCTGGGTCTGTAAGGATTCACACAATGGTAAGACTGAGAGTTTATACTGAACTGTGGGTCATCGAGTAATCCTACCACATGGAGTCCAACATTTTAACCTGGAGACTTGGTCGTGTTTAAGTTGGAGGAGTGGTTTGTCCAGTAATAAAATGTAGAATCTTTCAAAGAATGAAAGAAAGAAGGAAGGAAGGAAGGAGGAAAGAAAGAAAGTAAACAAATCTTGAAAAAAAATGTATTTTTTTTTTTAACCCAAGGTGGCCTCAAACAGTCTATTATAGCCAGAATGTCCTTCACCTCCTGATCCTCCAGCTTCTGCTATCTGAGTGCTGGGATTATAGGCACATACCACAGAGGTTCTTTTGTGAAACAGCATTTCTCTATGTAGCCCAGGCTGCTCTCCACTCAAGATCATCCTGCCTCTGCCTTCCGTGTGCTGGGATTACAGGTGTACACAACACTCACCTCAAAACTCTCAAAACTCATTCTGATTGTCTATAGTCTCGACAAGTTTCCAGATCTGAGAAGTTATGGTAAACATGACTTGGTCATATGAATGCTGCAGGGATATCTGAGTGGTTTACTGTCCTTGTTAGTTTTAATTGACAGTCTAGAGTCATTTGAGAGGAAAGCCCTCATTGAGGATTTGCCTAGATCAGATTGGACTACGGGTATATCTGTAGGGAATTGTCTTGATTATTAATTGATGGCAGTGGGCACAGACCTGAGGGATGCACCATCCCTAGGCAGGTGGTCCTGGGCTGTGTAACCAAACTAACGAAGCACAAGCTTGTGAGCCAGCCTGAAAGCAAGCAAGCCAGAAAGCAGCATTCCTGAGTTACTGCCTGGCCTTCCCTCAGTGATGGATTACGACCTGGAAGAGTAAGCTAAAATAAACCCTTTCCTCCTCTAAGTGGCTTCTGGTCAGAATGTTTTATCACAGCAACAGAAAACACATGAGAACGTTCGCCGACCCTGGCTTTACAGATTGAAGAATGACTGACATTCTGAGACATGGTGGTGGACTGAACATTGGTCCATCTTCCCTAACCACTGTCACGTCAAGGTTTAGGCAGCTCCCCTTGGAAACAAGTTACCTAGAATTATTAATGGTCCCTAGGGTGCTCGGAATTCTCATCGTCTGTCAGTGCCAATGAATGAAGCTTTTGTGCGAGGCTTCACGGTGGAACACTTGCAGAAGTCCTAGCAAGAACAATATAATCGCTTCCACTGCTGTGGCGAATTATATGGTTTCTGGAGTAGTAGGAGGGAAGTTCAAACATCCCAAATCCCTTTAGATTTCCTAAAAACATTCTCATTTCTGGCGTCTCACTTTTATTCTGGGTTGAGCTTTTATCTAGTGGGGGACTCTTGAACAGTCTTCTCTATATCCTCCATCCCTGGCTTTATAGGTCACGGCCCATATTTTTTAAAACTGAAATCGTATTTAGTGTGTGTGTGTGTGGGGGGGGGGTGTTAAGAGATAGGGGCGCTACAACAACTTGAAGAAATTGGTTCTCTTCTCCCACAATGTGGGTCCTGGGAATTGAACTCAGGTCACCAGGCTTGGCAGCAAGTGCCTTTACCCACTAAGCCATCTCGCCTGCCCCAAAAATGCATCCTTTGCAAATGGCCAAGTGATACAAAAATAACAGTGATGATCAAAGGTCAGGACAAGCCTGTGTGTGCACCTGCAGGGACCTGCTACCTCTTCGTTGGTCCTGTGTAACTGCCATTTGCAGATGTTGGAGGCACAGATTTCTTCTGCTACAATGAAGAATACATTTTCTTTTCCCTTCCTTTTTTTTTTTTTGAGGAGTGTGTGTGTGTGTGTGTGTGTGTGTGTGTGTGTATGGTGTAAGTTGTGTGTGGATGCACATGTGTGTGGGGATATGTGTGAACACACATATGGATCCATGTGTGGAGGCTAAAGGTCAATGTTTGGGTTGACACGCCCACTGTAAACAGGTTCCACTGTGCCCAGCTCTTCTCTGACCAGTCAATCTTGACTATCAGTACTGAAATACACACATGCACAAGCAGTCACCACCAGCATTTCCTTATCTTCCGATGTGTTCTAAGAGAGAGTCCATGAAGTGTGTTCACATGAACATGCTAGCCGGGAAATGATAACACCTCTCTGGCACCTTAGAACCAGAAAGAATGAATGCATTATCTCACACATACACCACAATATAAAGTCCTTTCTGCGACTGGCCATCCATTTGGATTTTCGCAAACTATAAAAGAGATGAGTCTAAGCCGGGCAGTGGTGGCGCACGCCTTTAATCCCAGCACTCGGGAGGCAGAGCCAGGCGGATCTCTGCGAGTTCCAGGCCAGCCTGGGCTACCAAGTGAGTTCCAGGAAAGGCGCAAAGCTACACAGAGAAACCCTGTCTCGAAAAACCAAAAAGAGATGAGTCTAAAAAACAGAACACAGGTAAGTTCTCCTGAAAATGATTACTAGGTAAAATGTGATACCTAGAACCCAAACTTTACCATAAATAATTCCAAATTTGCTAGCCAATTTCTCCATGGGAAGGGAGTCCTGGCTTTGAGCTAGACTTCTGTCAGTTTTGTCCCACAGAACACAGAAATGATGTGTTGGAAACCCCAACCTTGGTATTAGGAAGGCCTCCAGTTTCTGTCTTTTCATGCTTTGAACCTACCTAGTCACCATATTATGAGTCCCAGCAGACCCATTCCAAAGAATACTGGGGCCTCAGGACCAGAGACCTAACTGAAGCCTCTAGTAACAACTTAGCTATCGTTCGTTCGTGTGTGTGTGTGTGTGTGTGTGTGTGTGTGTGTGTCTTTAGGTCACAAGCTTATATGCCTGGCTAATTGTTACAGGCATTTTGGGAATCAGTCTCTGGTCCTCAGGTTTACATAGCAAGTACTTTAATCAGCAGAGATGTATCCACAGGCCCTTGCCACATCTTAGAAGCTGGGTGTGGTTCTTCCACCTCTGGTTGAATTTGCCTCCCCTGATGTCAGGTAGAGCACAGAAGATCTTTGTCTCCACAGCTTGCAACATTGTATGCAAATAAATAACTGCTGTACTTTAAGTTACTACACTTTTGTCTCATTACAAAGCAATCAGCCACTAAAGTAGCAACCTGGGTATCTGCCAACTGGGAGAAAGGAAAGGTGAACACAGGCAGCCTTGGGCATCACTTTTGTGATCCATGTTCCCAGTCCCTCATGGGGGGGGGGGCAGTTCCAGCCAGCTGCTCTACCACTGAGCCATGCTCCCAGTCCCTTACTGGGGGATTCTAGGCAGATGCTCTACCACTGAACCACACCCCAGCCCCTCACTGGGGGATTCTAGGCAGGTGCTTTACCACTGAGCCACACCTCCAGCCCCTCACTGGGGGATTCTAGACAGGTGTTCTACCACTGAGCCACACCCCAGCCCCTCACTGGGGGATTCTAGGCAAGTGCTCTACCACTGAGCCACACCCCAGCCCCTCACTGGGGGATTCTAGGCAGGTGCTCCACCACTGAGCCACACCCCAGCCCCTCACTGGGGGATTCTAGGCAGGTGCTCCACCACTGAGCCACACCCCAGCCCCTCACTGGGGGATTCTAGGCAGGTGCTCCACCACTGAGCCACACCCCAGCCCCTCACTGGGGGATTCTAGGTAGGGGCTCTACCACTGAGCCACACCTTCAGCCCCTCACTGGGGGATTCTAGGCAGGGGCTCTACCACTGAGCCACACCTTCAGCCCCTCACTGGGGGATTCTAGGCAGGTGCTCTACCGCTGAGCCACACCCCAGCCCCTCACTGTGGGATTCTAGGCAGGTTCTCTACCACTGAGCCACACCCTAGCCCCTCACTGGGGGATTCTAGGCAGGGGCTCTACCACTGAGCCACACCTTCAGCCCCTCACTGGGGGATTCTAGGCAGGGGCTCTACCACTGAACCAAACTCTCAGTCCCAACACCGAGAGAAGAAAGATGAGTGTACAGGGAAGAGACCCAAACCAGTGCATGGACTATGAATCCTATCCTGCCTGCAAGGGAGAGGACCTTTAGTTTGGTGAAAGATGCTACAGAAGTCAAAGTGAGTTAACAGAAAGAAGGAAAAAACAAAACCAAAACAAAACACCTCACTCTAATAAGGCAGTTTTCCCTGTAATAAAGTCAAGGAAATGTAACATGTCAATATTAATGAAAGAATAAATCTGCCCCCTCCTTTTCTTTTGGAGACTAGGGATGTTTGCAAAACTAAAAAGTCTTCAGTAATCCCTTCTTTTATCCGAAACAGATTGCAGTTTTAAGCACAGCCCCATAAAACTGTGGGTTCAAAGGAACCTGAAACCAAATTAGCATAAAATCTGGAATTCTCATTGCCACCAAATGTACAGCTGCCATCTGACAGCTCTGCTGTGATTTTTTTTTTTCCTTTCCCAAATAGAAACTGAAAGTAGCTGAGGTGATAAGGGCCATGTCTCCAACCTTTCATGCTTTACTGCTCTTCTCCCCTTGACACAAGCAGGGGGAAAACACGGTCTAACCAACCTTGGGAGTCTGGGGCCGTGGTTCAGCTGGCAGGACGCTGGCTTTGCCCGCACAAAGGGCCGGTTCCAACCCGGCACTGCACTGCCCAGGAATGCTGGTGTGGGTCTGTAACCTTAGGATTCAGTAGGTAGGGGCAGGAAGGTCAGGCGTTCAAGATCATCCTCCCCTGCATCGTGAGTTCCTGGCTAACCTAGGCTCCCATGGAACCCTGTCTCAAAAGACACATAACCATGGGGCTGGAGAGGTGGCTCAAGGGTTAAGGGCACTTGCTGCTCTTGCAGAGGGCACCATGCTGGGTGGCTACAACAGCCTGTAACTCTCACCTTAGGGATCGAACACCCTCTTGTGGCCTTCTTACCTTCCCCATGTATGTAAATTCAGATCAAACAAACAGTGTCCAGCCTCTTCCAGTTCTACCAACCAATACGTAAATTTTGTCACCTGGCATGGTGGCACAAACCTGTAATCCCAACTCTGGAGAAGTAGAGGCAGGGGGAGCAGACGTTCAGGGACACCCTTGTAGTCAATTCTACTAGGTTAGCCTGTGCTAGATCAGACTCCATCCAAAGAAAAAGAATATCCACGGGGCAACCTGTCTGACAAGATTAGCTGGGGAATGACCACTAGAGTCTGTGACAGTTTATCAGCCAAAGGGGGCTGAGGGTGACCCCATTCAGAGAGAATACCTGGCGAGTAGTTTCAGGCATGCTGGATGTTTTATGGTACAGCCAGAGGAGGCGGAACACGCTTTTCCCAGGCTTTGCATGACAGATGGCCGAGAATATACTCACACGTCACTGTCCCAGTCTGTTGTTTAGGTTATCACAGATCTACCTTTTCTTCTGCAGATACAAAGGAGGGAGCATTGTTTGCACTGTGTCTGAAACATCACTTTGGAGACCCAAAGTTAACCTTCCTAGGCGGAGATGGATCAGCTGGTAACACACTTATGGCCAAGGCTTGATGACCCGAGTTTGATTCCCAGGAAACGCACGTGGTGGAAGGAGGGAGCAGACTCCTGCAAACTGTCCTCTGATCTGGAACAACCATATCCACGTCCACAAGATAGATACACGATGTAAAAAAAGTTACCCCTCCCCCCGACAGGTCAGGCACAAACTCCGTAATACATAGCCGGCCCTCCCCCTCCACACACACACTGGAAGATTGTTCTCACCCTCAGGAGGGAAAGTGGATTTACCCAGCACCATCCCAAACCTCCTCCTCTGATTTCCCCATATGATCCACTGAATAAATCCAAGTGACAGCTGGCGGGGGCCGCCTCAACAGCACATGAAAAGCAGGCTGCAGCCCCGCAGGGAGAGAGGGGCCAGCTCTCTCCCCTTCACAAGCTTCCCCCAGGCTTGCTGGATTCTCCCATCCACTACGCTCCAGTCCTGGCCATCTGCTGCCGAACTAGGCACTGATGTTAACTTAACATCAACCACTCGGGCTAGAGATGGGTGGGGCCTAAGCTGTGGGGTTGGGGTGAGCTGCCTCAATTGGAAAATTACCAAAACTTCCCGAGGAAGCCCAGCATGGAGAATTAGGGCTTCATTCACCTGTACCCTTTGAAATGTGTCTTATTTGTTGCTGTTTAAAATAGGGTCTTTGGCAGCTCAGGGTGGCCTCAAACTCCCCAGATAGCTGAGGATGCTCCTGAATTTCTGATGCTCCTGTCTCCATCTCCTAGAGTTGGGATCACAGGTGTGTACCACTACATCCAGTGTACGTGGTGCTGAGGATGGAACTTGGGGCTTTGTGCATGCTAGTCAGGTACTCTGCCAACTGAGCTACATTCCCAGCCTCTTGGTTCGTTCTCTCTCTCTCTCTCTCTCTCCCTCCCTCCCTCCCTCCCTTTCCTTCCCTCCCTCCTCCACTCTCTCCCTCTCTCCTTCCAACCTCCACCACTCTTTCTCATCCTCCCTCCCCCATCTCTCTTTCAGAACCATCTCCTATAGTCCAGGCTAGCCTTGAACTCTCCGTGCTCACTGTCGCCCACTGGCGACCTCAAACTCCACCTCCCGGGTGCTGGGATCACAGGCATGCAGTGCCCTGCCATACGCAGCTTCTACTGTTACTGTACAACTTTCACATTCTTTAGGAGAATAAAAAAAAAAATACAGTGAGCATCTGGTATTTACACAAGAATCTTAGAGTTGATGGATTTAATTACAAGTGTTAGTCAAACAGGAAACTTGTAGCCAGGCTTTCAATAGCCACTTGCCTATAACGAACACAGTTTTACTTGGGGCTGCTGGTAAAGGATGCTACTTATTATTTGGCAGTGAGCGTTCTCTCGGAGAAGAAGAGGTCGGCGGGAAAACAAAGCAGTTGTTTCAATTGGTAGCTTTTGTTTCAATTTATGACAGTGTCCGTCTTACACAAAGATCAAGTGGCAGATAACGTTCTCTGCGAGGCCGTTGTGCTCTGAGTTCTTTTTCATTAGGACCAGTGGTGATGGATTTTTTTTCTGGGTTACCAGAGCTCACTTACAGCTGACAACATGCATTTGTGAGCTAACTGGCTGACTGTGAGGGTCCAGTCCAAGGCCAGCAAAATGTCTACAAATAACTGACCCCGGCGGGGCTTAGGAGGCTGGCTTCAACTCAGCGGATGACTCTAGGGTGTTTCTGAAGTAACAGGACGGTGTACCGCTGCCATTCCAGCCCCTGGGAAGTGGAGGCAGAAAGATCAGGAGTCCAAGGTTAGCCTCAGCTACGTAGTGACTTCCAGGCTAGCCTGTGCTACATGAGACGCTAAAAAATAACTTGTGTGTGTGTGAGTGTGTGGATGTGTGTGTATGTAGCTGGGTATATCACAGCAGTTATATGGAGGTCAGAGAACTTGTGGAAATCAGTTCTTTCCTAACTATCCAGGTCCTAGGAAAAAAATTTTTGTCAGACTTTCCAGACAATACCTTTACTTGGTGAGCCATTTCTCTGGCCCCTCTCCCTTTCATTTCTTTTCGAGACAGTATCTCACTATGTAGGTAAAACTGTCTAATGCACTCTGGCCTTCAACTCCTGATCATCCTGCCTCGGCCTCTTGAATGCTGGGGCTAAAGGAAGGCCCCCTCACTCCTCCTGGTTCTCTCATGATTCCTTCCGATCTAATAGTTACTTTATAGACAGAATCTGGCTGGGATGCTGGCACACACTTTGACTCCGAGCACTCAGGAGGCAGAGAGAAGTGGGCTACCGTTGAGTTTTTGGAGGCCAGCCTGGTCTACATAAGTGAGTTCCGCTTCAGCCAGGGCTACTAAGTGACTGTTTCAAAACAAAACAAAATCAATAAATAAATGAAAAGAAAAGAAAAAAGGAAGGAAGAAAGAAAAAGAGCCTATTTCTCTCTTTTGTGGTATTTACACAATGAATTTCCATACAGGGCATCCCTACGGGGTTCCCCTTTCCTGCCCCTACCCTCTTGGGAGTTTCCTGGCCAATCACCGAGGTGTCAGAAGTACGGGGTGGCTTGTGTTCAATTCTTCCAACTGGGGAGTTGAAATTGCACTTCCTTATCAAAACAGTCAAGGCATCACTGAGCCCTGGCAGCTGCCAGACAGTACGAGGAGCCCTGTTAAGTCCATTTGTCAGCTTTATGCTTTAAAAACAAAACCAAAAGGGTGGCTGTGTCCTCACATACTCTTTAATCTGAAAACCAACGGAGAAGTACTTCAGAAAGAAAGCGCGCACACACACACATACAACACAGATTTTAAACTTAATGCTTTCTTGTTTTTTTAATCTAAAGATCTGTTTTATTTGTGTGTGTGTGTGTGTGTGTGTGTGTGTGTGTGTGTGTGTGTGTGTGGTGCATGAGCACACAGGAGTGCACATGCCCATGAGTGCAATGCCTGCAGAGGCCAGAAGAGGTGCTGGATTCCCTGGAGCTAGAGTTCAGGTACTTGAGAGCTGCCCAATGTGGGAACCAAACTCTCCTCTGAAGACCAGCAACTGCTCTTAAAGGCAGACTCATCTCTCCAGCTTCTTCTACCATTCTTTTTTTTTTTTTTTTTTTTTTTTTTTGGTTTTTCAAGACAGGGTTTCTCTGTGTAGTTTTGGTGCCTGTCCTGGATCTTGCTCTGTAGACCAGGCTAGCCTCAAACTCACAGAGATCCTCCTGGCTCTGCCTCCCAAGTGCTGGGATTAAAGGCGTGTGCCACTGCCACCACCCAGCCGACCATTCTTTTCATGAACACATTCCTAACCACGGAATTAAGTTCAGGTCACATTGGGAAGGGCTTGAGCCCTATCTGACTCCTCAACAACTGAATCAAATACCAAATAGCCTGAGCTGAACTTGAAGGGGAGAGAGCCTTTCTTCCCAGGATCTTTTATTATTTTACTGTTATTTGAAAATTTGGCTTGCAAAAAGTCCTTATTGTGCAGCCATGCTTGGCCTCGGTAGCACAGCTCTCCAACCGTTGAAGTGGCTTCCAGATGCTAGCCTAAGATATCAGGATTTAAATCCTTAGAATTTGGTAATGGAAAGTCTAGGTCACAGGAACAGGCACTGGGATCCAGGGGAAAGCTTTGGTTTTAAATTAGCCTTCTGGGCCTGCTGAACTCAGCTCTAAGAAGTACCACATGTCTCAAATTCCACCTCTCTTCTCCTGCCTCGTCCCCATGTGTCAGGAAAGTCCCCAGCTTCAGATCCCTCTCCTCTGTACATACTCTCTTTGTTAGAGATGCTTTGAAATGTTTTGTTGAGATGGAGACTCACAGCGCCCAGGTTGGACCACAGCCCACTATGGAGCTGAGGGTGACTCTGAACTCCTAATCCTCCTGCCACCACCTGGTTTACGCAGTGCTAGGAACTGAACCTATGCCATCACATACGCTAAGCAAGCATTCTGCCAATGGAGCTACATGGCCAGCCTGAAGAGCTCTGTCTTACCTCTAGTACTGTGTCTAGAGTAGAGAGCTGGAGTGGGCATTTCCTTCACAGAGCCTTTCTGTTCTGCTCTGAGCACTCTCCACAATAACACTGTTCATTTCAGAGGTGGTGTCCGGGACTAGGGGTGGGAGAGGTTAATTGGCGATACTTCCATTGCACAGATCACATTTGAGGTATAATGAAAAGCTCCACACTGGGGGCTGGGGAGATGGTTCAGTGACATTGAAAGGTTTTCTTTATACTGCAGGTCAGTAAAATGCTTGTCATGCAAACATAAGGACCTGAGTTTGATTCCCAGAACCCACATAAAAAGCTGGGTGTGGCAGTGCATACTTGTAATTCCAGTGCCAGGGAGGTGGAGACACGAGGATCCTTGGGGTTTGCTGGCCAGCAAGTCTACCCTAGTAGGTGAGCTCTAGGCCAGTAAGCCATCTAGTCTCAAAAGACAAGGTGGGAGGGGGGGCGGGGCAGAGGGACTCCTGCACAGGTAAAGGTGTTTGTCATCCTGCCTGACTAGCTGACTTTGATCCCTGGATCCCACGAAGTGGAAGGAGAACCCTGACCCCTGAGGTAGAAACCTCCATCAGAATTCTGTTCAGTGCACGCAATGGATTACAAATAAGCCCCATGCCAGGAGGACTTCAACATGTCACGGTTAAGAAAATCAACACATGCCGAAGAACTTAATAAATACTTCCCACAACAAAACGCAATTGGCTGCAACAGGATCCGATGCTGTCTCTCATTAGTCAACATTCCACCAAGTCACGCAAGCACCCAGACAGACCTCACGGAAACCTGCTGGGGTGGGGGTGGAGGGACTGTCCCTTCCTGTGTGCCGAGAAGGGCCACTGCATGGTTCCCTTTATGCTGCGAGCCATCTTGAGCCTGCTTTGAAATCCAGAGTACATACCTAGTTCCCTCTCCCCACAGGAGAAAGAACTCTGGATTCCAAGGAGAGGCAAAGACAGTTGTTTTTGAAGTGGCTCTATGGAGAGGAGGTGGGGAAGGACAGGCGGCCATTATCAGTGGCTACCAGGTGCTCTGGGATCGAGGATTGGTGATAAAAACACTTGGCTGACACTACCAGAGAGAATCATCAGTCTCTCCTTCCCTGCCCTTACTCCCTCTTCTTCTTCCCCCCCCCCTTTTTTTTTTTTGAAAGGAGGCTTTTTACCCTCATTAAATGAAACCTTATCTCTGAAAGACCCGCAATCCTCTGCAAACGACAAGTGTGCCTAATCTCATTTTCTGACAAGTGATTCTGACAGTACCTTCCTTTTGATTTCTGAGACATGTAGTTAGACATATATTAATCTGTCAGTCACCATCCCTAGCAAGAATGAAAGAGAGGGAGAGAAAGACACGAACATTTGTGAATATGAAGGCGAGACAAGGGGCTGCGATGCCTATTTTAACTGATGTCTGAACATTCCTTTCCTAGGACTCCCCTCCTCCTCCTCTCCTTCAGAGGGGGAATCTGCAAACTGCCCAGTCCAGGGCCTGTGGGACAGGCATATGGGATGCTCAGTTATGGGGTTCAGTGTTCTGGAGCGAGACACCCTAGTTTCAAATTGTCAATCCTCCCTTGTCACGCTAGCTTGATTATATGTCCATTCACATGTACTCCAGCAAAGTAGCACGTGTTAGTAGGGGTAGGGTCACCAGCTTGATTTTAAACTGTGTCCTGGGCTAGTGAGATGGCAAACATGGATTTGAGTTCTAGCCCCAGAATCACTCACTAGTTGACAAAATAAGTCAGGTACAGTGACTGTTGTGTGCCCACACTTGTCGTGTGGATCCTTGGAGTTCCCTGGCCAGCCAGTTGAGTCTACTTGGTGAGGGAGAGACCCTGTCTCAAAAACCAAATGCTGCCTGAGGGACCACACCAGAGGTTGACCTGTAGCATCCATATGCATGTGCACACACATGCATGCGTACCTACACACATGTGTGTACCCCCCCCATAAATACACATATGGGATACATACACATATATACATAAATCAAACAAAAAATCATATCTTACTTGTTCTGTCAAGTCCCTGACACTGGGGGATGGGGAGTTATTGAGAAAGTATTTGTTGTACACTGGAGTTCTGATTCCCAGCATCTATGTAATGCCAGGCAGGCATGCTGGCAGCCACCTATGACCCCAGCATGCAATGGGCATGCACTGCAGTTCCCCTGAGCAAGCCTAGCTGGACTAAGATATGGTGAGCTGTGGGCTCAGCAGGAGACTCCACCTCAGTAAGTGAAGTGGAGAGGGATCAAGGAAGACACCTGATGCTAACTTGGAGCCTTCGCACACATTCATAAACACATACATGTGCACCCATACACACAAATGCAGCCACATGCATGAACATTCATAAACACACAGGCATACCACACACATACACGTACATATACATGCAAAAAGAAAAAGTCTGTGATAATTATCTCCTCACTTTGTAACACCTCATGGAAAGTAATAAAAAAGGGTCAGGGTGGATAGACTGGTGTTCAAATTTCTTCCAAGCTGGGGGCGTATCTCAGCAACAGAGTACTTGCCTAGACTTCCCCAATGAGAGGCTGGGGTGTGGCTCAATAGTAGAGCACATGCCTAGAATCCCCCAGTGAGGGGCTGGGGTGTGGCTCAGTGGTAGAGCACCTGCCTAGAATCCCCCAGTGAGGGACTGGGGTGTGGCTCAGTGGGAGAGCACCTGCCTAGAATCCCCCAGTGAGGGGCTGGGGGTGTGGCTCAGTGGTAGAGCACCTACCTAGAATCCCCCAATGAGAGGCTGGGGTGTGGCTCAGAGGTAGAATACCTGCCTAGAATCCCTCAGTGAGGGGCTGGGGGTGTGGCTCAGTGGTAGAGCACCTGCCTAGAATCCACCAATGAGAGGCTGGGGTATGGCTCAGTGGTAGAACACCTGCCTAGAATCCCCCAGTGAGGGGCTGGGGTGTGGCTCTGTGGTAGAACACCTGCCTAGAATCCCTCAGTGAGGGGCTGGGGTGTAGCTCAGTGGTAGAGCACCTGCCTAGAATCTCCCAGTGAGGGGCTGGGGTGTGGTTCAGTGGTAGAACACCTGCCTAGAATCCCCCAGTGAGGGGCTGGGGTGTGGCTAAGTGGTAAAGCACCTGCCTGGAATCCTTTAACTTCTGGTGATCCTGTGATCCTCCTGCCTCTGCCTTCTTAGGGCTGGGATGACAGGTGGGATGCACCACAACACTTGGCTTAACTACTCATATTTTTAACAGGATGGTAGGGATACAGAGATGGAGAGGGGCAGACGTGTAGGTTTATTTGCTTACCTTTCAATGAATACCTCTAGGAATCTAGAATGCTGTGAAAGCAGTCCCCTTCTTTATGGAGATGCCAAACATGCTTCACAAACTTTCCTGGGCTGTGCTGGGCCCCAGGGGAGGGACCCTTTGCCTCTCTTAGGTCACTTTGCCTTCTACCTTGTAGGACACCTTCTTAACCTGGGGCAGTCCAGCCCAGAATCAAACTCTCTCAAGCCCTTCCTTCTGTTTCTACGGGCCAATCCTTCATCAAGAACTGAGTCCTGATTTCCATCCCCCTCAATCTGCAATTCTAGAGACATCTTTTATTCTGCTTTGATTAAGTCTTCAGACTTTCTATTTGGCACGTGCTGTTTTCTGGACACACGCAGGTGAGGATCAGGGCTCATGTGTGGACGGAAGCAACTCATTGGATGAAGCCAGAAAGAAAGGAAGCAATACCAGTGACCAATTCACTTATAAAGCCTTTCTTCCCCACCCAAGGCCATCAGTGTCCAGAGAAGGCAATTAAAATGGGGTTTAGTTTAAAACACTGCAAAACACGGCCGGGCCACGATGGCGCACGCCTTTAATCCCAGCACTCGGGAGGCAGAGCCAGGCGGAGCTCTGTGAGTTCGAGGCCAGCCTGGTCTACAGAGCGAGATCCAGGACAGGCACCAAAACAACACAGAGAAACCCTGTCTTGAAATACAAAACAAGCCGGGCGGTGGTGGCGCACGCCTTTAATCCCAGCACTCGGGAGACAGAGCCAGGCGGATCTCTGTGAGTTCGAGGCCAGCCTGGGCTACCAAGTGAGTTCCAGGAAAGGCGCAAAGCTACACAGAGAAACCCTGTCTCGAAAAACAAAAAAAAAAAAAGAAAAAAGAAAAAAAAAAAGAAAGAAAAACAAAACAAAAAAAACGCAAAAAATAAAATAAAATAAAATAAAATATGAAAACACTCAAGCGGTCATTATTAAGTGTTTGCTTAAGAAGGTCCTTAGACACTAACATAGTCCATGGAGCCCCGTAAGCCTTCAGCAGAGTGGATAGGATCTACACTTGTCCAACGTCTGTGGTTAACACTCTTTGGTTGTTTTAACACATGCCTCTGTTGTGTTGAAAGTGAAAAACAAGTATACACACCCAAATTCAAATTTTCATTTTCTTTTTTTTCTGAGACAGGGTCTCATGTAGTCCAGGCTAGCCTCAAACTCATTATGTAGCAAAGGATGACCAGGGACTCTTCCATTCTCTCACCTCCACCTTTCCAGGGATGTGATTACAGGTGCGTGCTACCATATGTTTATTTGGTGCTGGGTTTGGAATCCAGGGCTTTCCTTCATGAATGTGAGGCAAACGCTCTACCAGCTGAGCCACATTTCTGTCACCTACATTTGCCAGTGTCCTGCTCTCCTGGCTGCTTTGCTAGAACAAGTCACATCCCTCATTAGCCTGGACAAGCTGTATTGTATATGGATTTGAATCGGCGGATTGTATCCTTTCCTGCTCTGGGCTATGCCGAAACATCTTCAGCACTCTTCAACAAAGAAAAGCCATGAAATGGACATGTAGAAAACACTGTAATTATGGCTATTCACATAGCAACCTCTATATGTGGAAGACAGACAAGGAACTGTTTAATTAAAATTATGTCTACTAAAAATCTAACATGGGGGGCTGGAGAGATGGCTTAGCGGTTAAGAGCACTGACTGCTCTTCCAGAGGACCTGGGTTCAATTCCCAGCATCCACATGGCAGCTCACAACTGTCTGTAACTCCAGTTCTGGGACCCTCACACAGATACACACATGGACAAAACACCAATGCACATAAAATAAAAAAAAATAAATTATTTTTAAAAAATATCTAACATGGGGCGGTAGTGGTACATGTCTTTAATCCCAGCACTTGGGGAGGCAGAGGCAGACAGATCTCCAGGTGTTCACAGCCTGGTCTACAGAGGTACAGAGGGAGTTCCAGGAGAGTCACAAATATATAGAGAAACCCTGTCTCAAAAAAAAAAAAATCCAACAAATAAATAAACCTAACATGAAAAAAGTGTTATCTGTTGACAGAACCACATACAAGACAGATTTAAGAAAGCTAAGAGGTGTTTTTGTTCTGTTTGCTTCATGGTGTGTGTAAGCATATGTACACGCTTGTGTCCATGGGGGCATGTGTGAGAGTGTGTATGCACCTTTGTGTTCATCTGTGTGGAGGGTAAAGAGGGCATAACCTGAAGTATAACTTCTCTGGTGCTGCCCACCTTGTTTTTTTGTGACATGGTCTCTCATTGAGCCTGGGCTCACTCATGAGGCTAAGATAACCAGTCAGTGAGAGCAGGGACTGTTACAGCCCATCTTTTCTTCCCCACACAGAGACACATCATCTTTCTTTCCATCCTGCAGGCAGTGCCTTAAGCAGAAGGGTAGACAACTCAAACAGCTTCAGGAAGTCCCTGAAACTGACCAGATTCGGTACCACCCCATCCCACTCGCAGAGCAAGCAACCAAAGCTGAGAATCCTTCTCAGAAAAAAAGGAAGCTGATCTGCAAAGAGGACTTTCGGAGGAGAGAAGCTGCAAAGAAGATTCTGAGACCACACCAGCTGCCTGGAAGAAGCAGAAACCAGTCAAGCTGCCAGGGAGAGGCTTAAACCAACTGCGGCACCTGGAAAGGACACTCTCCAACCTGTGGAGCTGCCTGCAGGCTGGGCAGTGTGCTCCAGGTTCCCAGCTTTGTGAGCTGTCACCCATGCTGGGCTTGGGTGATGCAGCTTGTCTTTTGAGTAATTTCTCTTCATGTAAGTAATCCCTCACCCATGTTCCTGTAAGTAACCCCAATAAAACTCACTGGTTCAACAAGTTGGATTTCAGAGGTACCTGTACTTTGGTTTGTCATGGGCTCCCTATCTGTGGTGAGTTGACCTGTGTGTTGCATCTCCCCAGAAGTTCTGTCACACACCACACTGGGCTTTTTTATGTGTGTCCTGTGGACTGTACTTAGTATGTCTTCACATTCACAAGGCAAGCACTTTACCAACTAAATTGTCTCTCCAGCCTACAACTCTCTTTGTCTTGAAATGGGGTCTCACTGCAATTCTCTGGCTGGCCTGGAACTCTTTGTAGACCAGGCTGGCCTCGAACTCATAGAGATTAGCTTGCCTCTGCCTCCTAAGCACTGTTGTTAAAGGTATGTGCCACCACAATCATCCCAACCTCTTTTTTTGAGGCAGGGTTTCATGAAAGCCAAGTTGGCCTTGAATTTACTACGCTGCCCAGGATGACCTTGAATCCACGACTCCCGTCTCCACCTTCCTAGCGCTGTGATGACACGCATGTTTCACTGTGAGTGGTTCACACAGTGCTGGGGGTAGAATCCAGAGCTTCCTGCATGCTAGGCAAGCATTCTACCAACCGAGTCACATTCCAGCCCCGCCCCCCAAACTTGAGTTTTAACCCTAAACTTTGTGACCTTGGGTGGGTCACTTTAATCTCTCTAAACCTCAATTCCTCCTAAAAGAGGAGAAGGGGCAGGACTAGAATACAGCTAGATCCCTTCCAGCTCTAAAGTTCTCATCCTTTGTGTAAACACAGTCCAGGCATTTCGTTCTTTCTTTCTTTTTTTCTGTTGAACCCTGTGCACATCACAGGGTAGGTGAAAGCCAGGGAAACAAGATCCTCGGGAAGCACATAATCTGAATATCCAGAAGGGATGTAATTAAAATCAGGGTTCTGTTCCCACAAACACACCCAAGGATCTTCCCATACAAACACCACAGTCATTAACCAACCTGCAAACCACACGTTACCGCCCCTCCAGGCCCTGCTGGGCTTAGCTTGCAGCCTGACTCAGGCATCCAGGTTGTCCTCACCTCCCAGACAGCAAGCCTCTTGCTCCTGACAGCATTCGAGCGCGTTTTTGCCGGTGGCTTTTGTGAGACAGGAGCATTTTCGAAAGTCATGCAGGGGCATGAATACATTTCTGGAATTTTCAAAATCATTACCACGATGGAAAGACATGACAGGGAGCCAGCTTGCATCTGAATAGCCTTGTCTCTGCACTAAACCCTCCCTTCCCCTCCCTTTGCCTGCAAGAGGGTTACCACAGAGGAGCTGCCAAATTGGTTTCTCAGGAAGCTGGCTCTGGCAGGACCCTCTCCAGGGACGCGGGCCGGGACGCGGGCCTCACTGCCTCAATCCTCCGGGGCTAGGGCATTCCACTAGCCGGACCCGTGCGCCCCTGGCACCAGAGTGGAGTCTATTTTCACCTCCTCTGTTTTTAACAACCTTATGTCATATGTTCACCCAGACTGGCCTTGTGGCCCAGAAATTATATTTGTCCTGGCATCTGGCTAACCTGATAAACTTATAGTACCCCAGCTGGGGTACACAGGGCCAGCCAGGGACAGCTGGGACGTCCGTTTTAAGTCCCTAGATAACATCGGGGAGAGATGTCCTCAATCATACATTACAAATGAGGTCCTGGAGGACCTGCCGGAGAAAGATAATGAGTTCGCAGACATTTCTGGAGTCGATTCATTGGGCAGCCATCTTGGCTATCTGTATAACCTCAATGGGTTCACCTCCGGGGACCCAGCACTCTGAGGGCACCATGCATCTGATGACCTGAATTCAACAGCTGAAAAGGGATGAGCGCCTCTACATAATCTGGCCAGTCCACAGACCAGCAGCTGCTGTCTTGCCTGAAAGGGTGCTCCAAAGTGCAGAGTTGGGGGTAGGTGAGATGGCTCAGCTTGTAAAGGTGCTTGCTGCCAAGTCTGATGGCCTGAGTTTGACCCCTGGGACCAACAGGGTGAAAGGAGAGACATGACTCTCATAGGCTGTTCTTAAAAAAAAAAAAAATGTGGTTTGTTTTTGTTTTTTCACTTCATGTGTCTTTTGCCTGTATGTATGTCTGTGTACCATGGGGCTACAATGCCCATGGGGATGAGAAGAGGGTGGAGGATCCCCTGGGACTGTAGTTATGATGCTTGTGATCTGCCATGTAGGTGCGGGGAGTTGAACCGGGGTCCTCTGGAAGAGTGGCCTGTACTCTTAACCACAAGTTGTCCTTGGACCTCCACTTGTACATCGTGCCATGGGTGCTTCTCCCTCCCTCCAAATAAATACATGTGGAAAAGTTAAAAAAAAAAAAAAAGTACAGAGTTGGTTTGGGAAGACAGGTCAGTCGCATGAGGACCTGAGTTTGGTCCCCCATGGCAACATACAAATACCAGGTATGGTGGTGTATGATTGTAATCCCAGTGCTGGGAAGTAGCAGAGGTAGGGGTGGATCGAGACAGGGCCTCCCTGGGGCTTGCTGTCCTAACTTACTTAGTGAGCTCTAGGCCAATTAGAGACCCTATCGCAAAAACCAGAGACTATAAGCGTATGCTATGTTTTGCTTGAAGACCTGAGTTCTAACACCGGAATACAGGATGGAGGGGCAGGGGCAGAACCAGCTCCCTAAAGTTATCCTCTGACCTCCACAGGAGTGCAAGGGCAGGTATGTGACCCCCCCAACACTAACAATACAAATCAAATCAAAGTTAAGGAAGACCAAGATGGAGGATATCTGAGGAACAGAGGCTAAAGTTGTCCACCTACCTGCATGCATATACATATACACAACTCATATGCTATGTGTACACACACACACACACACACACACACACACACACACACACACACACACACACACACCTGCAGTCTCATGCCCCACTGTGAACCCCTTTCAGTCACTCTTCAGGTGAGCAGGACCATCAAGGACCGGTGTGCACACCGATCATGGAGCTACCGCCCAACAAACCAAGAGTAAGCAGAAAAGGTGAGTGAGTCCCACTTCCCAGCCAGTGAGGGCAGGTTCAGAGGCGACTGTGCAAAAAGACACTAAGAGCGGATCCGCACTGCATTCCAGGCTCACAACTGTGCCTGTGATGCAGACGGAACCCCACATTTGAGCAGGAGCCCAAAGGTGTCATAAACAGGTGTCCTCATTAACAGATTCAGCCATCTGTGTTAATTCGGTGGAATTTCACTGTAAATTGGAAAACTGGATCCCAGTCTTAGCAATAAAATAAATTAATTAAAAAACATTTTTTTGAGCCCAAGCTGGCTCAGATTTCATCCGTACCTGAGGATGAACCAGAATTATGGCTCCTCTTGCCTCTCTACCTCCTGAGTGCTGGGATTACAGGTGTGCACCAACCACACCCATTTTATGTACTGCTGGGGGTCGAACACAGGGCTCTGTGCATGCTAAGCAAGGGCTCTACCAGCTGAGCTCCAGCCCAGAACCAAAGTTTGGAAGGAAGACCTGGCAATGAGCCAAACAAGTTATTTCCCACATCCTTATGGCAACTTATTTGATTTGAAAAGCAAGTCATGCCTGGCCCTAAGCTTACATGGATTTTCTTCCAAGTATTTGTTAGTGAAACATGGGCAGGGGTAAGGGAGGGTGTGGAGGTGATTTCGTTGGGGATCTGGTGTCAATCTTCCAAAAGAGCTGTCTGAAGACCTCCTATGACCCAGTGAGTGATTTGTTTCTTGCTTTTGATTTTCAGCCTGGCTTCATAAACCCGCTGTCTTTCTTAGTACAGGTATAGTCCTCAGTTGCCAAGGATGGTGGAAAGCCTCCCGCTCACAACTGTATTATAATAAATGCATTATAAATGAGTAAGTAGGAGACAGTAAGGAAATGATGTTTTACTTTTAAATGCTAATTACGAAGCCCTGGTACTGTTAATGTGCGGGGTGTTCTGTCAATTTTTAATGTTTATGCCAAGTGTAGTCTTCAATTTAACATGAGCTTTTAATCCTTTGAGTACTAAATTGCCTTTTAATGCTCGCAGAACAACATTGTGTTTGTACAGAGTCAGGCCTGAAAAATGTATTCAGTACAAGGTATGTTGTGGGAAGGCAGAGAGAGGAGGGGGGCGGGGAGGGAAGAGAACTTTTTCCCCCCCTCTCCCTCTAAGAAGATGGGCTGGTAAGAACAAAAATCAACAGGCTCCGGGGGTCTCCTCTACATCATTTCCCATTCTTTCTGAGGTTGCTGCGAGTGCTTCTCTCCTGCTGCCGATTTAACCCTGCAGTGACGGCTCTCTGGCTCCCAGGAACACAATCAGCCCCAGGGTACACCTTGCCCCATCAAAGGAATGCCTGCAGAAACAGATGCAAGGCAAGATTCTGACCACCCTCCTGGCATGCGCCAAGCTGGAAGGGAAAAAAGGCGCCCAGGGCACGCTCGGGGGGTGCCTCCACACGGAGGGAAAGCGTGGGAGGAAAACTTGCCCGTTTCCTGTAATGACAGAACCGGATATAGCTGTTCGTAGAGTGCTTGCCTAGCATGCAAGGAGCCCTGGGTTCAATCCCCAACACCGCATAAACTGGGCGTGGTTAGCGTCTATCTGCAACCCCAACAATTAAGAGGCAGAGAGAGAATGATCAGGAATTTAAGGCTATCCTCAGCTACGTAGTGAGTTCAAGGCTAGCCCAAGCTACATGAGACTGAGACCCTGTCTCAAAAAGCGGGCAGGGCTCATTCATGGGAAAGACAGAATGGGATGAGAAGAACGTGGGTAGTGCCATGGTGCATACACATAGAGGTCAGAGGACCACTTGAAGGAATCCGTCCTCTCCTACCATCATGGAGTTATCTCACCGGCCTGAAGCCTAGTTCAAATTACCTTGAATTGGATGAAATCGTTCTTTGGAAGGACAAAATTGGTTGGGTGTATGTCATTTATAGAGTTTGGGGTGCCTGGGCCTAGGGCAGGGTCAGCAGCGGTGCCCTGGTCATCTCCTAGCCTAGGCTCCTGGACACTTCTTCTGTCCTGTCTTCCTGGTGCAGGACAAGGAAACATAAAAGGTGATCTGCACGTCTCCAGGAAAGGCGAGTTTCTGGAAGAAAGCTTTAACTTCTTAGTGTTTCCCTTTAGTGAGCAGGCATTCCCAAGCAACAATGGCAGCCCACATACATGTTGGGTAAACTGCCTAATGAGTAAATAGCACACTACCAACATTTGAATATCAAAAGGCCGTCTTCCCATAGGAGAGCCAATTGCCTGCCCGTTGAACTTCGGTAGAACGGGGAGCGGCAAGTGCAGGGAAATTACAAGGTTCCCTCACTCCGGAGCTTTGACAACGACATGACATACGGCGTCCAGTCCAACAGCTGCCACTTACAGCCAGGGCAAGTGGCCACTCTAAATATGAGCTTTTCTGAATCTGCTTATTATGTGGTTGGCTGTGTTATAATTTGATTCAAAACCCTGTATTAGCCTTAGAGGTATAAGTACAAGGGACAGGCAGGGCTGGGATTAGACCACAAGTGTGAAGGGGTCTTTGTCCTCCGACATATTAAACAGATTTTTAAAAAATGGGTATTTTATTGTTTTTAACTATGTATGTGTGTCTGTGTGTGAGCATGTTCATGTGGCTGCAGGTGCCTGTGGAGGCCAGAAGAGTGCTTCAGATGCCCTGGAGCTGGAATTACAGGTGATTGGGAGCCCCATGGGGTGCTGGGAACTGAACTCAAGTCCTCTGCAAGAGCAGTACTTGATCTTAATCACTGTAACGTTTCTCCAGTCCCTGACCACAGAGTTGTAAGAGGCTCATCCATTGCATAAGCCTCCCTGAAAACATCAGTATGAACGGCAGTCTGTCCACCCCGCCTTGGCTAGACCCACCTACCCACTCTTCATCCCAATCAGTTCGTTTCCGTCTTGGTGTAGACAGAAAACAAGAGCATTAGGGAGGCCGAAGCAGAAGGGTCCAGGCCAGGCTGGGCTATTTAGTGGGCCACGGTCTTAATAGGCCAATGAATAAATAAATATAGAATAGCCTCAGTACCTGGGTTCCATTCAGGATGATCTGCGGATTGACCAAGCTTCTACTGGTAAGCAAGTCAAACAAATGAATAGTCTAGGTATCCTGGCTTAGTTCAGTACGTCTTAAGGAAAGAGCACGTTCCTATCAAGCTAGTGAAAATTGAATGAATGAACAAATGTATGAAAACACAATATAAGCCCCAGTACCTGGTTTTGATTAAACATGACTTACGCAAAGATAGTATCTCGGTGGGTAAACTACTAAAACAGCAGTTCTCAAGCTGAGGATTGCAGATCAGACATCCTGCACATCAGGTATTTACGTAACAATTCACAACAGTAGCAAAATTACAGTTATGAAGTAGCAACAAAATAGTTTTATGGTAGGGGTCACCACAACATGAGGAACTGTATTAAAGGGTTGCGCATTAGGAAGGTGGAAACCGCTGTACTACAAGTCCAATAAATGAATGCATGAATAAAATTTAGCTTGGATATCTGTGTTTGATTCAATATGACTTAAGGCAAAAATTACGTCTCTCAGTAAGCTGTTAAAGTAATACTGAGCCGGGCGGTGGTGGTGCATGCCTTTAATCCCAAAAATTGGGAGGCAGGCAGAGTCAGGCAGATCTCTGTGAGTTTGAGGCCAGCCTGGTCTACAGAGTGAGATCCAGGACAGGTACCAAAACTACACAGATAAACCCTGTCTTGAAAAAAAAACAAAAATAAAACAAAAACAAAAATAAAGTAACACTGATGTGCAGTTCCTGTACCCTAAAGATCTGCCAAACGCATGATTCTTTCCCCACATTGGTAACTTCCCTGTAAAGGATTCCGTGTCCTGGCCTTTTGCAACTCCTTGTGGCTACATGACTAGTTCTGGGCTGTGACCGTGGCAGAGGTGATGGGGGTCAATTTTCAGACTCCTTTCTTCAGGTTGTGTGGACACAGAAGATGAGGAGGCAAAGCTACTTTATCAAGAGAAAGAGAGTGCGATTCCAGAGTCTCTCGGCAAAGAGCAGAGTCATTTACCATCCAAGAATATCAACACTGAGACTCCTACATCAACAGCAAAGAGGTAGCTTTTAAGTTTGTTTGTTTGTTTGTTTATTTATTTATTTATTTTGGTTTTTTGAGACAGGGTTTCTCTGTGTAGTTTTGGTACCTGTCCTGGATCTCTCTCTGTAGCCCAGGCTGGCCTCGAACTCACAGAGATCCACCTGGCTCTGCCTCTCGAATGCTGGGATTAAAGGCGTGTGCCACCACCGCCCGGCCTGGTAGTTTTTAATTTTAAGCTTTCCTTCATTTTGGTGTTTCTTTTGACAGGGGAACAATTCCATGGGACCTTCAATTGCTCTCTTCTTCCATCTACAAATGGGTATGATTGCTTAAAAACAACAATAGTAACAGCAACAAACCCCTAGATGCACGCAATGGAAAACAATTGATAATGTGGAGGAGTAACAGCCAACTTCAGCAAGTCTTCTCCAACTAGCCCCAACCCTCAACGTCAGGTTAAAACTCCATAGCGTCCATTTACTTTACACAAAACAAGCTAGAAAAACTCAGCGCCCAGTGCGAGGTTCACTCTTGCCACGGTCTCTGCTTGCCTACTCCCTACCCAGCTTGCCCAGGGGCAGAGGCTGGAAAAAGAACCCATGTGCACTGACCTCGCCGCGAGGCATGGCCCAGAAGGGGCTCCTCTACATCCCTCCCCACCCTCCCTTATGGAGCATTCTCCTTGGAAAAGGCTGGAAGAACGTGACATTATTATTTCCTCATTTGGGATGGATTGCTACAGGCCTGGGCAATGCAGGCAATGGTGCCAGTGGAGTGATTTATGAAGCCTTGTTCCTCTCCTGGCCCCATGATACGGTTATAACTCTCCCTTTCACAGCAAGGATTACGGCGCTCTAATGACTCACTGCCCACGCGTTATCTTTCCAGTAACCTGCTGGGTTGAGAGCGGGTGGCTGTTTTCTAGGTGGTAATTAGGATTTTCCCCTTCCTGTCTTTTAAGACTTATCAGCTTTTCTAGAATTCCTGGTTCAGAGTTCAGCTCTGGGAAAGCTGGGCAGAGGTGCCTGATCCAATATAAAGCCCTGTACTCTTAGCATATACATATACCCCCATGTGTGTGTAAACATGTGCATGATAGTGTTCATGCATGTATGCATGGAGACTAGAATCTGAGGTTGGGTGTCTTCCTGGACCCTTCAAATTTCTGGACAGACTCTCACTATGTAGCCCTGGCTGGCCTTGAACTCACTATGTAGCCCAGGCTGGCCTTCAATTCAGTGATCTGCCTGCCCGACTCATGAGTGCTGGGGTTGAAGGCATGCACCATGGTGATGCCTGGCCACCTTATTTTTTGGGACAGGGTCTCACTAAACCTGGAACTCAGTGATTAGGCTAGGTCAACTAGCCAGCCAATGAGCTCCAAGGACCCAACTGTCTTTGCTTCCACAGTACCCATGCTTCTGACTTTTATATGGGTTCTGCAGGGTCTGAACGCAGGCCATTATGCTGCTATGGCAGACACTCTACTGAATCATCTTCCTGCTCCATTTTCATAATGAAACCTTACTCTAAGTCACCTTGAATGCCCATGCAGTCCACGCTGGTCTGGAATCTGAGATTCTCCTGTCTCTACCTCCTGAATGCTGGGATAACAGGCATATGCCCTGATGCACAGGAATCGAACCCAGGGCTGTATGAATGCTAGGCAAGCAACCCACCAAATTAAGCTACTTCCCCTGTCCCCTAGCTCCTTGTTTTTTTTGTTTTGTTTTGTTTTTCTTTTTTGAGATGGGGGTCTTTACTATGTTGCTCAAGCTAGACTTGAATTCGTTATGCATCCCATAACGACCCTGGACTTGAGATTTTCCTCTCTCTACCTACCAAAGGCTGGGATTACAGGCATGTGCCACCATGCATGATGGCTATCTACCAGCTTTCTGACTGAGGCTCTACAAGTTTCCCAAACACACAGCTGTGCCAGCCCCGCCACCACTGTGCAAGGGATGACAGGCATGCTTTGGTGGGTTAAGAAAACCATGTGGCCTGTCCCACTCACAGTCAGCTTTCAAAGGGACAGCTCTGTTCAGAGAGCTGCTTGAACATGTGGGACAGATTTGTGGTCCCCTACCCAGCCCAGTTCTCCTACTCAGGTACCCACCTGCTATGTGCCATCCCTCAAACTGGCACAGCGGGAAAAGAAGTCTTGGGTGGACCCTGTTTAGCTGGGCAGCGATTCTGCTAACTCACAAATGAGAAAGCTAAACTGGGTGAACATGCCCAAGATGACAAAGCCAGCAAGGGAGAATGTTCGGGAACCATTTGCTTAGATTCACATACCCCATGGTGCAGGAGATTGGGTGGAAATGGGAAATGAAAAATCCACAATGCACAAATCTGGGGAGACAACTCAGTTGGTATAATCCTTGCTTTGCAAGCATGAGGATCTAAGCTCAATCCCCAGAATCAATGTAAAAGAAAAAAAATCTGGGTGTGGTGGTGTGCACTTATAATTCCAGTGTCAGGGAAGTGGAGACAAGAAAGTCCATGGGGTTCACGGAGCAATCTATTTGGTTAAGTCCTAGGCTAGTGAGAGACCCTGACTCAAAAAAAGGGGTGGAGAGCACCCCCAAGGAATGACATTTGAAGCTGTGATCTGGCCTCTACAAGCACAAGCAAGCAGAAACACAATGCTTGGGACCCACACAGAACAAGAAAATCAGAATAAGCAAGGAGGGAGGTTTGTATGTGTGTAGGTGCAGGGGGTGCATCCGCATGATGATTCTCTACCTTGTTTTTGTTTTTTAAGATCTATTTTTGTGTTTGTGTGTGTCTGCAGGTACCCGCACAAAGGCTGGGAGTTGCATAAGAGGGCCAGAAGAGGGCGTTAGATCCCCCTGGAGCGGGGGTTACAAGCAGTTATGACCTGTCAAACACGATTGCTGGAAACCAAACTCTGGTCCCCTGGAAGAGCAGCCAAGTCTCTTAACTGATGAGTCATCTCTCCAACTTTGTTTTTTGAGACAGTGTCTCTTACCTAACCTAGCGTTTATTGACTTCAGGAGTCCTCTTCCCGCCTAGCGCTAAGATTATAAGCACATGCTTTTTATATTTATATTTATAAGCCCTGGCTTTGGATGTGTGTGCAGCTTTTCACGCTTGGGTGTCAAGCTGTTTACCAAATGCGCCATCTTACCAAAGCACCCCGAACTCAGAGTCACTCATCACTGTAGCTACCAAGCAAGTTGCGTAGCAGGTGGCCTGGAAGCCAGTGCCGAATGACCTTCCTTCACCCTTTCTAGTCCCTGTCCTTCCCTGCAGAGCTGAGGGAAGTCTCACAGCTACGCTTCTTGTCCCCACCCCCAGCAAAAGGCAGCCATGGGCCCTGCAGAGGCTCCGAGCTAGGCGGACACTACTCCAACAAGCCCCATGGCCCGCTAGGGAGTAGACTGGAAAACCAGTTTAGATTCGCAAGGAGGCTGGTATTAAACTCACCAGTGTCCCGGCTCAGGCAGCCACGCATGTTAGGGCATGTGAATACTAAAAGAAGAACTTGTAATTCTACTAAAAAATGAAATTCCACCATTTCTGCAGAATAAACAAAACCCAAATATCACATTAGCTCTGCAATATGTCTGGCTCCGGGGCTTCAGACTCTCATTACTGTTGGATTTTCTCCATGAAGGATCCCTCCATCCTCCCCCTGCACCCTGAATAACAAAACATGTGGCCTTATGACGAATTCCCTTTCCTTTCTGTCTTCTGCCTGCCTGTGGCTTATCCACATCAGAAACGAGTAGGGGAAAGCCACCAAGACAATGAGCATCCATCCGTCTGCAGTTCTTTTGCCTGGCGTGTGCTGGGAACTGTCTTCCAGAGAGTTCTTAGGCCCCCATAGGGTGACACAGAAAGAAGCGCCCCTCACGATTTAGGAAAGATGAAAAGAGCCACCCCCAAGAAGCCTGTGCTTTCGCTCGCGTGAGGTAACCTGGAGGGCGTCGGCGAGGGGCTGCTGGCTCTGGGTTCAAAGCGAATCCGCCTCGAGAGGGGATGGATTCAGACAGCGACGGATCAAAGGCTCTCGTAGGTGGCAGCAGCTAGCGCCTCCGTGGCAGCAAGCTTTGACACCCTTCTTTGAAGACATCTGGCAGCGCAGATCTCTCTGCAGGAGTGTGTGGCAATGTCTGTGTGTTAGGGTTCCCAGTGTACCACCGAGGGCTCCCCCAGGATCCACACCAGCATACGCAGTCAGGGTCTCAATACAGCCTTGGACGGTCTTGGTACGTAGCCAAGGAAAAGTTTGGATTTCTGATCCTCCGGTCTCCATCTCCTAAGAGATAGGATTATAGGCCACCACACCCATCCTGACCAATGAACTGAATTTGAATTTTATATTATTATCATGTACTTGCATACTGTGGGGGGGGGGCGCACCTGCGCCATGGCATGCATGTCAAGGGCAGAGGACAGCTCTGTCGTCTGTTTTCTGTTTACATTTTTGTGTGGGTTCTGGGATCAAACTCGGGTTACTAGGATTGTCTGGGCAAACCTTTATCCACTGAGCCATCTCACTGGATCTGTTTACTTAGTTTTTGAAACAGGGTCTCCCACAGCCCAGTCTGGCTTGGCACTTCGTATGTAGGTAGCCTAGGACGAACTTGATCTTCTGATGCTCTTGCCTCCTCCTTCTGAGCGCTGAGATTAGAGATGTGCACCACCACACCTGGCCTATGCGATGATCAAACCCAAGCTTTGGGCATGTTAGGCAAGCATTCGACTAAGTAAACTACATGTCTAACATTCGGCTGTTTTACAAAAAAGAGCTCAATCAAGTATGTGATCTGTCAGTTAGACTCAACTGTTCTGGACTGACGGAACGGCAGGACGGCCGAGGCCTGTGGCAGACTGTCAGCAGACCCTTGTTACAGTCAGGCTGTCCTCAAGGCTTTGGAAAAACTCATTGCTTGCCCTGCCCAGCTAGCTGCCTATCTGGGGCAGAGAAGGAATGGCTACCCCCACCTCACCCCCACCCCCACCCCCCCGAGGAATCCCTGCAAAGGAAGAAAAGAAGGAAACAGTTGGAGAGCCTGGGATGGGCAGGGACCTGGAGAAGCAATCACTTGCTGGAGCCGGAGCTGGGTGGAGCAGTCCTCCAGGGCCTGCAGGAGACAAGGTCCTCAGGCTGCCAGTTCCCAGAAACACAGTCATTTCACAAGTGGTCAGGTGCTGGCTGCAGGCTGCGGTACCAGCCGGCCAACGCCACACTGGTCCTTACCACAACATGGGGGAGAGAGGCCTAATGACAGGTACAGGTTTGGTTACAGCTCAGATCCCTGCATGAAATGTCATGGGGGATGGGTAATGTCAAATTAAGACCCTCGGCCATATTCTAGAACTGGCCTTGGCAGTGGTCTGAGAGGACAGTAAGCCTCATACTACACAGCTTTCATGTCTTCAGAAATGTTTCTTTTTTCTTTTAGAGAGAGGGTCTCATGTAGTCTAGGCCAGCCTGGAACTGGTTATGTAGCTAAGGATGACCTTGGCTTTCTGGTCCTCCAGCCTCCACCTCTTGGTGCTGGGACTATAAAAGTGTGTTACCAACCATGCAAACAAATAAAAATAACCACAGAGCATGCCTCCAGCCTGAGGGGGGTATCTCCACTTTCTCTGGTGCCCACGGCGGGGGGTCAGGGGGATGTAGAGACAAAACAGTGGTGCCAAGTATGGGACATTTCCTTATGAGCTATTAGTCGGGAATTCCCCAAGGGCCCCCCCCTGAACTATGCAGGTTCTTGTCACTCTTCTTGGCTGCCCGCTAGACCTAGATAATAAGCTTCTGTTGCTAAAACTACCGCAGACTTTGGTTGCCAGACACAGCGGAAATGAAGGTGGAACTGAGCTAGAAGCTTCCTCCCCATGTCTCCTGGTCAGGGCAAGCTGGGGTACCCACACTATAGCAAATAATGAGAGATCCTGTCTCAAAGTGAAAGAGTGTTTCTGACCACCACATGTGTGATGGCATATGGGTGCACCCACTGACATGCACACATGGGCGCGCACACACACACACACACAGACACACATACATATACACACCATACACACACAAAGATAAAAAAAATCAAACAAATATACAAACAGAAGTCTGAGTAGCCCAGAAAAAGAATTAGAGTCATTTACTTTTTTTTTTTTTTTTTTTTCATAATGGAAATCCAAGCAATCCAAACCATGACTGAAGTTTAGGGCAACCCCATTTTTCCACTGGGTTTATCTCTGAGAATAGTTACTTGGGCGCTTGACCTTTAGGGGAGATGATGCCCCGAGCCCTTCCATCTGTGAGCGCCATTTGTTTAGTGTGTACCCATACCTTCCCCTCTCTTGCCTTTTAGGACGTGAACCTATGGATTCCATCCAAGGCTTCTGCAGTGCAGCTACAGATATCCCAGAGCTGTAGACCCACAGCCCACACTCCAGTGAGTGTGGGCAGTGGGGGTGTGACAGCCAGATCTAGCCCAGCCCCAGCCCCAGCAGGGGAGGAGCCTGGCAGGCCAAGAAAGCTGGGGGCTGGGGAGATGGTTGAGAAAGCATGGGCTGTGTGTAATCGTTGGGAGTTCAAATTTGCAGCGAGTGGCCGTGTTAATGGCCAGGGGCATGGTGGTCTGCCTGTGATCCTAGCGCTCAAGAGGCCGATGCAAGATTCCCAGAGCAAGAGGGCTGGCTGGACTATCTGAATGAGCAAGCTCTGGGTTCAGGTGAGAGGCTGTGCCTCAACAGTAAGATGGAGAATGGCCGAGAGAGACAACCCATGTCAACCTCAGGCTCCACACACACTAACATATGCACACACTCCTCAGTGTGCACACACGGGCATCCCTCAGACATGTGAATGTGCATACACACTACACATAGAAAGGAAGGAAGGAAGGGAGGGAGGGAGGGAGGGGGGAGGGAGGGAAAGAGGCAGGGAAGGAGGGAAGGGGAGGTCAATCAGTCCAGGCACTGGCCTAAGGCTGCTAGTGCTGACACATATTTTGTAGTCACTTAGCAGTTTCTTGTCCTCAATGCATCCCCAGGCAATGGAGGCACTTCCCAGAGGGCTATCCTTGGTGAGTCAGTGGGCTTGAATTGGGATAAGTACACAGGATTTCAGAGATCCCGGGTTTTTCCGTAACTCTGCAGCTGGGAAATTTAGGATGGCTGGTGTTCCGAGCAGAGGTCTGTATTCGTTCCTAAACGTGTGTGAACACAATCCTAAACCCCTCTGCTAGCTTGCAGGCTACTCAACTGCGGTGGTTATGGTGGTGAAGGGGGTGTGGCAATATGATGAGGCAAAGAAACATGAGTCTCTGCAAATTACTATTCACCCTGGCTACCAGCATGAGAGTCCCAGCAAGCACACCACAGAGGAGAAAAAAAAAAAAAACGACATGGAACCCCAGCTGCCTCCTTTTACGTGTGTGAGGGGATGGGGGAGGTATTACCAAGGCCAGGATCATTTGGGTGTACATGCACAGGTGTATGTGGGGGTTTACATGTGTGCATGTGTGTGGAGGTCAGAAGAGACAGCATTAGGTGTCACTCCTCAGGATCCACCCACATTATTTACTTTTGAAATAGCGTCTGTCTCTCATTGAACCATGACTCCCCAAGTAGGCTAGACTGGTGTGCTAGCAAGCTCCAGGGATTTTCCTGTCTCCACCTCCCCAGTCCTGGGATGATAAGGATGCACCATCACACCTACTTGACCATCATTTTATTTTTTTTAAGATTCATCTTATTTTGTGTATACGAATATTTTTCTTGCATGTATGTATGCACACCACATGCATGCTTGGTACCCACAGTGGTCAGAAGAGAGTTTTGAATCTCCTAGAACTAGAGTGATAGATGGTTGTGGGCCATCATATGGGTGCTGGGAGTTGAACCTGTGTCCTCCGCAAGAGCAATGATGCTCTATATCATAGAGTCATCTCTCCAGTCCCAACTATCTTTTTTTTTTTTTTTTTTTTTTTTTTTTTTTCTGAGACAGGGTTTCTCTGTGTTGTTTTGGTGCCTGTCCTGGATCTCGCTCTGTAGACCAGGCTGGCCTCGAACTCACAGAGATCCTCCTGGCTCTGCCTCCCGAGTGCTGGGATTAAAGGCGGGAGCCACCACCACCCGGCTCCAACTATCATTTTTAAACTAACTCCTTGATGGCAGAGGTGGCCATGTATCCTGGGCTATGTTATATTTCCCGGATGCCTGCCGAGCAGAGGGAGAACCAGAACGGTTTCTAGTGGTTGCCTTCACTGGGCTAATTTGAAGGATCACAGTATGACTGGTCTGAGGTCCTCAGTTTCCCATCCCAGCCCGACACCTCTGGTCCACAGGGTCATCAAGTACTTCTCCATGTGTCACTGCTGCACGGGATGGAAAAGGGAGCACCATTCTCTGTCCTCAAGCACAAGGGGATGTTTCGGGGGCGCGGTGGTTTGACTTGAGATTTCCTGTTACACGTGGCTTAGCCAACACAAGTCCAGTAAAGAGGGGCTGGTCAGCTGCAGAAGTAAACAAGCCTGTCTGTATGGGGGGCCTGACTCACGGTGCCCGGGCAGGGCTAGGCCCGGCTAAGGGGTTGCTGTTCAGCCTGACCCAGAAGGCGCTGGATCATCAGTTCCTGCGGAACCACCCGGCAGCCTGGCTGGTGGTCTGATGGAGCCAAGGCAGGCGGCAGCCAAAACGGGCAAAGCGAGGGGTCTGGCAAGGTCCTCGTCTGATCAGACTAGTCAACTGCCTCTGAGCTGGCAGCCCTGGCCCTGGCCCCGGCTCCAGCCCTTGAACAGCAGAGACCTCCTGGCACTACAGTGGAGTCAATCTTGCCTCCAGCTGTCTGTGGCACAGTCTGCTTGCTGCCGCACAAATGGTGGTGACTCAGCCGCTGGGGGATGATGCTTCTGGGGCAGTGTTCCTGAATGTGGAAAAAGGCTCCCTGTGGGGGGAGCAGCAAGATGGCTCTTTCTCATTTACACTCTACACATCATTACAACCCGGCCAGGGGCTTTCCCACAAAACCCGGTCATCGGATTATCCCTGACGGTTAACTCAGGGCTATCGAGGTGACCGAGGAAGTAAGATGTCCTCTTTCAGGCCAACCTCAGGACATGTGATAGCCAGCTCAGGGGTATTATCAACGAACTTTACCTGATGAGAATTTTTTTTTTTGTGGGGGGGGGGGGCGGACTTTTTGGTGAGACCCTCTCAGGCTTCTCCATCTTTACCTGTCTATTAAGGGTTGCCCATGACAAGGCTAGGATCCCACCTCCACTCCCACCCCCAACCCCCGCCACAACCAAAGTAATTTGTGACCATTTAGGGGCATGACAGATCGGCTCGTTAGGCGTGGTGCTGAGCTCTGACTTGAAGCTCCACTGTGGTGTCTACGGCAACAGGCAAAATCAGGTTTGTAGGTCTGTGGCTGCATTTTCCCAGTTGCCAACAATTCAATCACCCAATAGCAGGCAAGGCAGAGAGGGAAGCAGCGCCTGCATTTCCTCCTGCAAGTTCATTATCGCCTCGCCAAAGCATGACGGCGGTGTGAAATGGGTTAGACTCACGCACGGATGCCTCCGTTAACGGCCAAAGGAGGAGAGAAAGAGAGAAAGAGAGAGAGAGTGGGGGGGGGGGGGGGGGGGGAGTCGCACATCATTAGGAATGGAATAAACGATATCGAGGCACAGAGCAGAAATGATTTGATTAGTAATTTCCAGTTTTGAAAAGATCTGGAAAACTACCAAATGACTATACAGAAGGTATGATGGAGTTCTTAATTGCTATAACTGCTCTGGGAGAATTGATGGCTTGTGACATAGAATACAGCGCAGTACGCTAACACTAATAACTGTTAATTAAATGCTGCAATGATATACTCTCAAAATGCACATACAGCTTACCATAATTTCTAGATTAAAAGCTGCACCGTCAGAAGCCAAAGGCAAAGGGAAATCGGGGGAGAGGAGGCAGCTCTCGTGCCTGAAGCCTGCCCTGAACACAGCCGCCCAAAGACACGGCAGGGCGGGGGAAATACACTTAGCTGGAGAAATGTAAAGGCTGGCTGGCTGGAGCTGGCCCTCGAGAGGGCGAGTTATTAATTCTGAAAGAAGGCTTGCTGTACCAGGCCATCTGGCAGAGTGGGGAGGGTTGGGTTGAGGGGCCGGTTGGATCTACTTGGCTTCCCCCCCACCGCCCCGCTAACCCCCCCCCACCGCCTCCAGTGATGTTTCACCCTTGGACTGAGGGTGATGCCAGGTCAGAGATATCACGGGAGGGGATGAGGGTCCTGGAGGGATGCTGTGGCTCTGCACAGATAAGAGGGCGGCGGCGGTGGCGGGTGGGGGGGGGGGGGCGCTCCTCTCTTCATGGCAGGTTCAGCTCCTAATGAGTGTGGGGAGGTTAGGAGAGCTGATGGGGCTGGGAGGGTGGGAGCAATTCGCAGTAAAGCCTCATCTGAATGGAAGATAAAAGACCTCAATTAATCTCTCTCCCTTTGGGTGAGGAACGCGTGTGAGCCTGAAGGAAGATGAAGAAACACTGATGCTACTTCTAACTCAATTATCCCGGTCACAGTGCAGGGACTAAGCTGGGTGGATGGAAAAACAGAGAGGGGGGATGAGTACTCCTTTTTCCATTGGTTTTTGTTTTCACATAGCCCAGGCTAGTCTCAAACTCCTTATGCAGCCAAGGACCTTGACCTTTCGACTCTCTGGCCTCGACTTCCTGAGTAAGTGCTGGGGGTTACAGGCATAAGTCATCAGGTCTGGTTTATGGGGTGCTGGGGATGGTACCGAAGGCCTTACTGCATGCTAGACGAGCATTCTGTTGGCGGGGCCACCTCCCCAGACTGTGACCGAGTCTCCTATGGTACAGTCTGGCCTCAAATCACACGCTCCATTTTGGTCCTTGTCTTACTGCTTCCATGAGTTATTACCAAAGCCTCCAGCAGAGGGTCTCAAAGAGGAGACCATGGAGCAAGAGAATGCTTTTCCGCTTAGGTCTACCGAGCATTCGCTGGTATACAGAGCTGAGTAAGGACAAGAAAACAGAAAGGAGACAGGCTATGCAATACTTCTACAATGAGGAAGAGGAGGAGGCTTTTTTTTATTTTAATCTTTTTTTTTTTGACAGTCTCTTGTAGGCCGTGCTAGGCTCAGATTCCATATATATCCTAGGATGACCTTGAACTCTTGGTCCTCCTGCTTCTACCTCTCACAGAGTGCTGAGATGACAGATGTGAGCCAACGTGCCCAGCCGAGGCTGTTTTGATACAGAGGAAGAGTACGCTGAGCTCACCTTAGGAGAAGTACAACAGATGTCACCTACAGAGGAGAGCCTTGGGAGTCTCCTGACATTGCAAATGGCTGCTGTTTGGCTTAGGTTTGTGTGATGGTCATTGTACTGTAAGAATACAGGAAAGGGTTTGTGCGGGACTGGGAAAGATAGAGCAGAAATGATATATCCTATCCGGTCTTTATGATCGACTGGCTTCCTTGGGTTTCCTCAGGCAGCCTAGAATAATCCCTACTCTCCTGTCTTAGGACACCATGGTTCCACTGAAAAACAAGGAAACCCAGGACTGGAAGAGTGACTCAGTGGGCATAGAACTTGCCTAACACACAGGAAGCTTTGGGTTTGATCTCTTGCACAGCATAAACAGGTGGAGTGATCCTAACACTCAACGTGGAGAAGGCAGGAGGACCAGGAGGATCAGGGGTTCAAGGTTATCCTCAGCTGCACAGTGAATTGTAGTTCAAGGTTAGCCTGGGCCACATGAGCCCTGTGTCAAACAAAGAAACAAGCGTTAACTACAGAAATAAAGAGAAAAATGTGTATGTTTCATGGTCGCAAAAGTCCACCTTTCTTAACAAAGGTCACTACAGACATCAGTGGTAACAGATTAGAAGACATTTGAGTCTAAGCATAGCCAACGACCTGCTTGTGTTCATTATACCAAAGCAAACCAAATAACCAGAAAACAAACAGGAAACCAGAAATTCAGAGTACACTACTTTTGCAGAGGACTCAAGTCCCCCAAAACAGGTGGCTCACAACCTCCTGTAACCCCAGCTCCGTGGGATCCTACATGTTCTTCTAGCCTCCATGGCTACTGCACTCATGTGTACTTACTAACTCATCCTTATACATATATAGGATTAAAAATAAAGATAAGTCTGTCTGTCTGTCTGTCTGTCTGTCTCTCTTTTAAATCACAGACACCAGAAAGGTGGGTCACAGCAAGAACGACCGTGTGGGAAGGAACACGTAGAGATGAGCTCTGTTGTGCACAGCAGTTTGGTGGTAAAAGTATTAACAATTAAAAGCAACCCACAATATTCACTGAAACCAATCTGCATCTATTTTACAACCTAGCAGTATCTTCGGGGATAGACTTTAGAGACATTGTGAGAGGTGCATAAACTGCCCCCTGCAAGGATGCTGATGCAGGCCTGTTTGCCTGTCCTCTCAAACTTCAAGCCCCAATAAACCCTTTCTTCCCTCAGTTGCCAAGAACAGTGCCAAAACAGCTCAGCTGGGTGAGAGTTAAGCTAAAAAAACAAAATACCACACACACCCCCTTTTATTGTGGGAACGTGCGTAGGCATGTGTGTGTGTCACAGCATGTATGTGGAGGGCAGAGGACAGTCTTGGAGAATCAGTTCTCTGCTTCTACCTTGGGGTTCCAGGGATCAAAATTAGGTATTGAAGCTTGGCAGCAAGTGCCCTTAACCCTTAACCACCCCATTGCCATCCCTTAACTCCCCCCTGTAACGCATTCAGTTCTAACAATGAGAAAAAGCAGCCAATTGACCTTAGATAACTAAAAGATTACAGATTATGGTCTACAGCCTGTGGACATGCTGGGGCATGTCCCGCAAGTTAAGCAAGGTCCAGCCTGGGTAGCACTTAGATGGGAGAATGCACAGTATGCTGTGCATAATGTAGTCAGTGGCAAGGAGAAGCAACACGTTTCAGTGTACTCCCTGGTGGACAAGCATTCAAGAAATAGTAAGATTGGGGGGGGGGGGACAGGGACTGGAGAGATGGCTCAGCGGTTAGGAGCACTGGCTGCTCTTCCAAAGGTCCTGAGTTCAATTCCCAGCACCTACATGGTGGCTCACAACCATCTGTAATGGGATCTATAGCTCTTTCTGGCATGCATGCAGATAGAGCACTCATACCTAAGAAAAATACATACATAAATAAAATTTTAAAAAAAGCTTGTAAGAAATAGTGAGATTTTCATGGAGGAGAGGAACTTTCAGGGTCGATAAGTATTCAAGTACTGCTGAGGCTCCAATTGCACCTTGAAGGACAAGGAGGAGTCTTCAACTTTTGGCGCTAAATAGCATCTAGTGTCCTCGAAGTAGCTTCATGGAGATGAAAGATCTCTGGCTGTGTCTGGAGACATCGAACGGAGTAGTGCAGCTGGAGTCATGGCTGGGCTGGCTATAGAACGTGCTGGGGTAGACCAGAAAGCCAGGGGGGCTGGAAGAAGTGACTACAGGCTACAGCAAGAACACAGCCAGATGCGCTGGTGTGGTGGCTCATCAGGTAAGGGAGCTTGCGGCTAATCCTCACAGCCAGAGTTTGATCCCCGGGACCCACATGTTGGAGTGAGAGAACTAACATATACATACAAGCTGTCCTCTGACCTCCACTCATGCACCCAGGAACAAGAACTCCTGCCCCCTCCCAATCCAAATTAAAAGAAAAAAATTCAATCTAAACTAAAAAAAAAAAAAAAAAAAAGGAGTATGTTGAGAATCAGCAGCAAAACTTGGGCTCCAGAGTCCAAACCGGGGCTTTTGGAAGGCCCAGCCTGGGGGACACCAAGCAAAAGTCGAGCTTACTGTGAGGCAGCCCACACTGGAGTTTAATGGCAACTTTCTCCAAAAACAAACTGTCATTGTAACTGGTGGAAAAATGTCCCACTGTTCCAGGCCCACACTCCTCTCGGAGGGAAGTAAGGGTTCTTTCAATCCTCACCCACAAGCCCCACTGGTCACAATGAAAGACCCTGTGTCTAGGTTGGTTGGTATCACACATTCGAACACACACACACACACACACACACACACACACACACACACACACACACGTACCACACACACACACACACACACACGTACGACACACACTCTTTATAAGTAAACAGTGTCCTAACCTAGTGCATCATGGGACTTCTGAGTTGACTTCCAACTTCTGTTGGTTTGGCATGTCGATCCCCTACCTTATACAGGGTGGTTAGGGCAATTTTTTTTTTTCCTTTCTGAAGTTTGTTTTTCAGAAGTTGGTTCAACTCGTATTAAATGAGTCAAGTATTGGGAGCGCTAACGTTTTTCTCTTGGGAGAATTATAAGTGCTAGGAAAAATTTCCTGTCTCATGCTCGGCTTGCCTTCTACCATTCAGGCTTCTGTCAGCCATTTTTTCTTTTTAAACAAGCAGTATAAAACTGATTTTAAAGTGTATTTTTTTATGCATGTGCCCGTGTGTGTGTGTGTGTGTGTGTGTGTGTGTGTGTGTGTGTGTGTGTGTGTGTGTTTACAGAGCCAGAAATCATTGTCAAGTGTCTTTACATTGCCATGCCTATCTTTTTACATGAGTTCTGGGAATCCAAACTCCGGTCCTCACGTTTGTGTGGCATCTCCCAGCCATGTAAAGCATTTATTATTTTTTTAAAGAGATGAATGTCGTGAGAAAAATACATCCATAAACTGTCTGCATTTTAGTCTCCACAAGAAAGAGACCACAGTGCTCCCCCAGGCACTCCCACACACCCAGGGAAGGCAATCTGCCCCCTCCATCAGAACTACAAATACGCTTTCTTCTTGCCTGACAGCCTTGATCCCTTAAAACGCCTCGCCCTCATCACAGAAAACGATGTGCTATCATGTTTTCATTTTTTCCCCCTCTAAAAACCTATGAAATTGGGGCAGGGGAGATGGCTCAGTAGGCAAAATGCTTTCGGTGCAGGGAAGGCCCGCGTCTGGATCCTCAGCATCCCTGTAAAAAGCCGAGTAGGGCAATGTATGCCTTAAACTTCAGTGCTGGGACGGGGGAGGGGTGGAGAGGATTCTTAGGGCTTGCTAGCCAGAGAGACTAGCCAACTGGTGGGCTCCAGTTTCCGGGAGAGCCTCAAAGAGTCAGGCGAGGTGGAAAGCTATTGAGAAGGGCCCTGGGTGTTGATCTCTGGCCTGCATAAGCATGTGTAGACACATATATGTATGTATACACCCCCGTGAACACCATGCTTGCTTGCAGATCCATGCACACCAAGTCTCAGGAAAGGTAATCAGAAGAGCAAGCACCCTGGCCCCTGCTGACTAGCCCCCACGCGAGGTTGAACTGGCCTGCCAGGAAGGGATGGAGGCTTCCTTCCTCCTGGTTTCCAGTAGAGAAACAGACCATTTCCAGTAGCCCAGGCTGACTCTGTGACCTGTGTGGAAGGGTGGAATTGAGAGGACTGGCTTCCAGCTCCTTCAGAGCTGGTCTTAGAAGAGAGAGAGGCGGCAACCCTCTGGGGGTCACTCAGAGCCATCTACCAAGGTGGGTGTGGTGGTGAATGCTAGTACTCAGGATTGAAGGCAGGAGGACCAGGAGTTTAAGGCTAGCCTGGGCTACATACTGAGCTTGAAGCTAGCCCAACATGGTGGAGAAAACTGACTCCCTCAGGTTGCATTTTAGGCATAACACATAAATAAAATATAGATTATTTTTTATCTTTTTATTCCCCCAATCCCCCCTTTTTTTTTAAACAAAGGGGCTATGGATGTACTCAGTTGGCAGAGTGCCTGCCCAGTATGCACAAAAACCAGGGTTCTATCCCCAGTACTATATAAACTATGCATAGCAGTGCATGTAGAGAGCTCAGGAGTTCAAGGTCATCCTTGACTGCTCAGAGAATTTGAGGCCAGCCCAGGTGATGAGAGATCCTTTCTTTAAAAAAGAAAAAAAAATTACTACCCCTTACTCAGGTCATGAACGTGATATTTCATCTGGTTTTATCCGGAACCCGGGCGTTTTATATTTTCTTTCCTTTAGTGTGAGGGCTATATAAAAGAAGGGAGGGTTTTGGTGTGGCAGTGATGGCGGCGGCGGCAGCAGGCTGTGCTGGTTGGTGGTAGGGAAGAGGCATGAAAAAAAAATTATACTTTGACATATATTATGCGCTTAATCTTTCGTGGCAACTTTTTTACATTTGTAAGAGTTATGGATTTTAAAAGTCAGGGCTAAGATGTCTTAATGAGCATTCACCCCCCCCCCCCTTGGAAGGAGAAGTGGAGCTGATGTGTGCTAGTCAGCTGTTAGCTTTACGGCTTCTTTTCTGCACTAAAAGTGACAAGCTGAACGCATTATGGAGAGCTCAGATGTGTTATGCAGATGAAGCCGGCAGCAATATCTGCCTGCTCTCTATTATTTATGATGTCTATATAATACAATGGACTGAGATTTAAGCCATTGTGATGCAGTTTGTTTTCCAGGGTGCTAACGTACAGCACATTTTACCGAGAATTGCATCTCTGTTACATATTAATCAAATCCATCTTACACAGAGCTCTTACACTGTAAACTAAGGGGGGAGAGGGGAAAAAAAAAAGATTAAAGCGCTTGGCTTTTCCTCAGCTGTCAAGGACTAGCAATAAAATAATAATAAGGGCTTCTAAATAACGTGTGTGTGACAGGCCTGGGCTCGCTCGCGCAGTCCTTTATGGAGGTTAACTACAAAATAAGTTCCAGTGAGTGATCGGGAACGGGCGTGCGTGTAATACTGTAATGCCAACGGCGGCATAATTCTTGAAAAGTTCATTTGCACAGAATTCTCCGACTTGATGAGGCAAAGTTTGGAGCCTCTTGAATCATTCTGCCACGGTGGGCGGCATTGGCGAGGCCTGCTCTGAAGTTTACAGTCCTGCCGCTTTGCAACTTGCCTCAGCTGTGCTCCATTAAAGACTGAGAGCTGCGTCCCCCAGCGCCCAAGCTGGGGTTTACTGCTTGAGGAAGTCATGGGAAGCTGCTTTTATGATGCAGTACATTCAAAAAAACCGTGGAGCTATGCGGTTTGTAGGTCATTTTGGAGGGAAGGGGGGAGGGAGGGAGGGAGAGAGGGAGAGAGAGAGAGAGAGAGAGAGAGAGAGAGAGAGAGAGAGAGAGAGAGAGAGAGAACAAGCATGCATGTGCACATCCATGCTTGTGGCTATCGGAAGTCAACGGGGTGTCTTCCTGGTTCAACATCTACCTTTTATTTGTTTAGACGACATCTCTCACTGACCTGAAACTCTTCAATTTGGGTAAACTGACTGACTAGGAAGCCGTAAGGACCCTCCTGTCTCTGCCTCCCTAGCATTGACACTGTAAGTACGCACTGACACACACACACACACACACCCCACCCCCGCCCGCAACTGCCTCCGGTTTTGCATATGGATGCTGGGGATCTGCACTCAGGTACCCAAGCTTGTATAGCAGGCACTTTACTGATAGGGCCAGCTCCCTAACCATTAAGGCTTGTTGTTACTTGGGGCTTGGGGAGGAGAATAGAGACTCCTTGTAATGAGGGCTAGAGAGATGGCTTAGAGCACCGGTGATTCTCAACCTTCCTGATGCTGCAGCCCTTTAATACAGTTCCTCATATTGTGGTGACCCCCCAACCATAAAACTATTTTCATTGCTACTTTGTAACTGTAATTTTGCTACCATTATGAATCGCAATGTAAGTATCTGTGTTTTCTAATGGTCTTAGATGAACTCCTGTGAGAGGGTCATTTGACCCCCAAAGTGGTCGGGACCCACAGGTTGAGAAATACTGGCTTAGTGGTTAAGCATGCTTACTACTCAATCATGAGGACTGGAGTTAGAATCTTGGTACCCATTTCAGGTGGCCCATAATACCTCCGTGACTCCAGCTCCAAAGTATCCAACATCTTCTTTTAGTCTCTGCTGGAGTGTGTGCACACGCACACACACACACACACACACACACACACACACACACACACACACACACTTTAAAAAGAGAGAGAGTCCACATAATGAATGTGTGGCTCTCTTTAGGCAAAAGCATCCTGGGGGGGTACTCAAGAGGTCTCTGGGCCTGTTTCTTTAACTCTAGAGTCTTGCATGTCCCCCTCAGGAATAAAATCTGCCAGCCTGCTGCCCTCCTCCCAGCATACTTCTCAGGACATGGTGAGGTACAAAGAGAAAAGGGAGAGGAAACTGTGTCTTTCCTGAGAGTTAACAGAGACCATGAATTTGTCCCTTGTATAATCAGCAGTTAAGACGCAATGGTTTCAGAGTCTGCCTACCTACCCCAAAGCTCAAAGTCCAAAATTTATATTCCCTTTGCATAGCATCTATGTAACCAACCCCAGTGCAGCCCTACTTGGGGAAATCATCCTTTTTCCCATAATGCCTCCCTCTTCTTAGCTCCCAAGGGCTCTGGATTATGGGTAGTACTATATTCCTCCTGTTTTCTGTATTCTTTAACGTTTGTGACAATGAATGCCTGCTATGTGGATTATTAAAACAGCATCAATTTAAAATACTCCTCTTGAGGGGCTATAGAGTGGCTCGGTAGTTAAGAGTGCTTGCTGTTCCTGCAGAAGACCCAGGTTTGGAATTACGTTCCCAGCACCTACATCGGGCAGCTCAGGGGACCTGACACTAAGCCCTCTTCTGGCTTTTGTAGGCATTGCATACATGTGCACATGAACACACTTAGGCACACAATGAAATAAAATAATAAAATAAACAAATCTCAACAAAATAAAATAAAAAGAGCAGAAGTCCTCCTGAGTGGGATGGGCAGGCAGAAAAACATGGACCTTTGTGGTGACTGGAGGCAGGAGGAGGGCAGGGGAGCAACCCCTGTGTGACTGTTGAGGAAGTGCAAGCAGAAGAGAGAAAGAGATGGAGCCAAATTGGGGTGACAGTCCCTTCAGCTGCTCCCTCTAGCTCTGGAGACATGCTAGAAGACTCCTCTACAGTACAGTTCACTCAGCCCTTCTTCGTCTCCTAGAGGATTTGCTCAAGTACTTGAAAGGCTTCTAAACAGGCAGAGGAGCAAGGGCAGTTGAATGACGCCATCCTTGTCTGTCTTTCCTTCCAGTGACCTTCCAGGGTATGTGACTTAAAAGGTCCCCTGTCACTTCCCTGAAGGGGTAGGTAAGGGAACACTGGTTGCTTCAAGAGGGTGATGTTTCAGGTCATTAGTGAAGCCGTTGTAGTCCTTGGTAGCCCAAAGACATCTTTTGTGTCCTACAAGCCAACTGTGACCAGTATAATTCCATCATGGGTGGAGTCACGTGATGTTCAAGACAGGAAACTGGTACCCAGAAAGGGCAGGAGGAAGAGCCTTAGCGAGCCATTAGAGGCGGAAGGGTTCAGAGATGGGCTGATCGGAAGCTGGAGGGGGAAGAAAGGAGGAGGAGCCAGATCAAGCTAGAGACAGGAATCATGGCAGGAGGGAAGGAGGCAGACCAAAGACTAACAGGAGTCAACTGCGGGAGGTTCCAACTGCGGGAGGTCCCCTCCCTATCAAAGAAGCTGTCACGGGACATGAATGGGAGAAAGCAGCAAGCAGGTCAGAGAAACGACATCAGGAAGCCTCAAGTCCTCCCTTCACCGCCTCCCCTGATGAATGAGTAAAGGGGTTTAACTGGAAACCAGCATGGCTTCCCTCAGCTCTCCTTGGCGGGGCTTTGGATCTGTAGTGATGGACCACGAGGAAGCCAACTCCTCCCTAAGCTCAGCAGTCCTGCACTGGGGCCTCCCTCCTTCCTGCCATGCCTCGGATGGCACGGTAAGCACTGCTTTGCTCCCTCACTAACAATGGTCGCCCCTGATTGCCCCTGAGTAGGAGTGGACATCTGGAATCACGGACTAAGAGAAGTCTTCCCTCCCGCCGCCGCCGCCGCCCCACCCCTCTGCTCTTTTCTAGCATCGCCCGGAGCCTGGCCTTGGAGACACTTCCGCCATGGATACTGACCATCTCATTTCTTAGTCTCCAAGGGGCTTTCCATCCATCCCCCTCTGACCTGCCAGCGGGAGAGATGACCTCACATTTGTCCTGCTTATTGCTGGTAATAACCATTAGGGACAATGGCAGCAGCTCACACCTGCTGCCTGGCGAGGATGGCAGACCAGGTCTCTGCAGGAGGCCAGAGATGTAAATCCCTGGCCTTTTCATCACTTCCTTGTGGTCACACAGCTGTAGTGAGGGACACAGGGGGAAAGATGCAGTTTGCCAGGGTTGATCCCGCTCCTTGTCAGGTTAGAGGACTCGGGCCTGGGATTGCTAGTAGGCTAACATAAGACTTTGTGTTGGGCTGAGGATGCAGCTCCACTGATATAGCATCTGCTTAGCATGCATGAAGCCCCCCTCCCCCCCGCGCCCCCGGCTTTGGTTCCCAGGACCACATAACCTAGGCATGGTGTTTCAGGGGAGATTAGAAGTTCAAGGTCATCCTCAGCTACATAGCAAATTTGGGGCCAGCCAAGGATACACGTGACCCTGTGTTTAAAAAAAAAAGAGTGCTGTGCGACCTCTGCCTGCCTCAACTACTCATTCTGAGACTTTGGGACTGGGGACCCAAGGTGATAGCAACTGTATTCTTTGCATAGCCTTTCTTTGTGATGAGCGGCTTTCCCTCTTGGGTTATCTCCACAGTCGCCGCCCTTCTGGTCTCTGAAAGGATGTGAGGAACATCTAAGACAAAGCTTTGACAACAGCATCCTTCCCGGCAACCCCTCTATCGTCGCTAAGAACCCACTGAGGGGACTCCAAATCCAGGGGTCTAAGCACCTCACGGGCACCTCTTCCAAAATGTCACACACATACACATCAGCCGCCCGGACACGCGCAGGGCGCATCCTCCCTGCCACCGAGTCGCCACCAGCCCTGCCCCTTTCACCGGCTTTGAGGCAAGCCAACAGCCTGAGAGCAGGCAGCAAGCAAGCTGGGCCCCAGTCCTGCTGTAAAGTATTAACTCATACTGAACACAGTTTGTCTCCGAGGACCCTCTTGGCCCCTTCGTCATCCTGTGCTGACATTTTAATCGTGCTTTTGTGGGAGCTGCCTGGCAGTTTGTCATCGGGAATGGCGCGGCGAGGGGCCAGAGCGGGTTGCTGGCTGTGTCGGCTGCTGAGGGAAGCGGCCCATTCTGACAGACTGAGCAATAATCTGAACTTACTGCGCAGAGCCTGTGGGACACCAGCCGGGCCGCTTTATCTTCTTCATTAAAGTGCGCTCAAAAAAAAAATCCATTTTCCTTTAAAGTCTCAGGAACAGATGGAGTAAAATTAATTGCGCCATTACGTCCCGATAGACAATACCAGAGTGGTTTTCTTTCAACTGTGCATGTGTGTTACAAAGTGCTCTTCGTAAAAGGCAATTACTGCAACATTTGCCATAAAATAAAGGTTGCTTTAATGGGCAATAAACACAGGCTTCAAATTTTGTATGAAATGGGTCTCCAAAGGGCGCTGTTAGAGGCAGCTCAAAGGCACGGCTGACTTCAGTATTTTCTGCTCGGGCTTCGGCTCAGCTAGTTGGGAGAACAATGATTTCCCCCCCCACCCTTGGATGTATTCTGATAGAATTATATATGTGAATTGGAGTCACTGTCTGGGCATCTCTTGCCAGATTTCTCTGGTTAGCAACTAGCGGGCACGAGAGACAGAAAGAGGAGAGAGAAGAGAGAGTTCACCAGGGTACCATCCAGGGCAGAGCCCTCTGCCAAAGATGGAGCCAAGTGACAGGCTGCGGGCTCACGGGGGGATGGAGAACACATCTTCTCTCTCCTAGGTCAGGTGAGGGTTTCCAGTGAATTCCTGGCAGCAGGGCTCAGCGAGAAATCTATATTCATGTATATTTAGAGCCATTTAGGCCTGAGATTTGGCAAAAGGAGAAATAGCTTGAGCTTTACGACCGAGACAAAAATGATGACTGCGAGAAGGCCTGGAGGTAGATTGACGGCCAGGTCCTCTGGCCGGGGCCTCCCTTTCTGCTCTCCGAGGACAGCGAGGAGAGGCTGGAATTCACAGTGCAATTCAAACCTCCACCAGCTCTGCTGGAGGAGCCTGCTTCTCGGAGGGAGTCCCCTGCCCTTTCTTTAGGAGACCTCACATTAAATCTTCCTCTTCTCGTGGACACCTTGGATGGGGGCGGAATGTAAAGGAGATCAGAGATTCATTCCGCTCCACTATATTTCTACATTTCGGTAATTACAAAGTTAGCATGACATATAAATGATCCATTAATTGAAATATGGACGACACCGACTCCAATATTTATGGCATAAATCCATATTTCATTAAATAAATCCGATAAGCAAATATATCATGGAGAACAGGAGGACATTTTTATTTAAGCAGGAGATCAAAAGCAGGAGGAACTGGTTTCCATCCAAAATAATAGCGCTACAGCTTGGGGGAAAAAAAATGTCCTAGGAGGTGTGGAATTAGGTAGGGCTGGTGAGACAGAAAGGCTGACGGTGAAGAAAAGTCACTATGGGGAAACCTGGGCTTGACACACATGATCAGGGGCACCAGCATCTCCCATCTGAAATGTGTCACCCCAGTTCAGAGAACCACGCTGGTAGCCTGGGGTAGTGGTCCATCCCTGGGGAGTCTTTAGAGAGGCTACCAGCAGAGCATACAGCCTCTCCTCTGTTTTTATGGCACTCTACTGTATTTATTATTATTCATTATTAATTTTAGACAGGGTATCATGATGCCCAGTCTAGCCTCAAATTCCTTATGTAGCTAAGGATGACCTTGAACTCCTGATCCTTCACTTCTGGCCTCCAGTTTCTAAATGCTGGGATTACCCATGTACACCACCATACTCAGCATATGTGGGGTGAGTATAGAAGTCAGGGCCTCACACATTCTGGGCAAGTACTCTATCAATTGAGCTACAGCCTTCCTTGTTTTTATTTTTATTTTTATTTTTTTTTGGTTTTTCGAGACAGGGTTTCTCTGTGTAGCTTTGCGCCTTTCCTGGAACTCACTTGGTAGTCCAGGCTGGCCTCGAACTCACAGAGATCCGCCTGGCTCTGCCTCCCGAGTGCTGGGATTAAAGGCGTGCGCCACCACCGCCCGGCTTGTTTTGATTTTTAAATTGCATGTATTTATCTTGCTTGTGTGTGTGTGGCAGAGAGGCAGGGGAGAGAAAGAGAGAGAGAGTGTTTGTGCGTGGTTGTGTGGTGGTCAGAGGACATCTGGTGGGAATTGCTTTTCTCCTTCTACCATGTAGGCCCTAAGGACTGAACTCATACTGCCAAGCTCGCTGGCAAGCACCCTTTCCTGCTGAACCAGTTCACTGGGTCTTTATTTTATTTAAAATTTTCTTTTCGGGCTGGAGAGATGGCTCAGAGGTTAAGAGCACCGACTGCTCCTCCAGAGGTCCTGAGTTCAATTCCCAGCACCCACATGGTGGCTCACAACCATCTGTAATGAGATCTGGTACCCTCTTCTGTATACACAATAAATAAATAAATCTAAAAAAAAAGATTCTTTTCTTTTTAAAATTATGTGTAGGGGTGTGTGTGTGTGTCTGTGTGCAGCTATGTGCATGTGAGTGCAGGTTCCCAAGGAAGCCAGAAGGGGGCGTTCAGTACCATTTAGTTACAGGTATGTGAGCTGCCTGATGTGGGTGTTGGGAACTGAACCACAGGAGCAGCCTAGGCTCCCAGCCACTGAGCCATCTCTCTAGGCCCCTTATTTTATTGTTTTGAGAGAAAGCCTCAATTCATTCGGGCTGGCCACGAATTCTCCACTCTAACGCCTTTGCCTCCTGAGTGCTGGGATTAAAGATTTGTATGCCACCACAACTGGCTCAGTGCGACATTTTAATACATGCATCATGTCACCGCTAACATTTCTCATCTCTTTGGGCTGAGAATCTTCAAAACCTTCCCTACTAGCTACTTTGAAATAATCAGCTAATTTGGGACAACCACGAGTGCCCTATTGTGCTATAGTATACACTGTTCCTCCTTCTACCTGCACCCCTATACCCACTATCTGAGGGGGAAATAACTCTTCACAGTAGGGTTTCACTTATATACAGTTTCAAAGAGGAAACACAACATAATGAACAAGCATGCTATATCACTTCTTCAAAGACTCCTATCCTAAGGGTCGACGAGATGGCTCAATGGATAAAGGTAGTTGCCTCCAAGCTTGGTGACCCAAGTTCAATTTCCAGGACCCACATGGTGGATGGAGAGAACTGACTCCCACAAGTTGTCCTTTGATCTCCACACACGTTATGGCACTTGCCCTACCCCCGAATAAAACACAAATAAAACAAGAACCTGTTACAGGCTGGATATGGTGACTCACAACTGTAATCCAAGCACTTGGGAGGCAGAGGCGGATGGATCTCTGCAGGTCTGAGGCCAGCCTGGGCTATAAATACAGTGAGTTCTGAACCAGCCTGGATTACACAGTAAGATCCTGCCTCAACAACAACACAACACCCAACTCCCGTTGCCTTCAAGAACATTCTAAAAGTCCTTAAGCCTCAGATTTGGAGTCTGAACAGCCTAAAGGTTGCAGAATTCAGAGTCTCTCTTTAAGATGATGAGCACAAAGTAAAATATTGTGATGAAATTTATTGTAAATATGTATTTGTGAAAATTAAAAACCCAAAGAAAATCAACAAAATCCACCATCAGGTAGCTGGATGATGGAATTCCTAGGTGGCTGATCATGGCAACGCACACCTGTAATCTCAGCATGAGAGAGGCCAAGGCAGGAAGGTCAGGAGTTGGAGGCCAGCCTGAACTTCACAATGACAACTTACCTAAAAAGTAAACAGATATATACACACAGATAGAGGACAGATACATAGACTGAATGGACTGATGGATGTGTAGATGGATGAGTGCGAGAGAGATACACAGGTGATAGATGTAGGTAGAAGACAGTATAGATGGATGATACATAAACAGATACATAGATGACAGATGGATAAAATTATAGGTAGATGACAGATAGACGGCAGAGGATAGATAGATGATACTGTTCTAATTTCATTTGCTCTGTAATAAAAATAACTGACCAAAAAAAAAAATTTAGAGGGGGAAGGGTTTATTTTACCCACAATTCCAGTTTACAATGCATCAGAGACAAGAATTCAAGGTAGCAGGAACTTAAGCATCTATTGTCCAGAGCGGAGAAAATGAAAGCATGCATACCTGTTGAGTGAGATCTCCTCTCTATACTTATTCAGTCTAGTACACAAACCCAAGTACTACTGGGTCTTCCTGCATAATTTAACACAGTCAATACACGCCCCACATTCATGCCCATCGGCCAAGTTAATATAGACGATCCCTACTGAGACTTTTTCCAGGTGGTTCTAAATTATGGCAACTTGACAACTGAAACTAACCATCACACGCAGACAGATGATAGACAGATGATCAATAGATTTTTAAAACTAAGGATACTGAAGGATCTCCTACAGGAGCTGAGGCCCTTGGCAGTCAGGGCCCCCACCCCCCACCCCAGCTTCAGCTCCAAGAGTTTTGGAGTAAATTTCCCACCATGCATGAAGCAAGGTGTATGTACAGAGGAGGCCTATGGCTCAATCTTCAGGTCTCCACATGGTCCCCTGACTGCCACACACTGCTCCATTCCTACCCTGCGCCTCAGCCACAGTCACCAGCCACATTTTAATCACGAGCCATGTTCCTCCACACCTCCCTTCCTGTGTACACAAGCGTTCTTTGGCCAGGCAGAGGTGAGTGCAAAGTGTGGCCAGGTAAATGGTTCCATGCCCGTTGGAGCTCAGTTCCAGCACCCTTGCTGAGAAGCCTTTCCCTTCTTTGAAATTCCTGGGCCAACTTTTATCAGCACCTTGATTGCATAACAGAAACAGTTTTTCCTTTCACCCGGCACACAGAAGATGCTAAATAAACATCGATACAATGAATGAGCAAATGAGAGATCAAAGCACCCCCCTTTTTCCCACTGCCACGAGGGGTTCCTGTTGAGGCCAGACACCTGGCTTGGAATAGGACAAGGAAAGACATGAAGTGCAGCCAATATGAGGCTGTTGCAATTCTAATTCTGGCCAGATATGGTGCATGCCTGAGATCCCGGCATCTGAGAGGCTGGTTTATCTCAGAGTCCTACAGAATTCCAATGCTGCTTCCTGTGGGCGGGGGCAGCTTCAAAACTACACCAATTGTGACTCATTATTGGCACAGATGGAATACTGAGTGGGCATTGATTAATACCTGAACATTGAGTCCACAGTCTTCTACCCTGGATGCATTAGCAACACCTGAGCAATCAGAATAGTAGACTTCACTGCCTACTACTCACCTCAGAGACAACTTTTTTTTTAAAAAAGAGGTGGTAGACTATTAGTACTTCCTGTATTTGTCTGTACTGCTAGGGATTGGACCAAGGACCTCAAGAATGCTAGGCAAGAGTTTTACCACTGAGTCACACCCCAGCCCCTCACTGGGGGATTCTAGGCAGGTGCTCTACCACTGAGCCACACCCCAACCCCTCACTGGGGGATTCTAGGCAGGTGCTCTACCACTGAGCCACACCCCAGCCCCTCACTGGGGGATTCTAGGCAGGTGCTCTACCACTGAGCCACACCCCCAGGCCCTCACTGGGGGATTCTGGGCAGGTGCTCTACCACTGAGCCACACCCCACCCCCTCACTGGGGGATTCTAGGCAAGAGCCCTACCACTGAATCACACCTCCAGTCCTCACTTTACTTTTTGTTTCAAGATGGTCTTGATAAGTTAGCCAGTCTGGCATTGAACTTAATTTATAGCCAACCCAGTCTTTGAACCTAACTATCCTCCTGCCTCAGGTCTACAACACCAAATCTAGCTACTCCATTTTGAAAATCCTTTCAGATCATATAGAGTTGATAACTGACAACTTAGCCCTTCCTCCAGATAGATTACTGGATAAGACCTCCATTTCTGATGCTTTTGTCCACATTGGATATGGTGACAGCATATCTGTGGTCTAGCATGTCTCATATCATTTTTTCTGCTAATGAGCACCCATAATAAAATGCCTGTGTGGAGGGCTGTGACAGTACCTTCTCAGTTGGTCATTCAGTAATGTTGACTGACATAAAGCACTCATTGGAGATAAACAGAAATTAGACTAGTCCTTTATTCTCAGGAACCTTACATCTTAGGTCACGTCACAGGAAAAGGTGACAGAGAACTTTCTTAAGCTAAGAAAACCAACCAAGCCACCCGAGGCTGAATGTAACATCTCTCAATAGCATGGAGTATTAAGTCTTCAGTCACTCCAGAAATGTTGACTGGGGGGGGGGGGGGGGGACAGAACTCCAACAGCTCTCCGTCAGAAGAGAACTGTGAAGTCAAACTGGCCAGTCATTATTTCCCCTCTTGGGAAGACAGAGGAGAAACTCCCTAGCTTCTACAGTGAAAGGACATCATTATGCATTCCTCTGTGCGTGCGTGCATGTGTGTGTGCGCGCGCAGCGCGCGTGCACGCGCACGTGCGGACACACACGTGTGCGCACATGCCTGTGCAATCCTCAAATATGTCTGTGTCTATACAAGCTAGAGGAAAAACCTCAGCTGCTGTTCCCAGGGGCCATCCATTTGGTTTCTGAAACAGGGTCTAACTGGCCTGCAATTGAGCGGGCAGGCTAGACTGGCTAGCCAGTGAAAGGCAGGGACTCCCGCCACCCCTTCGCTACCCTGTCCTGTCTCAGCACTGGGCTTTCAAGAGTGTGCTACCACTCTCAGCTTTTTGAATCTGGGTCCTGGGGATTGAACTCAAGTTCTTGGGCATGCACAGCAAGCGTTTTCCTGACTGGGCCATCTCCCTAGGCCCCACCGATGTAGTAGCTGTACGCCACAGTGGTTGGTACTATAATGGGAAGTGCAGGATCCTGGGATGAAAAAAAGAGGATTGTAAGTGTCAAGCACCAGAGAGCTCTCCGGGAACACAGGAGGATGCTCCAGCCCAGCATCAAACCCAGCTGGCTGAGAATGGGGCATCAGGAACAGTCTTGCAAGAAGGCTGGTGAGCCGGGGCATGCTTGGGCTCTCCTCCCTGCTGGACTGAACCCTGGCTCACTGGCAGCCAAAGAACCTGTGGGGACTTCCCACGTGCCGTGTGCAGATGGGGCTTAATGAATGTGGTGATGGTAATGACGATAATTATTCAAATTCTTCCCCATCCCTCTGCCCTGAGGAGGCTGGGGCTGCTGCCTCTATTATCTGACTGAATTTGAGAGGTGACCCGCCTTCTGTGATGGCTTCCTTCATAGCACACATTCAGGGCACTCGCTGGCATCCCTGTGCTGGGCAGTGTGTTAGAAGGTTATGCTCAAGGGTGGAGCAAAGAGAAACAAGACTGTCGGGACACCCGGAGGTCTCGGTGACATTAATGCTAGGTAGGTTTTGGGGGTCTGTCCAGACAAAACCAGACCAATGACATAGAGTTCATCTGTTTATACTTCATCTCCATGAGGAAATAATTCAAGGCGAATTAAAATGAAAAGATCTACACACTACATTTATTAAAACTCAAACAGAAAACAAAACCCTTGATTAGGAAAGAAAGAGCAGGGATGGGGTAAAGTTCAGGTAGTAGAGTGCTCGTCTAGTACACACAAAGCCCTTGGGCTCCATCCCAGGACTGAATAAACTAGGCTTGCACCTGTAATGACGCCACTCTGTAATGCCGCTACTCTGTAAGATCAGAAGTTCAAGGTCATCCTCAGCTACATAGTGAGTTCAAGGGCAGCCTGAGGGCACTTTAAGAACCTGTTCCCTCCCCCCCAAAAAAAACCCAAAGCCTCATACAAACAAATAAAACTAATAAAAAATGAATCACCTAAATAAGATAGAGAAGCTGGGCTAGGGATATGGCTCAGTTTGCAGAGTAACCACCCAAGACTCACAAAGCCCTAAGGTAGATCACCAGCACCGCACAGAACTGGGCATGGTGGTGCACACCTGGAATCTCAGAACTCAGAAGGTGGAGTCAGGAGGACTGGGAGGCCAAGCTCATCCTCAGAGCAGTGGTTCCCAACCTTCCTAATGCTATGACATTTTAATACAGTTCCTCATGTTGTGGTGACCCCACAACAATAACATTATTTCACTGCTATTTCATAACTGTAATTTTGCTACTGTTACGAGTCGTAATGGAAATATCTGGTATGCAGGATATCCGATATATGACCCCCATGAAAGGATCGTCTGACCCCCAAAGGGGTCACGACCAACAGATTGAGAACCACTGGTCCAGAGTTTGAGGATAGCCTGGGCTATATGAGACCCTGTCTTAAAACAAACAAAACCAAGCACAAAACCCATGAACAAACACCACCACAACTAAAACAGAAAGCCAAATTCTTGACTGAAAAAAGGGAAACCAAACTATAACCATGAATGCTGATCAAGAACACTATACTGGAAGCCTGAAGTTTGAGGTAAACTGGGTTATGGGATCCGCATTTACAATGATGGAAAGTTCCACCGCCCTGGATGTTACCCAATACCTCACAGGAGTGGTCTGCACTGTCTGTCATGAACGATTTTCACGGCACGTGCAAGTTATCTTCCTATTGATTTTTTAAGTTATTGATAAACCTGACGCATATACACTGAAGTATTGACCCGCCAGAGAGAGTTCTATCAGGCAAGCTAAGTGGAGAGATGCTGTTCAAGTCTGCAGCTCCCTGGTGGGGTCAGGAGATGAAAAGAGTATGTGGCGCACTGACATCTGGACATCCTTGAGCTGTTCTTCAGGGGATAAAAAACAGAATGGGGCGAGGCTGGGGCGAGGCTGGCAGAGCCCTTACCTAGCATTTGAGAAGCATGGGTTCCATCCTAAGTACTGGATACACCCAGTGTGGAGATGCATGTCTGTAATCCCAGTCCTTGGGAGATGGACACAGGAGAACCAGGAATTCAAGGTCCTTTTCGGCTACATGGTGAGTTTGAAGCTAGTTTTCGGTACACTGCAACCCTATTTTTAAAAATCAGCACACAACCTGACGGCTGCTTCTTTTTTGGTAGCTAATGACCAATATTTTGGGTCCCTACAGTGGCTGGCATTCCGAGGAGATGCCAAGAACCTGGTCCAGGATGCAATGTGACCAGCCGCCTCAGGCTCTTGCAGCCATGATTTCCCTGCCATGATGGCCAGTGTCCTCAAGCTGTGAGCCAAAACATACCTTTCTTTCTTTAAATCACTTTGCATCAAGTGTTTTGTTACAGCAATCACTAACACTGATGCCCAGTAGTATGGAGGTTGATGTCAAGAAGTGATACTCTGCCTTTCTTTGTAGAACAAGTATACTGGCATTCTTCACTCCGTTTTCCTGGTCTTTCAACATTCTGTGTCTACCAGACCTTCTCAGATTGTCATGGTTGGAATGTGAACTATCTTCCACAGGCTCGTGTGTTTGAACACTTGGCCCCAGCTTGGATTTTTTTTGGGGGGGTGGGGGTGGGGGAGGTAGAGCTTGGTTAGGAGTGGGTCACTGGGGCAGGCTTTGAGGTTTTACAGCTGGGCCCTACTACTCTTCCTGTTTGCTTTCTCTACTTCCTAACTGCAGATGGGACACACCATGACCAGCTGTCTTCATCACCCCACCACCATGCCGTCCACTCCATGGCGCCCTGGACCCTCACAATGTGAGCGACAACAAACTGGCGCTTCTTTATGCTGCATCTCCTCAGGTGTTTGCTCACAGCAATGCGAACTGTAACCGATACACCAACGCCATCCGCACACCAGCTCAGAACTTGGGTTCGGAGCCGAGAGCCTCCTCAGCCCCAGCTGTTTCGGGCTACCTCTTCCCTCCCAGAACCCTTCTGGCAAACCTTCCCTTTCCCATGTCCCATTTCCCTCCCTGACTCTTTGTTGGGTGCCAGCAGGGAAGAATAACAATAAAGAAGATGAGAACACCACAGAAAAGGGCCATGAACCAGTGCCAGGCAGCTTAAGTGGCAGAGAGTCCTCTCCCTAAAGGAAAATTAACAGATGCACCATCTAGTAGCTCCCGGAAGTTCTGCCCGGGGGGCGGGGGGACCTAATGGAATAAATGAAAAGGGAGAGAGGGGCTAATGAAATGCTAATCCCAACAGCAGCAGCACCTGAGGGAACCCAGGGGGCAAAGTTCACGTGGACTCCGGAACAGCCAGTGTGGGACATTTTCCCAGCTTTAGCCTGGGTGTGTCTCACTGTACAGCAAAGCCAAAGGGTTTGGCCAAGCCCTTGGTCCTCAGCATCTCAGGGAACTTGGGTTGTGGCTGGTGCTATGGCAAAAGACCTTCACTTTCCAGTAGCACCCTGAGTTCAGGTTCCTACACCAGTGAAGCACACGGGATGGAACTGGGCGTGGTGGGGGCACACCTGTCACTGCAGCACTCAGGAGGCTGAGGCAGGAAGAGAGTGAGTTTGAGGCCAGCCTGGGATGACTACTGAGTCCCTGTCTCAAAACGACAAAAGTCCCCAAAGTGATCCGAGTGTCAAGTCAAGCGACTCGACCAGGCTGGCCACCTCCGCACAGCACTGTCATCGCCGAAGTTCACACTCAAGAACCACATGATTCAGTTTTTAAAAACTGCAAAACAACAACCCATAACTCGAGGGCCGGGGAGCTAGCCCAGCTAGGAAAGTGCTTGCCTTGCAGACATGAAGACCGGAGCTGGATCCCTGAGCTCATGTTAAAAAAAGAAAAGAAAGCTTGGAGTGCTTGCTCAAGCTTGCAATCCCAGCACCGGGGCGACTCCCTAGTTTATTCTACTCAGCAAGCTCCAAGTTTGGGGAACTCTCTGTCAATGTGTGTGTGTGTGTGTGTGTGTGTGTGTGTGTGAGAGAGAGAGAGAGAGAGAGAGAGAGAGAGAGAGAGAGAGAGAGACAGACAGACAGACAGACTGACAGACAGAGACAGAGAGAGAGAGATGCTTTTGAGGAACACCTGAGGTTGTCCTGTAGCCTCCATACATCATGGACACACACACACACACACACACACACACACACACACACACACGCACACGCACCCACGCACCCACGCACATGATTCCATAATGTTTTAAGTATGTTTATGCATTTGTGTTGAGTCTCATTCATAGCTGCTCTTAGTTGTGTGTGGACACACCTTCATGTTAGTCTATGGAATACAGAATCCTACCTATCTGCCTTCAGTTTGGTTTTTGGGCGACCTTTCAGGAGGGCGTTTCTCACATACGCTGCAGTGCACCAGGACCCTCTTTGCTTAAGAAGAGGACAAAAGGAAAGGTCCAGTGAGAAGAGAGAACTCCTGTCCTCCTGTGCTTCCCATATTATAAGGAAGCAGTTCACGGGAAGTGTGAAGGCTGACCCCGCCCCTTCCCCTCGGAGCAGGTGTTAAACCCTGCTCAGCAGGAGAGCTAGGCACTGCCTTCGGGTGTCCTCCCTTCCAGCTCAGAACCAAAAGCCACCTACCTAAAGCTGGCAGTGGCCCCGAAGCTGGGCCCACAGTCTGAGGCAGTGACAGGGGTGAGGCGGGAGGCAACAGAGAGGGAATAGAGAGACAGTGACTGCCCCATGAGCAACTGAGTGAAGAGTAGCACAGGAAGGCTGGAGAGATGGTCAGCATTTCAGCATGCTTACTGCTCTTGCAGAGGACCTGAGGGGGTTCACAACTGCCTGTACCTCCACTTCCAGGGGACCCAATACCCTCTGGCCTCCCCTGGCACCTGCACACACTCGTAGTGCACAAAACCCCATGTGTACACAGACGTACACATTTTTAAACAATAAAATATTTTAAAGAGATTTAGCACAAGAACCTCTCTGAAAGATTGATAGAGGTATGACTCCATCTCCGATTTCTATTTCCTAAGGGTGGGGTCCTCTCCACCATCTCTTCTCCCCATGTCTTGCCTGCCTTGCCTCAAATGCTAATTAATGATCATTTAAGGGTCACATGGCAGCCTGGATGCAGCCACCTCTTCAAAAACAAAAATGCCTGGATAACACAAAATATTTTCTACCTCTTAGATGCTTTAAAAACAATTTAAAAAAAATCCTTTTGCATTTTACCTTGGCCAGCACTTCTAATTATTATAGAGGGAAGAAAGGAAATCAAAAGCTGTGGTACAGAACGCAGGCTTTCCACCTCCTCCTGGGATGAACTGGTCTCCTGCGAGATAATAAGCACGGAGCGGATGGCAGACTGAGCCCGCCCCAGACAACGGCCAGGCACAAAGAGGCTGCAGCCAGCTTGGAGGAGGCTCTCTGATGGCAAAGGGTTAAAGCCCCGCAGTAGCCTCCAGCGCCCTGCCTGTCTCTCTGTAGAACAAGAAAGCCCAGTGGGGTACCGAGGAAACTCCCACAGGGTCCCTATTAAAACAGGTCAAGTCACACATGTCGATACCCCCATTTCATAGATGCTATAATTTGTTTGACAGGAGTGAGCCCTGCTGATCCAAGCCAGAGTGAGGGCGGAATAAAGGTCTGTAAAGCGAGGGAGATCTAGAGAGAGCCTGGTGGCTTTCTGTGCCTGGCCTTTCTGAGATGCTTTGAAAACAGGGTGTGTCTAGAGCACAATACCACCATCCTTAGGAGGTGCTGGCGCATATGTACCTGTGGTGTGTACATACACACATGGTACATTGTTCTTATCTAACTGTGAAATGTTAAAAAAAAAAAAAGGTACAATAAAGCTTTTCCATCTCCCAGCAGAGACCAAGATCAAACCCAGCTCTCCCTTCAGTAATCCTGATAAATGCTGTGTATGTTCCAACAAAACCCTGGGCTGCAGGGCCAGAGCCTTTCTCTCCCTCTCGCTTTTCTTTTGTGTGTATGTGTGTGTGTGTGTGTGTGTGTGTGTGTGTGTGCACGTTCATTTTAAATTCTCATCCCCATCCCCCATTTCCCCCCTCTGTCTCTTGCCAAAGGCATTCAAAAGAGATGAGAGATGCTCCACCGAGTGTCGGGGGGCATAATCCACTGGCCTTGCTTTGTTGGGGAAGCAGGTTTTGAACAGGGCCCCTTGGCACAGAGGAGATGAGTTTAGTCATCATGGTTGAATACTTGGTAGGGTACAGAGTATTCTCTGTACATGATGGAATGGAGGTTGGGGCTGGGTTGGAAATGGGGTCCTTTTTGGTTTAAAAAGGTTCTCTTGGTTAAAAAGGGTCAACAGAGAATGGAGGCATGCGTGGAGGTGCTGAGGAGAGCCCCCAAAGGCTATTGCTTCCAGGGAGACACTGGGAGAAACCAGGGCTATCTGGGCGTATTGTGGGTGGCTGGGATCAGAGGAAATCAGGAGGGGATGTTAGGGACTCAGAGGACCCTCTGATGTCATCCGGAGTTCTCAGGTTTGTAGTGCCCTCTAGAGGTAAGGCCATTTGCCCAAACTTGTAGCAAAAGCCTGCAGCAACTTCGGGGTTTCCTTTTCTCATAAGCACAGCTCCAGCCTGCTCCCTCAGCCTAAGAGGGAGGCACCCTTAGGACAAGTGGAATAATGTTAAAAGGCTCATCTAGGGGTGGGACAGAGAGCTTACCAGTCAAGGGTGCTTGTTGCTCTTGCAGAAGACCTGAGTTTGGTTCTTGGTACCCAGGTTAAGCAGCTCACAACTGGCTGGAATTCTAGCTCCAGGAAGATTCAATGCCCTCTTCTGGCTTCCATGGGTGCACAGGTGCGTGCACACACACACACACACACACACACACACACACACACACACACACACACACACACATACACACACGCGCGTGGGTATGCACGCACAGAGATACTCATCACAAAGATCTGTTTTATTTTGAACTGATTTACCTATATGTGTGTGTGTGTGTGTGTGTTTGTGTATGTACGCACTCACGACACAATGCTGACCTGCAGTAAGTTTAGGGAGGAAAGGGTTTATTTGGTTTACACTTGTGAGTCGTAGTCCATCACTGAGGGAAGACAAGCGCAGGATCTCCCGCAGGAACCTGAAGCAGAAGGAAGGCACTACTCAGTTTTTTAAGCCAGCCTAGGACCATCTGCCTAGGGATGAGGCTGTCTGTACCAGGTGGATGCTCTCCTCTCAGATGACTCTAGGCTGTGTCAAGCTGACCATTAAGGCTAACCAATACACACAGCAAAGTCACGTATCCTGGAGTGGTGACAGGCTGGTGACCTAGCTCTAACCACCTCCTTCATCAGCCAGCAGAGCAGTCAGGACACGGAAGCTGGCCTTCGCAAGGATGGCAAGGGCTTTCCTTTGAATAGAGGAATGCCCCCGAGGCTCCTGCCTTCAGGGAGATACTGTGGATATGCACTGGGTTACTAGATTTCCTCTCAGGGCTGGGATCACAAGAAGTCAGGTCGGGGCTGAAAGGATTCTCTAAGGCTACCCAGAGCCTTCATCATCCAGGGCCATTATGACACAGAGCCCCCTAGAGGTAAGGCTGCCTGCCCAAAGTGTTAGTGAAGAAGGCCCATGGCAACCTCTGGGTCGCCTTTGCTGTCTCTGCTCTCTAATGGAGGGCCTTTATCTTCAAATGAACATTCTCCGCTATTTTTTTGAGGCTTATTTATTTATATTTGTCTGCATGTATGATTTTATGTAACCATCTGTGTGCAGGAACCTGTGGAGGCCAGAAGGGACTGGATCCCCTGGAACTGAAGCTACAGGCAGCTGTGAGCTACACTGTGGGTGCTGGGAACCAGACCCAGGTCATCTGCAAGGGTAGTAAGCACTCTTAACTGCTGAGCCATCTCTCCAACCCTTCCCTGGTTTTAACCTTGGCTCTTGGGACCTCCTCTGTGACCTTGTTTCATCAACAACCCCATCATTCTCTCTTTGTTAATTTCTGCTGCTCACCCAAAGACACTCTCAGGTGTCCCTAATCTTATTTTAAAATGCCCTGATTTGGAAGGGAATTGTTCTTTGCTTGGCAAGTATATGCACTTACTCTAAAGATTTTACTCTGGGTCACTCACTGCTTTCTCATTTGGCAAATATGGATTGAGCAGAGATGGTGTGTGAGATAGACTTTCAGACACCGGGGATTCAAGACACAGACCTGACCCTGGTTGGAGCGTGAGTCTTCAGATGACCCCATCTCAGAGGCAACATTAATACTACAGGCCACAGCAAGCCATTTGTCCACCAATCTGACACAGGAACACTACCAGATGATAGATCCAAACAGTGCCTGGACAGTGAGTTAGAGGTAAGAATGTGGAGTGTTTAGGACAGTGCTAGGCTTTGGATCAATGTCAAGCTGGTGACTAGCCTTCTTTCCTCTAATGATTAAAATTGATGATAACTTGACAGGATCTTTAAATCACCTAGGAGATTTTCTGAAGTCTCTGGGCAGGTCTGTGAGTTTTTAGATGGAATCAGCTAATGTGGGAAGACCCATCCTGAAGGTGGAGAGCACCATCCTTTTGACTGGGGTTCTGGACGGAATACAAAAATAAGCAAGGGAGCTGAGCACCACCATACACCTCTCTCTGCTTCTTGCCTGTGGATGCCATGTGACCAGGTGCCTCAAGCTCCTGCCGCCATGCCTTCCCCACCAGCCATGATGGGCTGTGCCCTGGAACTGTAAGCCCAAGCAAAACCTTCGTCTTTTCCAACATTTTTACATTTTCAAAATTATGTGTCTAAGTGTGGTATGTGAACATGAAAACACGTGTCCTAGGAGGCCAGAGGAAGGCATCAGGTCCCCTGGGGCTGGAGTTACAGGTGGTTGTGAGCTGCCATGTGGGTGCTCTGTAAGAGCAGCAAAGCTGTTAACTGCTGGGCTGTCCATCTCTCCACCTTCGGCCCTTCCTTCTTTTTTTTTTTTTTTTTTTTTTTTTGGTTTTTCAAGACAGGGTTTCTCTGTGTAGCTTTGCGCCTTTCCTGGAACTCACTTGGTAGCCCAGGCTGGCCTCGAACTCACAGAGATCCGCCTGGCTCTGCCTCCCGAGTGCTGGGATTAAAGGCGTGTGCACCACCACCGCCCGGCGGCCCTTCCTTCTTTAGGTGGCTTTATATTATGTATTTGACGAAGTGATGAGAAAATTGATGCACTCTGACTGTTTTTAGGAGGAATTAAGATTGTAAACCTAAAGCCAGGTGTGGTGGCACACGCCTTTAATCCCAGCACTCGGGAGGCAGAGCCAGGCGGATCTCTGTGAGTTCGAGGCCAGCCTGGGCTATCAAATGAGTTCCAGGAAAGGCGCAAAACTACACAGAGAAACCCTGTCTCGAAAAACCAAAAAAGAGTCTCAAGGCATAGAGAAGCCAGTTTGTTTTTCCTTTATGTAGAAATATCGACATTAAATACATTAAATACCTTCTGGTGAGAGAGATTTTCCAAGACACGGAACCCTACCATTTCTACTGGCCCCAGGCTTTCATTACGGCCACTGGGGATTGCTGCAAAAGGCATAACTGACCTCTGTCTATGTGAACCAATTAGCCACACACATGCTGGGGAAGAAAATGGGCTGGCCTTGAACTTAATAACGTTGAGCTGAGGATGACCTTGAAGTTCTGCTCTTCCTGCCTCCACAAATGTGAAACTGCCACCAGGCTGGGGACTGAAGCCAAGGTTTCCTTCATGCGAGGCAAGCAAGCACCCTATGAACTGAGCAACCACCTCAGCCATCTTCCAGACATTTTTACACACACACACACACACACACACACACACACACACACACACACACACACAGGAGTCTTCTTATGCCACCCCCATCCTCAGAGACAGGCGCATTCATTCCCTCCCACCACACAAGGAATTTTCCTGTGTCATCCACCGAAAGTCTGGGAAGAACAGAAAGGCAAAAGGGAGAAAAGGCCCCACGTCCGTCCATTCACAGTGGCAGGCCTCCTAAGACAGCCATCACGGTTGCCTGGGCAGGACCGAGTGCATGATCTTAAGTCAGCCCTGTGCGGTTGGCCAGCGTCCCATCATGAGGGCAGGGAGCAACGTGTGGGATCCATAGGTGAGCTGCCCGGTGGCGGTCTGAGGCAGTTTGGCCCTGCAAGCCTCTGGGCCCCCTGCCAAGCTGCCTTCGCTGCTGCCAGGGGAAGTGATGTGTTCTGCAGGAAAGTGCCAGCTGGCCGGTCTTTCTCCCCAGGGGGCAAGCCGTAAGCACAGATTACCAGGGACTTTGTTCAGTTCTGCTGTGGGGCTCCCCAAGGAGAGGCACATCACAACCCGGGCATCAGCACTAATAGGCTGTGATGTGTCAGACAGGGGGCTAAGCAGGCCAGCGGGGGTGGCAGGGCCCAGGAGCAGAAGGGGAGGACAAAGGCCACGCCTCCACGGCCAGCAACTGGCTCAGAGCCCTAGGCAAAGCAGGAAAATACTCTATACAGCGTACCCCACCCCACAGGGGCAGTGTAAGAGGAATTGCTCCAGTGCATGGTCCATCCACACAGACTCCTGGTACTCCACTCAATCTGTCCTGGACATCCTCAGCGCCTCCTGCAATTTCAGAAGGCCAACTAAAACTTTCCTTTGCTTCATTTCAAGGGCCTGTGGACTGTGAAGTCACATGGACTGCCACATTCGAGGCGTTGTCATGGAGACAGTGGCGGCTGCATCACTGATGTTGGTCTCCACTTTCATAAAAAAAAAAAGTCATTTAAATTTTTATGTATAAGACCAGTTCATTAGACTGAGAAATTAAATTGATCGTTTCTTTTTTCTCCCCCTCTCCACCCAGAGGAATTTCTGAGAGAGCTATAGATCAGCATATGTGGAAGTTGGGTGGGATTTCGGGTAGGGTTTTTCTAGCCAGTTTTATCCCTGACTTGAAACTAATTTACGCCAAGAAACAAAGATGGTTTCCTTCGCTTTCTCTAAGTCCATGCTCTCCTGCTCAGCTGACCACTGATGATTTCAGCCTGTGTCTTGGGTGTGTTATAGCTCATTTGGAGATTGGCAATTCTGTCACTTTTTAAGGGACCATTTGGACAATAATATAAAAGTTAGTGTGTGGTATGGGTAAGGAACACCAAGACAGGCAGGTGTCCAATCAAGCCCAGTCTTTCTACAAAGGCATCTAATGGTTGATTACAATACTCCAAGGAACTGAAAAGATTACCTTCTCATTAATCTGTGTGTGTGTGTGTGTGTGTGTGTGTGTGTGTGTGTGTGTGTGTGTGTGCACTTGGGCGTGGAAGCCTGAGGTGATGATAGGTGTCTCCCTCAACTGCTCTCTACCTAAGTTTTTGAAACAAAGTCTTTCATTGAAAGCGGAGCTTACTGATTGGCTAGGGTGGATGACCAGTGAACCCCAGGGATCGGGCTAGCTCTGCCTTCCCAGCCCTGGGATTATAAAGAGCACACTACTTAGTCCCAGCTTTTCACATGGGTCTGGGGATTTGAACCAGGGTCCTCATCCTTGTACCACCAGCACTTTATTCACTGAGCCGCCTCCAGAGCCCAGTCTCCCTTGCACATAGGATTCTTGCACTTTTTCCTTTCCCTCCTATCCGCGAACCTGTTGTTACCCCCTCTCTGATTGACACCACACCCTCTGTGCCCTCTAGATTTAGCAAAAGCTCTTTCCCTGCAGTCTCTCTGTAGATCCCTGGGGTCAACACCAACACCATGGGACTTAGCCAGTCCAACATCCCTCATAACCCTCCCGGTCTGCTCTTGTGGGGCCCTGACTTTGATGTCCCCAGCCTGGGAAGAGACTCACTAAGTTGTCACCAGGGCTGGTTCTTAACAAAACACACCTAACACAATGCCCTCCCCATCTCCTTTCATAATACTTAGGCAAGCTGTCATGAGAATCCACTGTGACAGTCTGAGAATCTAATATTACTTGAGTCTGGAAAGGGGATGAAGTATCTTTAAGGAAACACACACACACACACACACACACACACACACACACACACACACACACACACACACACACACGCTTGGATATATGTATGTGTGTTTCCAACCTTTTTTTCCCTCTTGCTATTCTGGGGCTTGTCTTTAATGAGCAGCTCCAAATGACAGCTTTAATCACTGCCTCTGGCCACTGAAAGAGGCTGCTAATGACAGGAAAGAACACAGGGCCATTTGCATCAATCAGCTCCCGTCTAAATCACTTTTTATGATAATGCACCCAAGCGAAGAAGAAAGTGTCTCTGTCGCCTGCATGGTGATGTACCTCCACGCTGTCTCCAGAGCTCAGACCTCCACATAAATCTCTTAAAGAGGCACGCACCCCACCCTGGCCTGCCCGCCCAGCACTACCCTCATTTTCTACACCATTAATGACCCCCCACTGGGGGTAGAGCCGTGACAGGCTGAGCAGACTCGTTCCTTTTCTCAAGGAGAGAACCTCTGTCTTAAAAAGCAAGAAAGGCAAGGAGGAAATCAAGGGTACCGCTTAGGACAGGCTTCCTCGTGTGTGTGTGTGTGTGTGTGTGTGTGTGTGTGTGTGTGTGTGTGCCCATGTGTGCAGGTGTGTGTGCCTTTGTGTGTGTGCACGTGGGTGGAAGGCAGGCACCACCCACCCTGTTCTTTCTGAATCAGGGTCACTCACTGGCCTGAAACTCACCAAGCCGACTGGGCTGAAACACAGGAGTTGTCATTAAGAGCTTCAGATGTCTTTCTCCTCCAACTGTCGAAGATCTATTAGCAGTTAATGGTCTGGGGTCATGTGTCCCCTTGATACTGTGAGAAACAGATAATCTATGCTTCTTTTATTGCTGTTATTACTCTTCATTATGCATGTGCAAGCATGGGTGCGTGTGTATTCACATGGGTGTGGAAACCAGAGGTCAACTTTGGGTGTCAACCTCAGGAGCCATCAGCCTGCCTGTCTGCCCTCCCTCCCTCCTTCCTTCCCTCCTACCCTCCCTCCCTCCCTCTCTCCTTCTCTCCCTCCCTGTAATGCTGGGGACTGAGCCTAGAACCTTGGGCATTACATTCCCAGCCTTTACTTTATTGACTCTGTGAGACAAGCTCCCTCACTGGGAACTAGGGCTCAGCGATTAGGCTAAGCTGGGTGGTCAGTGAGTTTTGGGGGCCTGCTGTCTCCATTTCCCCAGTGCTGGACAACAGGCATGCACCAGCAGCATATCCAGTCTTTTCTGTGGGTGGCAGGGATCAGACTCAAGTCCTCACGTTTATGAAACAAATACTTCACAGATTGAGCCAGCTTCCCAGTTTCAATTATCTCTTCGCAAAGTATAACAATCAATGCATATACACATGAAAACATGCATATGGTACGCTTAAGAACATGCATACGCATGCACATATGTGCGTATAATATTCAAGAATTGTTTGTCTATTTGGAGAAAGGCCCATTTTTCTTTGTGTGTGTGTATGTGTGTGTGAACGTACATTCATATGTGTGTAGGCACATGAGTGTGTAGGTCATGTGTAGGTGACTGTACATGTGTTTGTACATGCACGGGGAGTCCTGATGTTGATTTGGGGTATTTTCTTTGCTCACTCTCCACCTTATATATTGAGGCACAGTCTCGCACTGATTTTATTAGTCTACTAGCCAGCTTGCTCCAAGGGTCCCATTTCTGCCTCCTGAGGGTTAGGATTACAGGCAGTCAACACACTCACTGGGCATTTCCTTGGGTGCCTGGGATCCAAACGCTTGTCCTCATGCTGATCCATTCCCCAGCCCCAAACAGTCCATTTCTAAGGCTCTCTATGTACAACAAATTGCTATGCTGCTACTAAACAAGACTCTCAGCACACCACACAAGTCACCATTCAAGTACCATTTGGTTGTCCGCACGACATACTAATTAGCGGTGACCATTTCATTATGCATAAAAGCCTCAATGTAGCACTCTGGTAAACGCCAGTGAAAGCACATGGCAGTGAGTGAGCACGAGGGTTCTAGTCCTCTGCGCTTCCAGAACCTTCTCTCACTCCACTGTTAAGTGCGAACACTCATCCTTTGTCACTGTGCAACTTTAACCAAAAAGAAGGCTTGATGTGCGAAATGACTTCTCAACGTTACAAGTTCAGGAGGGATGAATGACAGCTTCTTTTGGAGCCACATTCCCACCGGATCAGTCAGGATGAGGGGCGACTTAAAGTGACAGGCTACCTAAAATAACGGTGGCTTCAGCAAGAGTTCCCTTGCTCACATCCAAGTCCCAGGGTAAGCTGCCCCCTGGGTGACACGGCACTCCATACTGCCAGAGTCATAAGCATTTCTCCTGCAGAGGCTGCTATTTCCACCCAGGGCAGCAAACACTTCTTCCACTGAGTCACTTCTCCAGCCTTTATAATATAATAATCTTACCAACAGATAATCTGGAGGCTGGAGAGATGGATCGGCCGTATGTGTGCTGCCCTTCCAGAGGCCCCGAGTTCGGTTTCCAGCAACCATGTCAGACAGCCCAATCTGCCTGTAACTCCAGCTCCACAGACACCAAATGCCTCTGGCCTCAGGGTGTGGGGGCAGGGGGGGCACCTGCATTCACAAGTGTATATGTGTACGTATGCTCGCACACACAATTTAAAGTAATAAAATAAAAATGTTAAATAATTTCTTACATGCTTAATTAAATGGATCACATCATTTCTACCTCTTCCTCAACTGTGTGGGAACAGATGATACCAGCCTACTGTATCACCCATAGGACAGGGGATGAAAACTGAAGAGGACCAAGGAAGCCTAGCCACCATGCTCAAGGTCGTTATCACCAGTACCTACCATTGCACAGCTGAATCTATGAAGGGCATGACCTGCCTAGCATCTTCTTTAGACATGGCTCTTCCAATACGTGGCCCCTCCCTGCTCTCTGCCAGCCTGCTCCATATCCTGCAGATCCCATTTGCACACTAGGTTCATTTCAGAAAGAGCTTTGCCGTCAGATTTTGCAGAGACTCTCCAACTGATCATACATCTCAGCATAAGACACACTCACTTTATAAAGAACTTTATGGGCACTACAGATAGACGGCTGACTCTAGGTGTATCCAGTGGCAAGCTCCCAATGGCCTTTAAAAGTCCTCCTTGTCTCCCACATCTACAGGGGTCCTAAAAGTATACTTCTTTGCTCTATACAAGCCAAGTTTACATGGATTCTTGGACCTAACCCAGAAGACAGAAACTGGATAGCACGCTAGATCCTTGAGCAGCATGGGATGAATTTAGCTGTTTGGATAGGAACAGGGATTTCTGTTGCTAATACTTACTGAAGGCTTCCATGCCTGCTTGTCTTCCATGACTTACTAAAAAAGTATAATCTGTCAAGTGCTTTATTTGTCACTCTCTCAAATGATATCCATCCATCCATCCATCCATCCATCCACCCACCTATATATCCATGCATGCTTCCATCCATTCACAAATCTATCCACCCATGCATGCTTCCATCCATCCATCCACTCACCCATCTGTTCACTCATCATCTGTGTATCCATCCATCCATCCATCCACCCATCCATCCATCCATCCATCATCAAACCATCCACGAATACATCCATTTGAAATTGTCCAAGAAAGACTTAAAGTGACGAAGACTCCGAAACACACATTCATACTGTACTGTGGCATAAGCTTCAGGGATGGGGAAGTGTGTCTGTTTTCTTCACTACTTCATCCCCAGCTCCTATCACTGCAATGACAGAACATGCGACTGTCATCTATAAAGTGAACCATGCAATAAAATCACAGTTTCCCCTCATTAGAGCCCTCATAATGTTTTAAGTGAGTTTACAGTTCTTGTGTTAGGTAACGTTCACAGCTATCCTCAGAGGCCTGTAGCGTTTGGGTCACTGCTTAGACACGCCTGTGACCCAGCATCAACTCTGCTATTAATGTAATTATTGATAGACTGTTAAAATCGCTTTTCTTTGAAAACTATTGATTCCTGGAGGTCCAGAGACTTTAAGCTCTAAATCATAAACTTTATACTAGTGGCTTCAAGTAGAAGCCATGAGAGACAGCTACAGAGTGTGGATGAGGCTCCCTCCTAAGGGTCTGGAGACGGTGTCATCACCTTCTCTGACCATCTTACAGCATGTCTACTCATATTTTATAAGGAAGATGACCACAGACAATCTCCGATTTTCCACTATTTACTAGCCATGTTCCAGATCTGACAAATACCAGGGACCGCAATGACAGCCTTATGTTTCTATAAGGTAAGGGAGGACAGTCACAGGGGAGGAAGGAGGAAATGAGGAAGGAGGAGGAAAACAGGGAGGGAGGGAGAGAGAAGGAGGGAAGAGGAAAGGGAGGAAAGAAGGGACGGTGGGCAGGAAGAAGGAAGGAGGGAAGGGAGAGAAGAGGAAGGAAGGCAGAGCAGAAGGGATGATCTAGAGCATTGAATGAACTGTTAGTGTGAACCTCTGGAACTGTCTAGCAGTAAGCGTGATTTGATTACAATGGCTGTGCTCTTAGATTCAGCTGGTACAACATCTATTCCAGGCCCGGTTGGCTTCCTCAGTCTGGGACCATCAGCGCCTTGAATCCCAGTTCTTCAGCTGGTATTCCAATTCCTCTCCTGTAGTACTAAGCGGTTAGTCAGGGTCACACAGCGACAACAGATGACTTGGCAGCATTTCCAAGGGATGGAAACTTGACCCCAGAGAGAGGAGGAAGCTAGTTTATGAGGTCCTAGAGCAGACATGTCACTGTCTGTAAGTTGAGCCTGAGTGAAAAGTGGAAAATGTTACACTAACTTCTTCACGTGTGTGGAAAATGAAGATTCACAGGGCAGGAGCCCTCAAATGACATCATATAGACCATCTGCCTGCCTAATGGAACTTCATGGACCTGTCACTCAAAGCATACATTAGCAAGGATGCAAAATACTGAAGTTGAATTGATGGTTCGGTGGTTAAGAGCACTGGTTGCTCTTGCAAAGGACCCTGGCTTGGTTCTCAGCACCCACATAGTGGTTCACAACCATCTAACTCCAGTTCTAGGGCATCCAATGCTTCTGACCTCCACGGGCAACAGACACTCACATGGTGCACATACATACCTGCAGGCAAAACACTCATACACATAAAATGAATGAATCTCAAGAAATTGAAGTATGCAAAATGGGAGATTCTAAAATGTTCTGAGGATCATTTCCAATACCAAAGAAATTATTTTTAAAAATATTTGTTTCTTTATTAAAATGGGGACTCACCATGCAGCCCTAGAACCAAGCTAGCCTTAAACTCACAGAGATTCACTCATGTCTGCCTCCCGAATGCTGAGATTAAAGGTATAAACTACCATATTAGCTGATTGTCTTTTTTCCAGACAGGGTCTCCTATAGCCCATTTTGATCTCCAATTTGATTTGTAATTGAGGATGACCTGAGCTTCCCACTTCCACCTCCTGAGTGCTAGATGACAGGTGTTTACACTGTACCTTGTTCTCTGAAGTGCTGAGAATAGAGACAGGGGTATCCCAGGGGCTCAATGGCCACCCTGACTGTTTAATGGGATCCAGGCTAGTGAGAGATCCTGTCTAAAAGAAGAAGAAAGAAAGAAGGAGCAGGAGCAGCAGCAGCAGCAGGAGGAGGAGGAGGAGGAGGAGGAGGAGGAGGAGGAGGAGGAGGAGGAGGATTGTTCCTAAGCAATGAACTTGACATTGACTCTTGTACCCCCCCATACACAGGCACACGTGTGAACATGCCTACACACTTATACATAAACAAATAGGAACAGCATTGCTCCCAAGAGGTCCAGACATTCACTTATTCTGCTGCTGTTTACTGAGGGGTTCAGTGCACGGTCTGTATCCCGTATGGTACTGTACTCCAAATACACTTTAAACCACTCTGCTACGGAGACCAACATGAAAACACAAAGTCACCCCCACCAAGTTCCTCCCCATGTCTACCTCAGAGGATTTTTTCTTTTCTTTTCTGTATGTTTGGAAACAGGGTCTCATGTATCTCAGGCTCGCCTCAAATTTGCTGTGTAGCCAGGGATGACATTGGGTTCCTGATCCTTCCTCCTCCATTTCCCACTTCCTGGGATCACAGGGGTGTACCACTGCACTTAGACCCCAGGGGGCTTTAAAAACATTATTTTAAATAGTGTGTGTGGAAGAAAATGCTAAGCTACCAAGGCACCTGCCTACTAGTCTGTCATTGTTATCCCTGCTTCAGAGGGACGGAGAAGGTGGGGACAGTCAATGAGTATTTTTATTTTTTCATTAACAAAGGAAGCCACCAACTTAAATTATCGACAAACTCGTCTCTCTGAATAGACTGTTTTTTTCCTATGTCTCTCCTCTTTTACTTGGGTGTTCTTGTTTGGGTTTCTGGAAAGCAGTGGGTCTGGCAGCTTCTGAACAGCTTCTCAGAGCGACCACACACTGTTCCCCTCTCTGTCCACAAGCCAGTGTGTTACTGACTTATGTATGTATGTGCGTGGGTACATTAGAGAAAGAGGCTCTCACCACACAGACCATTCTAACCTTACAACTTGTAACAATCCTTCGGCCTCTGCCTCTAGAGCGGCCATTCTCAACCTGTGGGTCACGACCCCTTTAACAACCCTCTTTCTTCAAAAATATTTACATTACAATTCCTAACAGTAGCAACATTTACAGTTATGAAGTAGCAACGAAAATAATGTTATGGTTGGGAAGGGGGTGTCACCACACCATGAGGAACTGTATTAAAGGGTTGCAGCATTAGGAAGGGTGAGAACCGCTGCCCTAGAATCTGGGGATTACAGGTGTGTGTTTCTGTGCCTGGCTTAATGTTTCTGAGTATTAGTTATAGGTTGTGGTACAGATCGCACGAAGTCACATGACAGAGACCAAAGCGACACATTCAAAGACGCTGCAGGGTCTCATGTACACATTTCCTAAACTGAAGCCCTTTCTCTGCTATGTGAATATGGCCAATGAGACAGCGTTTCAACAATAAGGATCATTAGCTGAAGAAACTGTAATTGCAAAACTCTTCCTAAGGGCCGGTGACATGGCTCACTCTGTACAGTGCTTTGCAAGCAAGGGGACACGCGTTTGATCCACAGTACCCATGTGTACAAAGGCTGGATGTGGTGGTACATGTTCATAAGCCAAGCACTGCAAAAGTGGAGGCAGGTGGATCCCTGGGGCTCACTGGTCAGTCAATCTAGCGGAATCTGTACTCGAAGGCCAGTGAGAAACTCTCAAAAAATAAGGTGTGTGTGTGTGTGTGTGTGTGTGTGTGTGTGTGTGTGTGTGTGTGTGTGTGTTGTGTGTTTTTATCTCCCCAGGAAAAGTCTGTTTCACAACAATGGTACCTGAAGAACAGTACCTGAGATTGACCTGTGGGGGTATGTCCCCCTCCTCCCTCCCTCTCTTTCCTGAAAGAAAGAATCCAGAAGAACTTGCTTTTGTCTTGCTTGGCTGGCAGAAAAATCAAGGAAGATGGAGCATGGGGATAAAAGGCCCCATTTGCTTATCAAGCCCCTCTGAATCTGTGTTACAATCCCAAAGAGCTGTACAACATCCATTTTTTTTTTCAAACACAAACCGAACAGAAAGTCTCTATAGGTACAGTCAGCTTTAAAGAGTGAAGTATAGAAGAATCCTGATTTGAGAAAGTGATGAGTGCTCTGAGATAGAATAATTTATTTCATGCCCTGGTCTTCTTCGCTCTATCAGAGGACTCACTTCTGAACAGGCACATCATTGTGAATTTCAAATAGGGCTCAAAGCATGTCATTGTGATGGACATACGACTTTTCTGGACAGATCCTCACCCAAGACACGGTGCAGCTGAAGTGCTCACTGGGGACACATGAAAGGCTCTCAAGATCCAAGATGTGGGTTATTCGGCACACAAACGCCCTGACCTGCTTTTTGAATCTCCAGTCCCACAGCCTTGTGCTAACTATGTAGAAGAAAAGGTGACCCAGATACTCGAATGATCACCCAGCCAACTAAAGAAATCGAGGGTTTCAGTGCTTACAGAGTTATCCCAGTATCCAACCCTGCTATGCTCGCCCCCTCCTCTCTCTCCTTCCCTCCTTACCTTCTTAATCCCCCTTCTACCTCTCTCTATTCTCTCTCCCACCTCCTTCCTTCCTTCCTTCTTTCTTTATGGATTTTTGAGACAGGGCCTCATCTACTCCAGCCAAGGGCGACCCTGAGCTTCTGACCCCCGCTGCCTCCACCTCCCCAGTGCTGGGGTTACAAGTGTGCATCACCGCAAGGGTTGATGCAGTGCTGAGGATGGAACCCGGAGCTTCATGCAGAACAGGTAAGCACTCTACCAACTGAGCCACATCCTCGGCCCCTCTCAACACACTTTGGAAACAGTGAGTCTTGGGATGACAGCAGGGTGTTTAGAATCAATTACTACAATGGAACAGACGCAGCTGCCCACACCGAACAAATGAGGACCTGAAGTATCATGAGACCCTGAACCTCCCGGGGGGAGGAGATGCTTCTAGACCAAGAACCAAAATATCCCATCATTAACTCCCCCTCCAACCTGTGACATCAAACTGCTAGGGGAAGGCACAGAGACAGGTGTCGACAGATCAGGGGTCAAATCTTGGCCATGGCATGGTAGCCCATTCCAGCAGCCAAGTTGAATCTTGGAGTGCCTGGCTTCCTGCCCTTCAAGGCTGATGGGACACTTTGAAGTCAGATGGTGAACATAAGGCAGCTGATCTTGTTACACTGTAGAGGGCCTTGCTAGGTAAGAGTGTGGCTAAGGCTTTGCTTTATTTAGACTCTGCTTTCTAATCCCCACCTGCCATGTGCTATCCTCACAACGTACTGCTAAGGACCGGGAATGCAGCTCAGTTAGCAGAGCGCCTGCTTAGCACAAACAGAACCCTGAGTTCTATCCCAGCACCACCTGAGCCAGGAATGGTTTCCCCCATAATCTCTGCACCGGGAAGGTGGAGGCAGGAGGATCAGGTGTTCAAGATCATCCTTGGCTACATACAGAGTTAGAAGCCAGCCTGGGCTACATTACACACACACACACACACACACACACACACACACACACACACGCACGCACGACGCACGCACGCATGTACATGCACGCACACATGCGCATGACAGATGGGGGGGTAGGGAGGGAGGGAGAGAGATCCTACCTATGAAAAGAAGCTGCCTGACAGCCCTGGGAACTTGCTTGATAGTCTTAGGTATTTTGAGTCAGACATCTGCCCTGGGGACAGGGAGAAACCCCAGCGGTACTATAGAGGGATGCCTGTAAACACTTTTCCACCTGTGCTACAGAGTGAATCACACTCTTCCAGGACTCTCTTATGGGGAATCGAAAGCTGTCTATGCAGCAGCTCCTCTCACAAGGAGCTGTCATGGTTTGGATGTGAAATGCTCCCCACAGGCTCATGTGGTGAATAGTTGGCCAACAGCTGGCAGTGCAGTTTTGAGAGGCTGCGGAAACTTTCGGGG
>NW_026294540.1:21889199-21966699 GCF_007827085.1 Peromyscus californicus insignis
TAATTAGCCCAGAAACCTGCAAACCCGGCCGTCTGCTAGCAAAGACACCCGCGGTGGGGAAACTTGACAATTTATTCCCGGGACCCGGGGGAGGTCACCCGCAGTGCACCAGCCGATTGGCTGCGGCGAAGGTTGCTGCGGCTGCAAAGCACAGGCAGAGAGCGCGCGCACAGCTTCTGCTCCCTGTCGGCCATCCCAGCGGGCCAGGGAGGAGCAGATCGGCAGCTCTGTAGCCAGTGGGGGCTTGGTGCACGTGACAGGGAGGCTGTCCTAGGCACAACAGCCCTCAAACTGCTCCCCTGTCCAGACTGGGTGGCTTAGAAGACAGACTCTTTGCTGTTTGTGTTTTTAGATGTCAAACTCTCTATCTGAATCCTCAAGCTTCCCCCACCAAGCAACCCCAACCCCTTTTCCCTTTCTGGTTTACTGACAGGGTCTCAGGTAGCTTAGGCGTCCCTCTAACTGACTATGTAGCCAAGGCTGGCCTTGAACTACTGATGCCCCTGTTTTCATCTTCACAATGCTGGGACTATAGTCATGCACCACCATGCCCAGCTCAGAAGAGAACCAAGCTGTAACTCCATTTTCCTATCATAAAGAGATGGAAGCTGAAAAGATGTAGGAGCTTAGAGAGGTGAGTGGAAGGGGGGGGTCAGACCTAGAACTCAGGCCTTTCTCCCTCCTTCCCTCCCTCCTACCTCTCCCCCATTTCCTTGTGGTTTTTTTTTTTTGGGGGGGGGTGTTGCTGGGCAGAGTGTCCTGTAACTTAGACTGTCTTGGAACTTGCTGTGTGGCTGAACATGACCTTGAACCCAGGCTCTTCCTGGGTGCTGGGAGTACAGAGTATGCACCCTCACACCTGGTTTTATGTGGTGCAGAAGATTAAACCCAGGGCTTCCTGCATGCTGGGCAAACATTCTACCAACTGAACTGCATCTCCAGAGGACTCCCGCTGCCCTAGGTGCTGCCTTCCTCAAAGAGCATTCATGGTGGGGTACCGGAAGTACTAGGCACTGAATGCACACGATCACTGGTTTCTACCCTGTAGTAAATCAGAGAGCCTGCATTCTATACACTAAGAAACCGAGCTTGGAATACCTTCAGGTCTTCCATGCCAGGAGCCAACAAATCAGAATGGACATACAGAGTCAAGCCTCCAACTATTGATTGCAGCCACAACATTACAATGCTCCTTGACGGAGGGGCCAGGCTCTGCAGGTCATGTTATCCACGCCTGGGGCGGAATACTGCTTTCTGTTCTGGGATGTTCTGGGATGCTCAGTTGGGTGAGCTGAAGCTTGCTACCCAAGGGTCGGGGCTCTGCTTGGTCTCACTACTATGAAAATGGCTGGTGTGTCGCGTAGGGACAGTCGCACAGATGGGGGCGGGGGATGAGTCGCTGCACTGTGCTGTCCACTGAGAGAGGAGACCTGAGGCTCAAGCCTGCCAAAGGCTCTTAACCCTTTCAAGAGAGGAACGGTCTCTTTGGTTCCCTGGATATTGTAACTACTGAAGAGCACGTGGTGTCTGAGAGGAAAAGCAAGCATCACTGACAACAGGCCAGGCGTGCTGAACCCCTCTTGTGGGCTGGGGAGACGGCTTACCAGGTAAACACCCTTGCTACCAAGACTGACTGCCTGGATTTGATCTCCAGACCTGACACGATGTAAGAAGACAATCCCTGAAAGTTGTCCTCTGACCTCCACACGAGGCTGCTGGACATGCATGGACCGAACACTACATAAGTAAATGTCAAAGCAAAACAAGAAAACTTGAAAAAAAGAGAAAGATGTAAGGAGCTTGCTATGTAGCTGAGGAGAAGCCATGTGTTCATTCCTGATCCTCCTGCCTCTACCTCCTGAGTGCTGGGATCACAGGCATGTGCCACCATGCCCAGGGTAGGCACTGCCATTATTTCTATTTTTCAGCTGAGAAAACTGAGTCATAAATATGACAAGGAAGTTGTCCACAGTTATGTAATTAGATACCAAACCCAGATTTGGCTTGGCTCTGAAACCTAAAGCCCTCAACTTAATGCTAGTGCTCAAGACAAAAGAGAAAGGGGCCTGGGGGGGAAGATTCAGTGCTGAACGCACCTGCCATGCCATTATGAGGACTAGAGTTAATATCTTTAGGGCATCCACATAAATGCCAGGTAATCATGGGCCTGCCTGCAGCCCAGCTTTGGGAGACAGAGGCAGGGGACCCCCATAGCATGGTGGCTAGCAAAACTACACTCTGGGTTTCATGGAGCCCCTGCCTCACTGAATAAGGCAGAAAAGGGACTGAGGATGATTCCTACTTCAACCTCCTTAGATCGCTAGATGCATACACACACACACACACACACACACACACACACACACACACACACACACACGCATGTGCCTCCCACACAAGCCAAAACAAGCATGTATACATAGAAGCAAAGAATGGAAAAAAGGAAAAAAAAACTGAAGAAGAAAAGTAGCAGCAGCTTTGAAAATTCTGCCTTCTCTCTGATATGTAGTTTAAAAAAATACACTTAAAAGTACATACCAAAGAGACGTGTTGAATTGTCTAAGATTTCACTGCGAGCATGTACGACATGCATAACCGGCGCGGCTTGAACTGTTGCTGTGTTTACATATGACAATCTCTGGGGCGGCTTGAGGGATGAGTCAGGCCTTGAACCGCCCGGGGGGTGGGGGAGGCTAAGGTTTGTTCCTGCATGTTTGGTGGCTGTGCGGTTGTGTGAGCCAAGCCAGCTGCTGTACCCGCCAAACCGAGGCTCAGAAGAGGGCTCTCTATCCTCACCGTGGCCGACCCGGAGCGAGAGAAATGGGGGTCCAGCAAAGGGCCGCCTTAGAGGCTGACGCAGGTGGGGAGGGCAGGTAGGCACAAAGGTATGGATGGAGTACTCAAAAAAGAGGGTGAATAAATTAGTAGTCAAGAAACAAAACTTCCAGACAAGGAGTGGCTTCCAGAGTTTTCTTCTCTTCTAGAAGTAAAGGGAGGCAGCATAGCCTACAGTCCCAAAGCTTTGATATCCTAAAAAAGTGTGTGTGTGTGTGTGTGTGTGTGTGTGTGTGTGTGTGCGCACGCGCGCGCGCGCACGAACAGGGTCGGGGAGAGGGGTGTTCACAAAATGGCTCAGCACATAAAGATGCTCACTGCCAAGCCGGATGATCTGAGTTCCATCCTTCAAGACCCACGTGGTCAAAGGAGAAAAGCACTGGTTACTGCCAGCTCTCCTCTTATCTCCATAACTACACACACACACACACACACACACACACACACACACACACACAAAGACCAAGAACTAAACATAATGAAACAATAAATAAAACCCGAACAAAATGGGCATCTCGTCTTGCGCTTCGTAAGCACTGGCACCAGGTTGTGTTCAAGGGCACCTTCCTTTTATCCTTGGCCTGCGACTTCTCACAATTCCGGTTAGGGCCAGTGCAGCCGCTGGCACCCTTCCTGCCTAAGCACGTCACACATACCAAAGCAGGCTAGGAGGAGAAGCATTTTCTTGCTTTTTTATTTTTTTTTGTTATTGTTTTTCTTTTTAGATAGAGTCTCACAGATCCCAGGTTAGCCTGGAATTTTCTATATAGCTGAGGATGACCTCGACCTTCTTCTGCTCCCGAGTGCAAGGATGAGAGGTGTGTGTCTGCAAGCCAGGTTTATGTGGTGCTGAGAATAGAATCCAGTGCTTTGTGCATGCTTACCAGCAGAGCTATACCCCTTATCCCGGAGCCAACATTTCTGAGTCTCGGATGAGTTGTCTTTGGTCATCCAACATCTATGAGTCTCAGATGAGCTGTCTTTGGTCATCCCATTTTATGCTCACAATGCAGGTAGGGTTGTTATAACTAGAATATCTGTTACATTTTGTTGACAACTCAAAATGACTGCGACATTTTCTGTTACGTCACTGGGAGATTCAACCACATCAGGACATAAAATTTTCATGTCTCTAGTCATCAGGGAGTTTAATGTGCTCATAACCTAACAGAAGCTTCCTTTTTAGGACTTTTTCTTTTTTTTACAAAAATTTTAATTGTATGTATGCATGAATACATATAAGCAAACGTGTGTGTACCTCCTGTGGAGGAAAAGAGGACCTTGGGTCCCCTGGAGCTAAAATTACAGACAGTTGTAAGCTTTAAGATGTGGGTCCTGGGATTCAAATTTTAGTCCTTGGATAGAGCAATAAATGCTCTTAACTGCTGAGCCTTCCCACTAATCCCAAGAGAAGCTTCTTAGAGATCATAAAAACAAAATTATGATGACTGTCTCAAAGGTGTGGAGAGAGAAACTTGGGGGGAAAATAAAAGGGCCTTACCATTTCCAGGATGCTACCCTGCTGTTTAAATAAGCCCTTGTAGCCCCCATCACTACTGTCCATCTAAAATACCCCCAAAGGAGTTACCAGGGGGCCGGTAGAGATGGCTCAGGTGTTAAGAGCACTTGTTGCTCTTGTGGAAGACTGGGATTCAGTTCCCAGCACCCACATGGTAATTTACAATCACATGTAACTCCAATTCTAGGGGATTAAATGCCCTCTTCTGGCGCTCTGAGAGTACTGCATGCACATCCTGCAGGCAAAAACATCCACACATAATGAATGAATGAATGAATGAATGAATGAATGAATGAATGAATAATAAATAAATAGAAGAAGTTCTTAAAATATTTACAAGTTCTTGAGATCTCGAGGGCATCAAAGAATCGATAATAAGAATGATACTGTAAGAATCTAAAAAAAAATCTTATTTTTTTTTTTCCTGGCAGGGTCTCATGTAGCCCAGGTTGGCTATTTTAAATGTAGCTGAAGATAACCCCAAACTTCTGGTCTCCTGTTTCTACATGCCAGGTGCTGGGATGATAGGCTGTGGCACTGGGATGGACCCCAGGGCTTTAAATCTCGCCAGAAGAACATTTTATCAGCTAGGTTCCAGCCACAGACTGGAAGAACTAACTCCAGGGGCTACTCAATCCCCAGACCTGATGACCTGGCTAACTTACTCTGACCTTTCTTCCCAGCTCTGGTTTGTGCCCTAGTGAAAGAGAACCACCGCATCCCACCTCTTACCCTAACAGGTGGCTGTGGGACTCCTCAAAGGAGTCATAGAAGCCATAGAAGGCCCTAAGCCCTCACTGGCTGGCGAAGTGGGTTGGTAGCATTTCTTTGCGCCCAGGGTTCCTCATCTTAGGAACGTCTTCACACAGACACACAGGCAAATATAAAAGGAAGACCCTGCCCATTGCTCCAGGAGAGCTTCGTTGACCCAAGGGTAGCCGTTTAAAGCCAAGTTCCTTCACACAGTCCAGTCTCTTGGGCACTGGCTCTGCAGACTGCACTATTAGGGGACTGAGTGAAATGTTTCTAAGCCCCATATGAAGAAATGGAAGTAATGTGTTGCTGGGGTGGCGACAGAGGAAGAAGCTGAAGGGGGATAGGAGGTTTTTACAAGACATTCAGTCGAGGACAGCCCTGCTTCCTCCCGGGGACCTCCAGAGGTCTGGATGATGAGCTAAGAAATGACGACAGAATCTGAAAAGAAAGTTACAGATGCCCACGTGGTTTCTAGTGCTCTCTCTCTCTCCTCCATAGATTTGGTTGGCAGCATTTCTCTTCCTTTTGTGCACTGGTGGGAACGAAACCCAGGAGCTCAGGCATGCTAGGCCAAGTGCTCTACCACTGAGCCATGCCCTTGGTCCACATTGGCAGATTCTAGACAAGAGCTCTACCATGGTGCCATATCCCCAACCCCTCACTGGGGGATTCTAGGCAGGTGCTCTACCACTGAGCCACACCACAGCCCCTCACTGGGGGATTCTAGGCAGGAGCTCTACCACTGAGCCACACCCCCAGCCCCTCTCTGGTGGATTCTAGGCAGATGCTCTACCACTAAGCCATACTCCTAGACTCAGAAGCTTTTGATTCTTCAACCTGTTTCCCAGGCTGCTCCTTGGTCTGGGCCAAGCAGCCTACCTTCTGTCCCCAGGGGGCACTCATAGGTATACTACACAGTAGGAGTAGAGAGAGGACATTGGATCTCATCTGTAAGCCCATTCTCCTTGCCTCCAGAGAGAACAAACTGCCTTCATTGTTCATGTCCAGTAGTCCACTGTCACAGGAAACCAGAGCCATGGAAGGGCGTCCACTGAGTACCTGACCACCTTTCCATCACCTTTCTCTCATGGATGGGAAGCCCTGGAGGGATTCTGGGAGGACACAGGGCACCCAACAGATGTTTCAAAGTACAAGCTCTCCTTTCCCCAAACACAAGCTTTGTAACCCCCGATACGGAGATTTGGAGTCGGAATCTGCTTAGATGTCGGAAATGGAAAGGTTTCTAAAGAAAAACTCCAGAATTCTGAATTCAGGTGTTTGAAAAAAAAAAAAAATGGTGTGAGAATCAAGAACAAAGCAGCGCAAGCCGAGGGAGAGGGTAACCTTTCGCTTCAAGCTGCTTTCCCCAGGAGAGGCCGGCATGATCCGCTCAGTACCATTTGATGCAAATGCATCTCTGAAAAGAGCCGGTGGATAATAGATAAAAAGATTATCTGTGACATTATGAAAAATGAAAGTTTAAAAATGGCTACAAGTCCCATAAAAAAAAAAAAAATCCTAAACTTTATTCAGTCCTGTTGAAAGGCAAGAGGGGAAGTGTGTTCTCGGCTCCCCAGGGGAAGCCTGCCTCTCCCGCCATTGTTCAGAAGCCTTCCTCCAGATCATGAGTTGTCAGATGGCTTTCCTGCTGGGTTCTCTGTGCAGGAAGCACACAGTGTAAGAAACCATCACAGCCTCCTGTTTCCTTCTCCTAACTTGACTCTGAAGCTGTCCCTCACTCTGCCCTGCCCTGCCAGGGCCCCTCTGTGCTAAAACCCAGGGCTGCACCCTTGATTTCCAAGATGAATTATGGATTCAAGGCCTGGTTTTCCAGGGCAGGAAATAGTCTGATTTCTGTCCAGCCCTTTCTTGATTGGCTCAGCATGGAAGTCTTTCATTTAATGGGCCAGACCCTGCTGTGAATACCTCTGCTGGCTTCACTCCGATTTCTTTCTTTGCAGGAGAGAGGAGCAGAAATCCTAAAGGGAGATTTGCAACGCGCCCCCCCCCCCCCCCCGCCTCCCCCACCCCACCTTCCAGAGCTGTGGTCTGAGCACCACACCGGCATTCCTTTCAAGCAGAGACTCCAGGAAACATCTATTCCTTTGATCAGCTACCTTTGAGCTTAGGCTTGGCTGAGGTGTGCAAGAATGGATTTGAACACCACGGCCATGGAATGCGCTACTGTCTTCCACCTCGGGATGAGAGAGCATCCTGTGGCAGTCAGTAAGACAGTGTGGAGGGAACAAGCCACTTGGTTCAAATCCCAGCCATGATACTCATAACTGGACTCCTTGTGCCAAAGTATCTCTCCACTTACGGAACCTTGATAGTAAGGCTACTGATGGGACTGAATGGGATTCATGCCATTTGGTTTTGAAGACAGTAAGAATTTTAATTGGAGTCACACAGAATTGCTGATATTTTTACTGATTTAAACGTGTCTGCCAGGGGCTGGTGAGATGATCAGGTGCTTGCCACCAATCCTGACCACCTGAGTTTAACTTCCAGGACCCCTATGGTGATAGGACAGAATTGACCGCCTCGGGTAGGTCTCTAATTTCCACATGTCTGCTGGTGAGGTCACCAGTAAAGAAGTAAGGAAACATTTTTAAAGGTTGGCTAGGCTTTTGTTGTCTGTTTGTTTGTTCATCTTGGTTTTGTTTTGAGATGGGGTTTCATGTAGCCCATGGTTGATCTGAACTCCTGATGTAGCCATGGGTGACCTTTGAACTCCTGAGTCTCTAGTCCCCCCTGGCCTCCCCGGTGCTCGGATTACAGATGTGCACCACCACATCCACTTATGCAGTGCTGGAGATGGAACCCAGGGTCTTATGCAAGGGAGGCAATCACTGTATCAACTGAAGCACACCTCCACTCCCACTGGACCCCTTGACCTTAAGAAAATGGTGAATTCATAAGATGCATTCTAACATGCACCCTGATGGGGGGGCGGGGTTGGAGAAGGAAAGGCAAGAAGATAAAGTAGAGCTCCAAAGTGCCTGGTGTACAAGGTAGGACCAATCAAGGTTACCTATTATCATAATTGTCACAGACCTTACAGCAGTCGCTGGGTATCTGTGTATGCAGACTGAGGTACCACATGTCCCAAAGTGACGTAATCAGTCAGCTAAGGACCAAATGCCCAGGAGAAGCAACATCAAGAACCACTACAGGGGATGATGCATACAAAGTGTTCCCCCTGTGACTTCATGATGCCAGATTCAGTCTCCTTTCTAAACTTCTGAACAAATCCCACCTGCGCAGCATGTGGCCCATTCTCAGTCCTGTTCCTAAGCCAGCTGGCCTGATTCAAATCAGATCTGTACCTACCCAAAGTCTACAACTATGGTTATAAATGTGCAGGAAGGGTCTGGAGGGATGGCTCAGTGGTTAAGGGCATGTGCTGCTCTTGCAGAGGAGCCCGGCATGGTCTCCAGCACCCATGTTAGGCGGCTCTCAATCTCTTGTAACTCACTCCAGGGGACCTGACACCCATCTCTTGTCCTCTGCAGGCACTTGCACTGACATGCACAAACCCACACACAGACACACGCGCCTACGCATAACTAAAACACAAAATAAATCTTTAAAAGTACACCCGGGCTGTATCAAAGCAGCAATAATATGGGGGAGGGTATGGGCTTTTCTTGGCCTTAGACCTGGAGGTTAGCAGGCTGGAGGTTGACCAGTGCTGAGTCAGGATGAGAGGCAGTGGTGTGTCTGCAGGAATGCCGGTGACGTAAAAAAGTGTAGGCTTCAGGACAGAATAAAGCGTCCCCAAGATTCACATATTCTGGCGGGGGGCTCAGACTCAGTTCAATGCTTCTTTGGTTTAGCAGAATATTCTACAGGGTACGATAAGGAGTTGTCTGTGCCCTACCCCTGTCCTCTGAGGCTTCCCTGCACCTGAACTGTGTGTGTCTGTGTCCTGTTCCTTGCAAATAGAAGAGAGAAGGGATCTAAGTATGGCTACTGCAGGAGAGAGAAGAAAACAGGAATCACAAGACACATAGGCAAGGGCTGATCTCAAGGATGGTAAATATCCACATCTACCTGAAATCTGCAGATGCCTGAATGGTGGTCAGCAGAGACAGTTATCCAGAGTGTCAACAGGCAGGCAGGCAGGCTGTTTTTCTGTGGCAGATTTTAGGAGGCAACCCTAGCTTAGGTAACGAATTAGGGCCAGGTATCAGGCAAGCTCTTCTGGGAACCCGTCTACCTGTGTTCCCCAAGGTCAAATACAGAGCTCCATTCATCCTAACCTTTCTAGTAGCAATTTCTGAGATGCTGAACCTACCCATAATCCTCCCTCCCCTTCTCCTCTCCCCCTACCACCACACACTGTACTTTAAAGAAATCATTCTATGTTGGCTGAATCATAGTTATTTTGAATGCTTGCTTGCTTCTTTTTAAATTAAAAGGAAATATTTGTGGACTACAAAAACAGTGAAGGATAATAAGGAAAAGCTGGAAAGCCAACTTCTTCTGTGATGGTTAATACTGACTGTCAACCTGACAGTATCTGGAATCACCTAGGAGACACAGCTTTGGACATGTCTGTGTCAACCTGACAGTATCTGGAATCACCTAGGAGACACAGCTTTGGATATATCTGCGAGGGAGTTTCTGGATGGGGTTAATTGAGGTGGCAAAGTGTAACAATGAACAGCACTAGCCTGTGAGCAAAAAAAAAAAAAAAAAAGGTTGATACATAAAAATTGAACTGAGCACCATGATTCACTGCTCTCTGCTTCCTGACTGCAGATGCAAAATAACTAGCTACCTCATGTTCCTGCCCACATGCCTGCCTCCTCCACCCACTATGATAAACTAAGTCCTCTTAAACTGTGACCAAAACACATGAGCCCTCCCTGAAGTTGCCTTCGTCATCAGGTATTCTGTTACAGCAATTACAAAAGTAACTAACGTGTCTAGTTTAGGAAATAGATAATTTAGGTATCTCTCTATAGAATAAAGAAGACGATCACTAATAAGTTATGTGACATATACCACAGTATAGTGTTTATGATTTTGTGATTTTTATATATATATATATATATATATATATATATATATAGTATGTCTATATATGTGTATGTATGTATACACACAAATACACACACACACATCACTATGTGGTAGTATTCTCATGGTTTTATTTTTATTTTGGTTTGATTTAGTTCTGTTTTTTGAGGGACGGTCTCATATAGTCTTGAATGCCTGATCTGTCTGCTTCCATCTCGAAAGTGCTGGGATGAAAGTGTGTTTGCCCTTACCTTTTACACAGTAGTGCTGAGGATGGGGCCCAGCGCTTATACCTAGCAGGTCAGCACTCCACACACTAAAGCCACATACATCCTCAGTCTAGTTCTACGTATTCTCAAACTGTGTTTCACCCATGGCCACACTCTCACGAATGTGCTGACCTTGTCTGGGATGCCACGCCACTGGTGTTCAGTATGTGTGTGCCTCTCTCTCTACAGCTTTCTGTTGAAGAGGTTCTGACGCTCTGAACCCCATGACTTACAGACATCCAGGATGCCTTGAGCAGCCTGGGAAGATTGTGGCTGGTGGACAGCGTGAGCTGAACATACAGCATTTAAGCATTTGGGTGCCATTAGCTGTTATTAACAACCACAGCAGGCAGAGACTGGGGCTGTCTGAGGTACCGTCATCCACAATGGGAGATCTCTAGTCTGCGTTTCTGTTTCTGGGGTAAAACACTCTAAATCAAAAGTAATCTGAGGAGCAAAGGTTTTATTTAGATGACTCACAGCCCATCACTGAGGAAAGTTAGAACAGGAACTCAAGGCAGGAACCTGGAACAGAAACCATGGAGGATGCTGTTCCGAAGTCTGCTCTCTGGCTCATGTTCAGGTGGCTTTCTTATACCTCCCAGGACCTCCTACCTGGGAATGGTGCCACCCACAGTGGGCTTGGTCCTCCATCAGTTAGCGATCAAGGCAACCCCTCCCCAACACACACACCCGACCAAGACAGCTCTCCAGTTGAGATTCCCTCTTCCTAGGTGTGTCAGAGTTAACCATAAACACCAACTAGCACAGGAGGCCACCTTCTGCTGGAACACATCTGATCACTGTGACCAATGCGGAGCCTTGGCCGTCAGAGGTGCCCGGGGGCTTCTCCAAATGAGTTAGCTCATTTGTGCTTCTTCCAGCGGAAAGTCATTAGGAAGAACCGGGTTGTCATTAGTGAGATGAGAACTTGGGGAGGGAACGGGGTCTGTAGTTCTAACCACCCTCCTACTTGACGCTGCGACATGCCAATGTTGTCAACAGCTCGGAGCTCGACAGCATCCGGTGGTGAACACAGCGCCCCCTACAGGATGAGAGCATGCTTTCTGTGTCTGAGACCAGCCCGTTCCACCTCAGGACAAGGGTTCACCTTGTGCTTCTTCACAGGGCATCTTCATTACTTGTTTCTATTGGAAATGAAATTTACAGCTTCCAACCAGTCCCCAATGAACCTCACTCCCTTGAAAGTGCTGGATTAGAAAGAAGCTTGCTACATGAGTCAAAAGAAATCTGAGGGGTGTCGGAAAAGTCGTTGCTTCAGTTTCCCTTTTCAGGAGGGAAAAAATACATAGAAGAAACAAGACCTCCAGCCTGAAACCTTTGGACAGGTTGGGTTAGGGTTATGGCGAGGTGGACTAGGACTGTGCAGGGTGCAATCCTTGCCAGGGAGTCTCAGATGGCAGCAGCGCCATACTGTCCATCACAGCCCTGCACTCACCCGGTCTCGGCCGCTTCCCAAGTTGGTGTGCCTTGGCTGTTCTTAGCGTAGCACCCAAGATGCCCCACTTCTCTCGCTCCGTATTGACGCGTTAGGATATATAGCCACGTGGGTGGGGGAGACAGCTCCGCTGGCAGAGAGCTTACCATGCAAGCAGGAGGGCCCATAACCCAGTTAAAAACAAAAAAACACCTGGGAGGGTACAGTGCACGTGTGACTCAAATGTTGGGTAGGCAGAGACAGGAGGATGCCTGGGACTTGCTACAAAAATTAAAAAGAGGTGGAGTGCCACTACAGGGAGGCACTTGAGGTTGACTTCTGGCCTCTCCATATACGCATATATGTAGATATTACTGCACCTGTACACATACACCCCCCCCACAAACACACATATATGAGCATGTATGCACACACATATACACACACACACACACACACACACACACACACACACACACACACACACAGATGCACACACCCGTTTTACTAGGTTCTCCCTCCAAAACTGCATCTGACCAGTTTCTTTTCCACCTGAAATTAAAACACAGAACTTAATAAATCCCAAGCTGTCACGGTGTGAATGAAACCCTAAGAAATAAATCCAGCCTAATGACACAGCGATCCCGGAGACCTCAGTGGGAAACAAGATACTTTGTTGAATAATTATCAGCCTGCATCCAGGGCCTGTCTGCCAAAGCAGTGGTGTCAGAACTGCACAGGGAAGATTTTTTTTTTCTCCTTCCTCTTTCCCCAGATTTCACCAGGGGAAAAAAAAAAAACCGAAGCCGTTTGAAACCCAGACTGGACGCTTTTGATTTACATTTCTGATATTAAATGCGGGAGGGCTGTCTGCGTCGCTGCTACGGGGCACTGCTTCGGTGGGAAGAAGGCACAGGGAGGTGGCATGGATCCAGGCTACTAATGAAGGGGCTTATCTGGAGGAAAACAGCTTTTCACACTGAAACAAACAATGAACACCTCCCAGATAACCAATTCAATGGCAAAAATACAGCACCGTGGGTGTCAAGTCCCCACAATTTAACGGAGGCCCTTTGCAGCATTAGTGATTTACATTAATTTTTAAAATTAATTTTGTTTGGCCCGCAGGGGGAAATATATTTTTTTTTCCCTTTTTTTCCCTTTTTGTTTCGGGTATCCTGCAGCTCATTAACGGTGCTTACTGCCCGCTCTACACGACTACCATTCATGATGGTTCATTTGCTAGCCAGGGGCCATTTTTTAAAGCAGCAAGCTGGAAGTGTGTGTGTGTGTGTGTGTGTGTGTGTGTGTGTGTGTGTGTGTGTGTGTGTGTTTTGAGGGGATGCGCGGCAGGCAGAAGCAAGCTTCACTGTGACCTTCCACAAAGAAAGGCTCTCCAGGCTGACAGCTGCTCACCCAACCCTGTAAGCTTCTGGAACAGCATGGATACAGGTTCCAATGATGGCAATAACCAGAGGGAAGGTCTAATTCCTAATCTGTGTTCACACCCTTCAGAGGGCTGGACTACGAACCCAGAGGCCCTTAGGATGACCTGGGCAGTTTCTGCAAAGATGTAACATCCTAGGCTTTGCTTCACACCCCAAGGATCACTTCTGCTGCCTTCCACCCACTCCACCAAAGGGTTAACTACTGGCTAGCAAGAAAACAGGCCCCTCTCCTTCTGCCTGGGGCAGGCCGGCCAGGGCACTCACTGCTAATCACAGCAGTTGTGATTTCTGATTCCAATTGGCAGCACAGAGAATTGAACTACCATCCCTTGAGAGAGGCCTGCTCCATGAGGCAGACCCGGGGCTTGTTAAGCTGCCTTTGCTGCTGCACGATTATCAATTTTAAATTAATCTCCCTCGTCTCTTTAAAGTGGCTGCTAAAAATATAATCTCTGGGATATCTTACTGTTAAGACTTAACTAAAAAGGAAAAAAAAGTGGGTAATAATTAAGTGCTCCCCTGCACCTAAACCTCTTGGAAAACTTTTCCATAGACTTGAAGACCTGGGGCAGGAGAAAGGGAGGTAATGTCTGGTCGGAGGGGGTCTGGTGTGCAGGTAACACACCTTCTCTAAATAAAACTTAAGTAGGCAGCATGCATCTGGACAAAAGGTTAAAAACCCAGTCCTCCACTGTAGTCCAACAAATACGACTCTATTTTTAACCCAAAAAAAGTTTAGGAGGGAACGCCAGCAAAACTTGTCTAGACATACTTTGGCTAAGCTCACGGGGGAGTCATTACAGGCTCGCTTTATAGGGACATAATCGAGGTTATATATACAACACTTTTTTTTAAAGGCAGCAATATGGTAGGCTAGTATGAACAAAAGTGAAAGGGATTCTTATTCACCAGAAATGGGTTCTCTGTGGAACCATCTTGGGCCCTCATGGAAGGGTCTAGGAGAAAGCAGACACACTTTCTAGAGGCCGTGAAGGACTAGGAAGGAGACTCCCTTGAGTCATTAACCAAGCTGGCCATTCTACCCACATGCTGCAGCCTTCAGAAGCAAGGGGAGAGACTTCTGAACTTTCCACTCCAAGCGGTGAGTCCCAGTGTCCCCAGAGGGGACAGCATGCCGCTGATTTTCCTCTCCCCATCCTCCAGCCTTCCTCTGGACAGCAGGAGGTAGAGAAAGCTTGGTAATTTAAAGCAAGGTTCTCTGACCCAGTACACAGAGTTACTATGGATGGTCCTAGGACTGTAGGAAGGCAGGGTCAAGAAGGCCCAGGAGGAGGGTGTCTGTAGGGCTAGAGGTGGGACATATACATGAGCACATAGCATCTTATATTCCTGCAGCCTCTCTCATTCATGCACGCATGCACACATACCTTCTCACTAAATAATGTACGTGCACACACTCTCACATGCATGCATGCATACAGCACACCCATGCACATGAGAACGTGGAGGTTTTGTGCTTGCTTTACTGAGCTTATGGTAGGATTAGGGAGAAGAAGGAGAAAAAAGGACATGGGTTTTTAAAAGGCTGGTCTGGGAGCAAGATGGCTCAGTGATCGAAGACCCTTATTGATCAACTTGAGGACCTGTGTTCAATCCCCAGGAACCACATGATCTAGGGAGAGAACCGACTCCTGACAACATGGTCCACACGAGTACCACGGTATGCTCACAGTGCTATTCCTGCATCCTCCAACTCTACAAATTCCCTTTGTAAGAGCAAATAACCAACTCATCACCTCTACCACCAACATATTTAACATCTCTGGCTTAAAAAGGAAAAAAAAGTGAGCAGAGTCAGATATCTCTAAAATCCTGATCTCATTTTTGGGGGGTGAAAGAAAAAAAAATCTTGCTGAACACAGACACGGTCAAAGTTCAACTCTTTTGTTTGTTTCTGTTGTTGTTTTTAAATAAAGAGTTTCACTGTCACCCAGGCTGGCTTTGAACTCACTATGTAGTGGCAGATGACCTCAAGTTCCTGATTTCTCCTGCCTCCACCACTAGCATTCTAGGATTACCAGCGTGCACCACCACACCCAGTTTATGCAGGAGGGGAACCCCGAGCTTTGTGCGTGCTAGGCAGGCACCCCTTGAGCCACAGCCCCGGTGAAAAGTCTCTTAGGTCCTGTGGAAGGTTTATGGAAGTGTGACTGGAGGGCAGACAGCATCTGTCTTTGTTAGGTGCGACCAGGATGGTTCGCCCAGGGTTGAGGAATAAACAGCCTTCTGAAGGTGACGTGTATACATCCATCTTTCACCAGCCCCATCAGCTCCATTCTGTTTTGTCTTATATTCTATGGAAGATATTAAGATGTGATGTAAGCCCACAGGTACATAAAACTTCCAACAGGCTGGCCGAGCTTCTTGCCCCCTTATCTGTAGTGCTTGTGTAAGCCTATGAGTCACAAGATGAAAAACAAAAACAAACCCCAGTCTGAGGCCTGTATACGCTGGAACATCCATGTGTTTTCCTATCTGCCTTGCAGATTTGCAGGGTGCCTTTCTTCTCAAGAAGCGATTTATTTTCCAACTGGACAGTAACCCGACTTTCTTGCACACATGAGCAGTTCTACAGGGAACCTGGTGTGTTCGCTAAACATGCAAACTGGGGGCCACTATGGCCCGAATGGACTGAGAATTTCCAAATGGAGGGCTTCATAGCGGTCCCACATTCCACAGAAGATTCCTATCATCCAGAAAGTGCCAGGGCTGTGGAGAGGGTTCGGTCCCTAACATGCTTGCCACATGAACATGAGGACCTCAGTTCTACCCCCAGAACTCAAGCAAAAAGCTGGGCATGGTGGTAAGTACTTGTATTCCTAGACCCCAGGAGGCGGAGGCAGTCTATGTAGTGAGTCCCAGCCAGTGGCAGAGAGATCCTGTCACAAAACAAGTTGAGGGTCTGGAAAAATGGTTCAGTGGGTAAAGGTGCTTTGCTGCCCAGCCTGATGACTTGGGTTCAACTCCTAAGACCAACGTGGTGGAACTGACCAACATGGTCAGTTGTCCTCTGACCTCCACATGTACACTGTGGAGCAGGTGAGCACACACACAGCAACAATCATACAAACACATACTAAAAACAAACAAGTAAACAACAACAAAAACCCCGAAAAGGTAGATGGTACCTGAGGAATGATACAAGAAGCTGATGTCTGGCCTCCCGTTAATGTGTGCACACATGCAGGTGAACCTGCAGACACGTGAGCATGAACACACACCAACATGTGCACATACAAAAGAAAAAAATAATAAAGATGGATCCCCTCTCGGGTTAGAGAATGATGGCTTTCTGATCTACTTCCTGTGTCCTTTTGATTTTCCTTCCTTCCCAAAGAGCTAATAGGAAATGCAGTACTGGCAAGGGGAGCTTGAAACACCCTCCTAGAATGTGGAGGATGCTGGGCATGCATACCTACTTCATTTCCAGGTGAAGATCAACAGGGAGCCAGCCTGACCTCCAGCCCCAAATAGCCTGTGCTTCGAGGGTTAAAAGAGCACAAAATATCAAATATGAATGTCCACTCCGATTTCAGGAAAGGGGTTACTAAAAGATGGAAATTGCTGGGGCCAAGGAGATGGCTGTGTCTTAGGGTTTCTGTTGCTGCAATGGAACACTATGACCAAAAAGCAAGTTGGGGAGGAAAGGGTTAATGTGGCTTATACTTCCATATCACTGTTCATCACTGAAGAAACCAGGACAGGAATTCAGACAGGACAGGACCCTGAAGGCAGGAGCTGATGCAGAGGCCATGGAGGAGTACTTGCTTACTGGCTTGCTCCTCATGGCTTGCTCAGCCTACTTTCTTATAGAACCCAGGACCACCAGCCCAGGGATGGCCCCATCCACAATGGATTGTGCCCTCCCCCATTCATCACCAATTAAGAAAATACCCTCTGGGCTTGCCTACAGCTGGATCATATGGAAGCATTTTCTCAATTGCGGTTCCCTCCTCTCAGATGACATTAGCTGGTGCGAAGTTGACATAAAACCATCCAGCACAGCTTAGCACTTAGAAAAGCGCCATCCGAGAAAGCATGAGGAGCCGAGTTCAATTCCCAGAGCCCACATAAAAAGAGTTGAAAGTGGTGACATATGCCTGCAATCCCAGCACTGAGGAAGCAGACGGGGAATTCCTAGGTTCCCTTGGCTGTATGGTTTAGCTTAAATCTGCTATGTGAGATCAGGTTTCAGTGACTCTTACCTTGGAAACTAAGGTAGAGATGGAGGAGGACCTTGAGGAGGGACTCTAAGAACAGAGGGACTTGATAGTTTCATCTCTGCTACTGTGATAAAACACCCTGAGATAAAGCAGTCTAGGGAGAAAGGGTTTATTCGGTCTACAATTCTAGCCCATCATTGCGGGGAAGACAAGGCAGGGACCTGAAGCGGCGGGTCATTGCGCCCACAGTCGGGGGGCAGAGAAATGAACACACTCACTCTCACTTGATCTCATGTGCTCAGCTCCATTTTCTCACTCCTATACAGCTCAGGACCCTCTTGCCTGTCGAATACGACTGACCACGGCGGGCGGGGTCCTCCCATATCAATTAAGGAAATCAAGACCATCTTCCCTGTCTTCAAACAGACTCACAGGCCGACCCCGTGTAGACCGTCCCTCCCTGAAGACTCTCTTCCCAGGTGATTCTAGGCCGTGTCAAGTTGGCAATTAGAGCTGACCATCACGGTCCCCACGCTGCTAGGATGACAAGTTGTTGTCAGGGGCTTCATACACTGATCTGGAAGATAGCTGAGAGACGGGGCCTGCTGACCTAATCAACTTCACCGCAGCGGGCTTTTCCCCGAGCGACTGGGGATCCTCTGTCCTCCCTCCCAGGTTGATTATGGATCCCGGGTGAAGAGGAAAGGAATGGTGGCTGGGGGCAGGTTCTCCCCTTGCTCCCACTCCAGCCAATCTCTCCACTAAAGGGGGCCAAAAACCTCTCCTCGAGAGCCTGATAGATGCGGCACTAAATTAGAGGAATGGCAATTGATTCTCTCGGCCTGGATGGAGAGAGCTCTGCAAGATGGATTCAGTCACATTAAACGGCTCGGCTGTTATCAGAAGGAAACCGTCCTACAGACCACAGGAGGAAAAACTAGAAGTCAGTGGTTTATTAATCGTACCTGCTCTGGCCTCTGCTTAGGCGAGGCAGGCTCGAAATTCACATTTCAACACTTAAGATGAGACAGGCTGTTTCCTCAGTAAATATGGAACAAAATGGCTAACATGGGTGGCTGAGATGCCTCAGTGGGACAAGGTACTTGCTACCAAGCCTGATGACCTCGGTTTCATCCCTAGGGCCTACACAGAGTTAAGAGAACCGAATCCAGCCAGATGTCCCCTGACCTCCACACATGTGCATGGAAATGCATGCATATACAATACATCACTGTAAAATTTCTTAGGGGATCACTCACCTGACTTCTGGGGAATCAAAACAAGGAAGGGGTAGATAGGATGTTTCTTAGCAAACATCTTAGGGACAAGAGTCCTCTGTCTTAAGGACAAACAGCATCCAAACCAAACAACCTTTAAGAGCCACCAATCAAAATTCCATCCAGATCATCACCCTGAAGGTTTCATATCTGCTATGCGGTTGCATGTATACACTGAAAAGTTGCCAAGCTGACTTGACTACTTTCCTTCCTTCCTTCCTTCCTTCCTTCCTTCCTTCCTTCCTTCCTTCCTTCCTTCCTTCCTTCCTTCCTTTCTCCTTCCTTCCTTCCTTCCTTCTTTCCTTCCTCCCTTCCTTCCTCCCTCTCTCCCTCCCTTCTTTCTGTCTTTCTGCCTGCCAACAGGGTCTCATATAGCCAAGGCTAATCTTGAATTCACCATGCAGCTGAACATGACCTTGGCTTCTGACCCCTCTGACTCCACTTCCTGAGGGCTGGTATCACAGGTGTGAGCTACCATAGCCGACATTTTTGTTTTGTTTGGTGTTTAGAAAAGAGAATAAAGCATGGTAGCCCTGCACCTGCTGGTTTGATCATGGTGTGAGCAACACCATTTGCCAAAGAAGTCCTCAGGAGAACAGTCACTGGAGGGCATGTCTCGGGCAAACAGGGGTCATGACCTGAGGGTGGGGCAGGCCTTGTTCTTGGCAATATGAGAAACTGGGTTCTGACTTTTAATTTTATAATGAACTCTAGATGGAACTGACCATCTCAGAACTTTAGTCAACTATCATACTTAAAAAAAACAACTAATTACTTCCATAAGATAGGGTTCAAATAAGCTGTGGACTCTGAGTAAGGATACTTGAAAGCACCACTTTTTCTGTCTTCGGCGGCTTCACTGGTCAAGAAGGAGAAATGAGGGGCTGAGGTGTTCAACGTGTGCACTTCCTCTTTCATGCCATGCCCGTGGCAGGCATCATTAATCAATCCAGACTTTCATTCTTTCTCAGCCTAAAATCAATGTAGGCATCTAAGTAATTGATTAGTGATAGCTTGACTAATAAAACCCAATTGCTGTCCTCAATAGAGATAACTTTTAGGTCTTTATTTTTTTGGTCCTACTATTCTAGGCTATCCTGGTGTGAATTGTTTCCAACTCCTACAAGGGAGTTGGGTATTGAGGACCATATCTACAAGCAAAGATATTTTATGAGCTGGCCATGTGCAAATCCTGACTTAGGAAGTTGTTCGCATGGTGTCAATGATTGGAGGAAGGAGAAACAGGGTACTTGTATTTTATAGTTCTCAAAGCCAGAAGCACAGAATGTCCTAAATTTAGCAACATAGCCATGGATGCACATGGATGGTCAATCAACCTCGAGACTCAGCTTTAACAGCCAACATCAATTGTTGGTGGTGTTAATTTGTCTTATTTTTAACTTCTGAGACAGGGCTCATGTCACCCAGGCTGGCCTCAAACCCGCTATAGAGCTAAGGATGACCATGAACTTTCCATCCTCTACTTTCCACATTGTGAGTGTTGGGAATACAGACATGCCCATCCCATCCCATTTATGCATTGCTGGGGAAGGAACTCAAGGTTTCACTCATGCTAGGCAAGCACCTTACCAACTGAGCTACATTCCTGGCCTCTCTATTAATTCAGCAGTAGGTGCTATTGTGTATCACTTACAATCCCTCATCCTAGACCAAGAAGGGTTTACAATAGCTTTGAAAGATAATGAAGGAGCCGGGTGTGATGACACAAACCTGTAATCCTAGCACCTGGGAAGTAGAGACAGAAGGTTCATGGGTTCGTGGCCAGCCTTGGCAACACAGTGAGTTTGAGACCAGCCTGGGCTACATAAAACTTGATATCGTTTTTTATAGTTATGGGTTGTGCTGAATAGTTTTATGTCAACTTGACACAAGCTAAAGTCATCTAAGAGGAGAGAACCTAAATTAAGAAAATGTCTCCATAAGATAGGCAGACCTGTAGAGCATTTTCTTATTTAGTAATGGATGGGGGAGGGCCCAGTTCATTGTGGGTGGTGCTACCCCTGGGCTGGTGGTCCTGGGTTCTACAAGAAAGCAGGTTGAACAAGCCATGAGGAGCAAGTCAGTACACAGCACCCCTCCGTAACCTCTGCATCAGCTCCTGCATCCAGGTTCTGGTCCTGTTTGAGTTCCTGCCCTGACTTCCTTCAGTGATGGACAGTGATGTAGAAGTGTAAGCCAAATAAACCTTTTTCTCCCCAAGCTGCTTTTGGTCACGGTGTTTCATCACAGTAGTAATAACCCTAACTCAGACCTGGGTAAAGAAAGGGCTGGGATGTAGCTCAGCAGTACAGGGTATGCTAGCATTAGCCAAGGTATGGGTTTGATCTCCAGGAAGAAAACAGACTGGGTAGATGAGAGACAAAAAGAAATACAGCAGGGGCGCACGACAGGAAAGGGAAGGAGGGTGGTCTTCAAGTATATGACTACTTATTTATAGCGGGAGTTACAAAGCTGCTGCTGGCCTTTCACGGAAACTTTCCAGAGCACTGCACGAGCCACTTGTCTCATTACCGACAACATAAACAACAAGAGTAATGTTAGGAAGGAGGGTTCATTCCAGCTTAGTTTGAGTCGACAGCTCATCACTGCGGAGAAATCACGGCAGCAGGAGCATGCGGTGGCTGGTCACATGGCATCCACTTCTCCTTTTTATTCAGACTAGCCTCCCCCCCTCCCCAGCTCTATGGAATGGCGATGCCCAAAATCCAGGATGGATCTCTGCCTAGAAAGTCCCTCACAGACGTGCCCGGAGGCTTGTGTCCTAGGAGATTCTAGATCCTGTCAAATTGACAATCAATAGTCACCACCCCAGACATCTCAAAGACTGCACCGTTCACAGGGGGATACAAGATTATGTGAGCCCACCTGCTCAATTATCCCTGACCTACAACCAGAATATTACACCATCTGAGTATCCACAGAGAGACAACAAAACACAATGCATTACATATTTTCCTCCATATTCGTTCAGAAGACCACCGTGATTTTCAGAGTTTGGTTACTTTGTTCCTGCAGAGGACATAGGACCACTCCACAGGAGAATTCAGGAAAGGTCACCCTCTAGTCTACTGTTGGTTGGGTGCACTCAGAGATCAAGTATACTATTCCCCAAACTACCCAGACGGCCTGTGAAACATTAGTGCACGTTCTAGGGTCAGATCTGTTTGCCAAACACAGATTACTGTGACTGCCTCCACCTCCTAAGCTGCCAACCCCACCAAATACATTTGGTTCTATCTGATCTCGTTTCACACCATCCTAGAAATGGACGCCCTTGGAGCCGTGGGAACGGCTCAGCCGGTAAAAGTCCTAGCCGCTCAAGCCGTGTAAAACTATGGGTGCAGAGATGCGCCTCCGTACTCCCGACGATTCCACAGCAAGAAGGGGAGGAGGAGACAGGAGAGTCAGCGTGAAGCTCAAAAGCCAGCCTGCCTGGGGTGGGCAGTGCAGCGACAGAAACAATCAAAGAGACCCTGTCTCAACAAGGGGGAACGACAGGAGCAACTTCTGAAAGTTGGCCTCTGAGCTCCATATCCATGTAGCAGCATGGATGCGCGTGCACACATATCTCACACACACACACACACACACACACACACACACACACACACACACACAGAATAAAGAAAGGAAAAACTATACAAAAGGACAAAGAAATGGACGCAGGCCTGGACTCTCCCTTGGAAACCTGAGAGAGCAGTTAGGAATCTGGCTTTCAAAACACTACATACTTAGCTTAGAAACTCAATGAGACAGAGTCTTCTGAATGAAGACCAGCCACTTACTTGCCCAGCAACTGGGCATGTCTGTGCTGCCTTGAAAGGGAATCACTAGTCCCTAGTCTGGAATTTGAAAACTATCAAGGGCTGGGGGACTGACGAGGACTCAGTAAAGTGCTTGCTTTGAAGGTGTGAAGACCTGAGTTTAACACCCATAATGCATTTCCAGAGAAGCCGAGCCCTGGCTCTGAGATAACTAGGTGGGTAAAAGTGCTCCCCACACAAGCCTAACGATAGGAGCTTGATCCCCGGAACCCACCATGGAAAGAGAGAACTGACTCCTGAAAGTTGTCCTCTGACCTCCAGGTGTGTCCTGTGGTACACATGTGCCCATGTGCGTACACACACACACACACACACACACACACACACACACACACACACACTGAAATAATAAACATAAACCTGGTTGTGCTAGCACGCATCTGCAATCCCAGTCCTGGGGAAGTGGACACGGGCAGATCCTGGAGCTCAGTGGACAGCCGCTCTAGCCTAACTGGTGATTTCCAAACCAACGGGCAACGCGTTCTCAAAAAGCAACCTAGACAGCCCCGCAGAAATGACAGTCAAGGCGACCGTGGGACGTATGTGCACACACGGGCACAAATAAAATGAAGTAACGCACCCCCTACGAACAGCCCCAACCCGAATGTGAGGCGCAGCAGCCATCTCTGCAAGGCTGTTGGGGTGGTGCCCTTGCAGGTGGAGGAGCGAACTCACAGTACACTCCAGCGAGTTATGTCTGAGGTTCCCATGATGCGCTCCTAATGGGTATAAGGATGCGCTGACTTCCAAAGTGGGACTGACAGGCCCGCAGCCGGCTGCCATCTCCATCACAGACTTAATAGCTTTGCCAGGCATCCTCCCAGCAAAGGAAGAGAAGAAAGGTCTTGCTAGGTGACAGCATTCAAAAAGAATGTGTGTGAATGCCATTATGGTATTGAAAGTGTCAGGTGCCAGCGAGAAGGGCCCTGATCAGACAGACAAGCAACTGGGCTGCATGCTTGAAGGTTATTCGAAGCCTGTCATTTCCATTAGCTGGTTAACCACTGGTGGAATCACTCATTAATTGGCCTTCTTCGTACCAAGGTGGGGCTGAGGTGGGGAAGGTGGAGAGGCCCGGACCTGGCACTCACGGTGCCTACCCTATTAGCAACTCATGATGGCTGGCAGGAGGGGGGGGGGCAACACGCGGGCAGGGTTACCCCATGTGCCTGCTCATTAGCGGTTGGCACTAAAGCAGAGAAGCTAGTGGACACTGGCACGAGGCTAGCTTTCTGTTCTCGGAGAAGGCCAAAAATAATCTCAGTAGATTTAATTAAAACTGCAGCGAACAGATGGGGAAGATGGAAAAGGACTCCGACAGGAGACCGCTCATCTGTCTAGGTCTAGGCGAGCGTTTTAATGAAGCCCTCCTCTGTCTGCAGGGGCCCCGGGACTGACACGTCCCTTTCTGGTTATGCAACCGAGTGGAACGATTACCTAGCAACTCCCGCTTAAAGAGCCAGGGGCCTCTTTCCCCGAAGAAAAGTGTGGCCGGACTCAATGTATCTACCGCCGTGGTAAAAAGCCATGGGGCACGAGGAGGAAAACTCTGTTCTCACTTGAAGACAGCCGGTCAGGAGATGTGGACACAGGGGTGTGGGTGGGGGCAGTGAGGGGGGGGGGGCTGAAGGGACTCTAAGAACAGAATTGAGATTTAAATCTTGAGGTCCCAGCAGAAACAAAGCAGCTCTGTCCAGACCAGGCCAGTGGTCTGCTCCAGTCAGGGATGCTTTCATGGTTTGCTAGGCTGCGGGGAGCTAATGGGGATGGCAGGAGAGTCCCCAGCCCACCACGGATGTTAAGACCCGGCATGCCATGCCTGTGTTCTTCACTGGCTGACTGGTTTCCATGGCAAAGCCCCAACTTCTGGGGCTGAGAGCAAAAGAGGAGTTCAGAAGTTGCTTGTACTGAGTAGGCCAACACACAGAGAAGGCCAAGTTGGCCGTGAGGAGGTCTGGCGCAGTGGAGTAGCTTTAAAGGCTGGGTGGATTTGCCGTTGTCTAGACCAATGGGCGTTTAGAGGAAGACCCAGAGTAGGAACGGCAAGGGATTCCACTAGAAGAATCTGGGAGCCTGGAGCTTTCCCTGACCATTTAGAGACAATTTGGGTGTCCTTTAAGTACTCTATAAATTAAAACAAAAAACCAAAAGTCTTTTTGAGATGATAGTAGAGATTGGTATTGCTTATTTTCTTTCAATATTAGAAAGTTAAGTTATTTTGAATAATTTAAAAATGTGTGTGTGTGTGGGGGGGAATGTGTGGAGGTCAAAGGACAACTTGGAGGATTAGTTTTCTCCTCCTACCACCCTGTGGGTTCCAAGGATCAAACTCAGGCCATCAGACTTGGCAGCAGGTGCCTTTACTTGATAAGGCCATCTGGATGACACAGTAATTCATCAATTACGTGTATGTGTGTCAGAGAGAATGTTTGTGTAGTGTACGCGCTGGTATGTGTATATGTGTGTGAGGTTGTGTACTGTTGTGCACACGCGCAGAATCTAGACGTGCTCAAGGGTCTCTGTCACTTATCCCCTTGAGCTGTGGTCTCTCATGAAACCTAGAGCCAGATCGGCCTGGGTGAGCCTTCGATCTCCAAGCTCCATAGCACTGGGGTTACAGGTGAGCGTGATTACTTCTGGCTTTTTAGGTGGATGCTGGGGATTTAAACTAGGCCCCCCTGTTCACGCAGCAAGCACACTCCTTGACCATGGAGTCATCTCCCCGTCCCATCAATGTGCTTTTAATGTACAGTGAATACTGCAGATGTATGTAACTCACTTGGGAGAGTGTTTTCCTGGCATGCGTGAGTTTGAGCCTCCATGGTGTGAAACCCCGGTCATAGTGATCCCTGCCTATAATCCTAGCACTTGGGAGGTGTTGGCGGGAAGATTAGAAGTTCAAGGTCACACAGTGAGTTTGGGGCCAACCGTGTCTGCATGAGACCCTGTCTCAACACACACACACACACACACACACACACACACACACACACACACACACACACACCCCATACATAAACACGGGTAAAGCAAGCCTCTCAGGAATGTTAGATGGTCAGATATCACCCATTTCCAAATGGCCAGGGGTGGAGGAGGACAGAACTAGACCTTGTCATCTTACCTCTGAAGCATCTTTAGAAGAAAATACAACATGTCACCACACAGAGCTATGACTTCTCCTCTAGACCCCCTAGTTCCTAGCTCCAAACCAAGCATTCCCCACCCCGGCACCCACCTTTCTAGGGAAATGGGCTAGCTCCCTGCCCATCCACCCAATGTTCAAGGAGATCTTCCCGATGCCAAAAGATGTTTATTGAGTGCATGGAGCCTCAAGAGGTATCGAATTGTGTCATTTGATGAAAAGAAAAAAAAAAAAAAAAGAAAAGCAACCAAGTTTCCCTTGAAACTAGTTATGCAACGGTGTTTAAAAAAAAAGAAAGAGAAAGAAAAAAGCTTTTTGCTCAGCTAAGTTTCCTACTATATTAATCTCATTATCCTTTGCACCGTTTAACTGGCAGTGCCAAATGCAATTTGTATTCTGCGGCAGAGCGAATGCTCTAAAATGATTATCCCAATATGAACCGTGGCGAGCCTCGATATTGTTGGGTCTGAAAGGCCTCCTAACCACTGAATACTGTTCCCATATGCCTTCTGAGTTTCATGACACAGTGTTGCGTCTGCTTTTGCAAGGGATAAATTAAGCGTGTGAAAGTCTTAGCAAAGCCCTCATTTTCCAGTTAATCAAATCTCCCCTAATCAAATTAGCACACATAATTCCTCTGGATGTGTAGCACAAAAACGGCATTATCCCCCTTCCTCGGAGTTGAAAGCAAAGGACGCAGCATGGAGCCTTTCTCCTTTGCTTGAGTGGCCCTAAATAGAGGAGTTCTTCAGAAGGACGGGTCGAGGTAAACTTTGGCGGCATTGGCGTTCCCAGCTCATTAAATCCGCCGCGTCTGTGACCACCTCCGGGGACCACTGAAGCATTCCGTAATGAGATACTTGTTTAATTTTCCTTCAAAGGCCGGACATCTGTGACAACCCCTCCTCCATTCCAACCCCACACAGGCAAATGTTTCAATAGGCCTAAGGCCTCTATCCAGTTTGATGGAGTGTTTTCCATTGAATAAACCAGATAATAAATTTTGAAGAGGAAGGAACAATTGCCATTAACTCGCGTTCTCTCCGAAGAGTCGAAGTCCATCATGAAAATTCAATAGCGGCTAAGCTAAATGGATAGATGTTCACAGTCAACCTTTTTTAATTGATTTCCCTTCATGAAATGATCTAGTCTCTGAAGCCAGCCGTCCCAGAGCCCCCTCTTTAACCTTTCTTTTCATTCCAGATACATTTAGAAGCCCCGAACAAAAAGGAATAGCTAAAATATTAATCTCCCTTGAGAGCAAAGGCCTGCAACGGACCAGATTTTCAGATCAATCCCCAACAGGGCCCGTGGTCCACAAAAGAACGAAAACCTACTCTTAGTGCTATTCAGCGTGGCACTGATGCTGACCTTTACTGAAAACCAACCACCACATCCCAACACTGGGAAGGCACTAGAAAGCCTTTCTTACATAATAGGGATTCATCCGGGATATTGTTAGCTCTGGGCTAGGCCGTCACTTCTGCTTATTCCATAATGAGGCTTGGAACGCATATAATGAGAGCTGTCTCAACAATGTTTTCACCTTAATACTTTATTATGTCTAGGAATATGTTTTAAGTACTATTTCATGTCCCATCCAACTGCCTCTGCTTTCCTGCTTCCTCACTCCAGCCCCCTCCCACCCACCACCTTCAACCCTGCCTTTTTCTAGACTCCGTTTGCTAGGACCCTTCAACAAGCACGTGGAACACGCTATTATAATTTCTGCCATCACGATGACATGTAAGGAATTCCTTAGAACTATTTTTCTATTCACAAAGGTGACCCTGAAGTTCTCTTACTAAAACATGAAGTGTGTCCCTTCCACATCTTGTGTATCAATCCTGGTGCACAGGCCTGGCATCGGCCAAAGCTGGTATGCATATCACAGGAGTGTCAAAGTCCTGCATGTCCCCTCTGGGCTCCCAGAGCCAGGCCAAAGGAGGGACCTAGAACTCATAACAGCAGAAAGAACACACACACACACACACACACACACACACACACACACACACACACACACACACACACACACACACACACACCCTCTTTATCCCCAAATCAGCTTTGATTTTGACAAACACAGAAGCTGCCTTACACATTTTACTTCAAATAAATGAACTGGACAAGTCTCCCTCATGGAACCCGGAAGTCACTCTGCACCAGACTCGGTTCCTTAGCTTCCCTGAGTCCTTAGCTGGTCAGATTCCTTCTAAATCTCACCTCTCTATGCACACTGGTCTGCATGGAGGGGAGGGAGTCAACCAAGTCACTATTTCACGCCCACCCCCACCCCCAGCGTGTGACTACCCTGTGAGCTGGGAGAAGAGGCCTGTGCAGTTTCCAGACTGACACCTCCCCTCATAAGAGCTGCACTAGCCCCACAGCAGCTGGCCGGAGAATTCCCCAAGGCTCTGCTACAGGAGCTGAGAAAGGGAAGCCCAATTTCCATGTGGATTCCCTAAGCAGGAAGCTGTGAATGTGTGAGTCACCTTCCCTGGGCCAAGGTCTGTTTATGTAGCCCCTTATTTACTGGAGCAGTGAGTTAGGAAATCATGGGGGTTGCATGAACTCCCGGCTTCTCCTCCTCCACCTGGAGAGTCCCGCCTATAGCTCCTGAAGGGAAAGATGAGAACACAAGCCACAGAAGAAGAGGTTGTACAGCACAGGGGGACAGTCATCAGGTTCCTTCTACCTGCCAGGAACCATGGTAGGGGCTAGCCTTCGATTCTTTCATCGCCGCACCCAATGCCAAAGCTGATACTCATCCCCATTTCTCAGTGGATGAGGACATCAACTCTGGGATGGGAGTCTGCACGGAGGTAATCCTTTCAGTATGTCTACAAACTCCATTTCATCTGTGAGTATTCCCAAACCCTTTCATCTAGACTGCCTTTCTAGCTCAAAGGGTTTGAATTAGCCCCCCAATACCATCATCAAACAGTTGGCTCTTATGTACACTCTCCTCCTGCAAGTATGTATTAAATAGCTTTAATGCTCGTTCTAAGACTTGTCACTTTAAAGAACCTACAGGCTGGGAGAAGAAGAAAACAGCCAAGGAAGCTGGACATCCAGGTGTGTGTTCAGCAACTGTGGTCATGGGGCCTCACGGAGCTGGGAGAGAAATAAAACACGAGGATGGACCACAAGGCAGGAGACTGGGACAGGAAGACCATCAAAGGCCTTGAGTGCTTGCTCCTAGGTCATCAAGGAGAGAAGGGGGGGGGAGCTGGTATGCCTCAGTGGTAGAGCACTTACCCAGAACCACCCCCAGTGAGGGACTGGAGGCCTGGCTCAGTCCTAGACTGCCTGTCTGGAATCTTCCAGTGAGGGGCTGGGAGTGTGAGTCAGTCAGAGAGAGAGGGCTGGCCTAGCATACACAAAGCCCTGGATTTCAATCCCAGAACCTGGGGTGGGGAGAAGTAGAAAGTGAAGGACAGTGAGAAAGAAGAGCAGTTGAAAAGAGAACACAACAACCGGATGGAGTCAGGGCTGTTGATGCAGCTCAACAGGGAGAATGCTTGCCTAGCATGCTGGATCCCCAGGGCAGCAGAAACTGGGCTCAGTGGTGCACAGCTCTAATCCACTTAGGAGGTACAACCAGAGAGATCAGGTCATCCTTGGATACATGGCAAGTTTGAGGCCAGCCTGGGGTACATGAAACCCCAATACCTCAACGCATACATACAATTCATATACATACACATGAATGCATGCATACTTATGTTAAGTTTACAGAGGAAAGGCAGAAGAATGTGTGACAGAGACAAAGGGAAGCCTAGCCTTGACAATGGATGGATGGAAACTCTAGCTGGGCCCACATGATCTTAGACACAAATGAATGATGGGCAGGAGGTGGCCTCAAAGGTGAACGGCTTTGTGGAGGAACTTGAGGTGAAAACAAAGAGGAGGGGGGGGGGTCAGATGGTGAGGGGGAGCCCGAGATCTTGCAGATGGACACTTTTAAACTTTTCTTCCCACCTCCTGAGTGCTGGGATTATAGTTGTCTATTTCTTTTCTTTTCTTTTCTTTTTTTTTTTTTTTTTTTTTGGTTTTTCGAGAAGTTGTCTATTTCTATGCCCAATATGGTGGGCACTCTTGTGAGCAAAGCTAAGATGGATAGTCTGGTCATTCAAGCTGATTACAGAGCAGTATTCACTGGACATGGAGATGTCCATCACTTTCATCCTGCGGGCTCTTGGGAGGATGAAGAGTACAGATCCAGTTGGGTACACTGAGCAATACCTGACCTTGTAGTACCCGAACATAAGGTTCTGGGGAAATGGGGGGGCTGATGAAAGCCTAGGCTGGTGATACCATCTGAAAACAAAGACTAGTCTTTTCATGAGTCTGAGAGCATAAGGGTTTTACTTATACAGATCTTACATTCCCTACCCAGGCCAGATCTATCTGCTCTTCCTATGGCCAGAGTACTGACCAAGGCTACACCATGACCCAGGGGGTCCCGGGGCTGAACTCTCCCACCACATCCTGATAACCGAGGACTGGGCATGGTTCATGCTGTTTTCTACTCTGAGGTGCAACGATATTCACGCTGACTATTCTGAGGAAGTTCTTGCTGAGGCTTGAAGGCTGACCGCTCCCCACAGGCTGACACACTGAACACTCGTTCCCCAACTGGGAAGGTTGGGGGACCTTTATCAGGTGGAGCCTTGCTGGAAGGAAGAAGTGAGTTACTGGGAGGCTGGGCTTTGAGATTTACAACCTGGCCCTACTTTCTGGCTTCGTTTCTCGGCTTTGCTGGTGGCAGATGCAATGTGACCGGCTGCTTCCTACTCCTGCCGCATGATGGGCTGTACCCCCTTGAATGGCGGGCCACAAAAATAAAGCAAACAAACAAACAAAAAAAAACTTTCTTTCCTTAAATGGCTTCTTTTCAGGTATTCTGTGAGAGCAAAGCTGATAACTTTTCTTTAACTTCCTCTGATTTCTGCCACCTTTATTATCGCCGCCAAAGACTTGGAACCAGTTTTTTTTTAGTTTTACGGGAGGGAGAAGGGGAGGAAGAGAGACATGGACGAAAATAGCCCTCTCTCACAAACAGCTACTGGTTTAAAAATAGTGTGGAGGCTTATGCGATCGCCTTTATCTCAGTGGTTGACCTTGCTAATACACTATGTAGATCTCTTGCCAACTAATCGGTGGACTGTAACACACGGCTTCAAGCTGTGCTCAATGATCGGGAACGGGGATGAATGAGAGGGTTTTAGCAACCGGGATCTGCAGCCTGCTATCTGGAGTTGACAGCTGTCACCATCGCTGCAGAGGCCAAGGCCTAGACCTTCATTTAAAGGCAGCATGGATGATCAGATCGCTGGGACAGTGTCAAAACTGACTGTGCTGCACTCGGGAGTCAGAGAGTAAAGCTGTGAATAGTGGTCTCTCTCTCACACTCGCGCGCTCTCTTGTCTCCGGGAGGCGCAGATGGCGAATCAATATCCAGCCATGTTTAGTCTCAGTGGCCTGTGGGTCATGGTGGAGGCCAGATCAGAAGTCCCGCTCTGCGATGTCACCATGTGGGAGAAGCTGCTTTATGGACCGAGATCTAAAAGATTGACAAGGTTTTTGGCATTGACAGAGGCTGCGGAGCCGTGATTGTTTTGAACCGATTTTACGAGCTAATGAGGTTCCCCAGGACTTCATAATGTTCTCAGGGCACTGGGTACTCCGTTAGTCACCTCTCCCCACAAGTTATTAGCTGCTTTCTTCTGATGGTCTGTGGGGACCACTGATGTTGAAGACAGAGGATGAGAAAGAGGCCCTCCTTTTGGTATTTGTTAACAAGACCAACTGGGTCTTCAACCGGAACCCCCAGTGCAGAACACTTGGGGAGAGCCCAGTGTGGGTCGGGTAAGATGTCTGTAGAAAGACAGGATGGTGTGGTTTGGGCACTGGGCACAGGCAGGTTCTGCACGGGGTTCTATGGCATGTTCCGTCTCTTCCAAGGCCCCACAGTGACTCCTCCAGGAATGCCCGAAGATCAGTCAATAACAATGCAAAGTAACGCTCGGGTTGAGCAAGAGGGTGAGGAAGAATTCACTCAGTTCCGCATTCTACAAATGTCTAAGCAGGGCCTTGGCGGGGACTGTTCCTATGGTCTTCCTGGGTCACAGAGCTCTGATCAGCTGAGGTGTGGCTGTGGAGACCGTGGCATCAGGAGTGTGGCAACATCTCAACTCTTAAAGATCTGGTCTGAGAAGCAAGACTTCTACTTTGCAACAACTTTTACCCATTGAACCAACCTCCCAGCTCAATGTTAGCTATTACTAATTCTATTTTTCGTTAGTTTGTTCTTGATACACGTTTTTATTTGGAAACGGGGTAGTTTTCTGAAGCGGGGTCTTGGTTTAGATCTGGAACTCACTTTGTAGCCTAAGCTGGCCTTGAACTAAGCAGTCTTCCTACCTTGACCTCACAAGTGCTGGGATTATAAGCATGAGCCACCACATCTGGCTCTCTCCTCCTCCTCCTCCTCCTCCTCCTCCTCCTCCTCCTCCTCCTCCTCTTCTTTTTTGATTATCATCTAAGGAGAACCTTTCACAACAGCCAGGATATCCATACCAACCTTGAAGAAGAATCATGCACTTCATTTCACATTCTCCACCCTAATGAAGGACAGCTTGAAGTACAGGATCTAGGGACACCTGTCTCCTTGTAGGGCCTCTGCCTACGTGCAAAGTTGTTGCTGCTTGACCTGACCCACCTAAGTTCAATGCCCAGGAACCCACATAGAGAGAAATGGCTCCTGCAAGCTGTCCTCTGATTTCCACAAGTACATGTCTATGTGCGTGCATGTTCACACACAAAGACACACAGACACACACAGACACAGACACACACACAGACACACACGATAAATACATGCAATGAAAATTTAAAAAAAATTACCTAACACTTCTATTTATATTTTACAGGTAACGCTTTTTTAAAACTTTTTAATTTACTTTTATCTTATGTGCATTGGCATTTTACCTGCATGTATGTCTGCGAGGGTGTTGAATTTCCTGGAGCTGAAGTTACGCACAGTTGGGAGCTGCCATGTGGTTGCTGGGAAGTGAAGCTGGGTCCTCTGGAAGAGCAGCCGGTGCTCGCTCTTCATCTCTGAGCCACCTCTCCAGACCCACAGGTTAAGTTTTTGGGAACTTTACCAGCCACTGAATTCTGACAAGTTTAACTCGGGTAGCTTGACTCCAGAGCTACCAGGTGTATTCCTCCTTCCCCCGAAGAGGAGTCCTCTCAATAAAGACCAGCCTGACTCACTCAGAACTAAGACGTGAACAGGGCTGGGCCCCAATTCTCCTTGAAGGTAGCCAGCCAGTTATTGGTTGCTGGGAGAGGGAGAGACATTTTCTCCAGTAAGGTAGACATTGATCAGTTGCCCATGCTCCTGCAAATAACCCCATCCCCATGCCTTGTAAGTAATCCCAATTAAACTCATTGTGTCTGTCTGTCTGTCTGTCTGTCTGTCTCTCTCTCTCTCACACACACACACACACACACACACACACACACACACACACACACACACACACAGAGTTTTGAGAGTGAGAAGGGACTCGGAAAGAGAAGCATGAATATGGCCAAAATGCATTATACATATGTATGAAATATCACAATGAAACCTGTCACGTTGTATAATTAGTACACACCAATAAAAAAAAATTAAAAATACTAGTCCTGGGGAGACAGCTTGAGGGTAAGGCATTTGCCATACAAGTCAGAGAACCTGAGTTGAAAACCCCCAAACCCAGTTAAGGCAGACAAAGTAGCACATGGTTCTAAAATTCCAGCCCTCCTTTGGTGAGAGGAGAGACACAGAAAAAAGAATGGGGCTAGCCTGGTGTACAAAGTCCCAGCCTGAGGTCGTCCTTTGACCACACACACACACACACACACACACACACACACACACACACACACACACACTGTGACATACACCTGTACTCGCACACAAATGTGCACATGTACATGCACAAGAGAGTCATTAAAATTTGAGAGGAACAGCGCAGCGACGTTGACCCCGAGCCTCCACACTCATCCTGTAGGGCCTATTATAATGATGGCAGACATCGCCTTCTCTTCAGGCACCATTGGAGTAAGGGAATGAATGGCCGGAGAGAACACAGTGTAGGAGACCCTGTCCCACCATGCCATCACTTCACTGACACTGGCTCTGGTGACCTGCCATGGTGAAGAACGTACTACCTTAGGAATCCATCTGGGTTTTGGAACATGGCGTGGAGCTTGGAGATTAAGGAGGAACACACAGTGGTGGGCCCAGGGCAGGGAAAAAGAGTGTAAGAAGGGCCTTGGATACAAAGGAACCGACTGATCCCCAGACTGGCATCCAGACATCTCTAAATAATTGCTGCTGTTGGCTATTTGGGGGCGTCCTGTAAGCAAAGCGGACTGCTCAGAGGCTAGACGAAGGCCATTTAAAAAGGCATACGACGGGCTGGGGATGTGGCTCAGTTGGTAGAACCTTACCTAGCATGCACAGAGCCCTGGGTTCTATCCCCAGCACTGAATAAACTGGATGTGGTAATCGTAGATGGGTAGAGGCAGGAGGATCAGAAGTTCAAGGTCACCCTTGGTCTCTTAGTAAGTTTTAGGTCGGTTGGGTCTGCGAGAGGCCCTTTCTCTCGAAAAAACAAATAACCACAAACTAGTCAGATGAACCCCACAGGCTTAAAAGGGTCACAGTGGCTTTCAGTTGCTCTCTTGAGAGCTCTGATACTGGAGCAGGACCGGGAAACTGCAGGCTTTTTATTGCAACCCCCTTTACTAAATGGACAGAGCCCCTATCATGAAGCGCTTACGGCCCCAGGTTTGGGAACTCCCAGTACAGAAGCCAAGGCTTTGGTCTGTTTGTTTGTTTACAACCCACGGAATGGACAGAGTCCTGTGAAAACTGTAAATTCAATCAATTCAAATGTGTGTTCTGAAAAGAAAAAAACAGCAACACAGAATGAAGAAATAGAGTTTGAGGAGCATTCAACATTCACACTGTGTGTTAGTCTCAGGGTCGCTAGAGATACATCTCGGGTGCAGAGGCTGTTTGAATAGAGGGTTTCATTGGCCGGTTAGATGGAGGCTGCACAGGCTGATATTTTTGCTTCTGGCAATACCTTAGCCCCCCTCTCCCCCCACACACACATAAGCAAGCATGAAGAACCGCAGTGGCCTTGAGAGAGCAGCCAGCTTTATACATGGCATACACATCTTGGAGGATTTGCAGAAGTCTACAAGGGAATCCAGAGCTTTCCCACCTATTGACATTTACAAAGCAGTTTAAATCATGCATGAGGGGCCCCAGGCACATCCAGTTCACAAAACATAACTCTGAGCTCCCAGGGAATTTAAGCTGACCAACACTCTTTATTAGAACCGACAGTGAAAGACAGCTAGCCTGAAACTCGTACCCAAAACGCGATACCAAGATGACAGCCCTAACGCCGGTGGATATATTATGCAGATTACCTGACTCAAATCTTTCTTGTTAAATAAGTTTCAAGCGTTCTCTCCCTCCTTTTTCCTTTAAAAATATCCTTCTAGCTTCACTGCGGGGAGTTCCTTGATCATCTGTTTTTTTTTTTTTCTTCCTCAAAATTTTGGACCTCCTAAGTAAGCATGAATGAACAGAGACATTTAAACACTGGGAAACAGTTAAGCCTTTAAACGAATATCAGTGTCAAACCATAAATTAAATATTTCAGTGTTATTTTTTGAATAATGTCCAACATTATACACACACGCACACACACACAGTTCCTTAGAACTGGTTTCTGGATATCCAAGTCCCATGTAATCTAAGATTTCATACATACTGGTGTCAAACCATAAATTAAATATTCCAGTGTTATTTTTTGTATAATGGCCCAACATTTTGTATACACACACACACACATACATAATTTTTTTTTTAAGAAACAGTTCTTTTGAACTGGTCTCTGGAAATTCAACTCCCATGTAATCTAAGATTCCATACATACTGTATATATGCGCACATAAAATGCATATAGAAATATAAGCTAGAGATAATATCATGTGCATGTTTTACAGGTCAGAAATGTCAAAGAAATAAGGTTCTCATAAAAGCTGAGGGAAAGATGGTAAACACACTTTTCTTTCCCAATCTCTATAGGAATTGAAGCCCAGCATGGATGAGCTGGGGATGCAGCTCTGTGGTGGAGCATCTGCCCAGCATGCAGAAAGCCTTGAGTTCCTTCCCTGGAACTCATAAACAGGGCATGGCGGAATGCACATGTAATCCTAGCATTTGGGAGGTGGAGGCAGGAGAATTAGAAGTTCAAAGTCATCCCTTGTTACAGAACAAGTTCCAGGCAGGCCCTAGACTTGCTGTGCAGCTGGGGTTCGTCTTGAATTTCTGACCCTGCTGCCTCCACCTCCTAAGTGCAGGGATTACAGTGTGCTCTACTGTATTCGGTCTGGGAAGTGCTGGGAATGGAACCCTGGGCTTCCATACATGGGAAAGCACTCTAGAGTCACACCCAGCCCCTCATTTTCTTTCTTTCTTTCTTTTTTTTTGGGGGGGGGTTGAGACAGGGTTTCTCTGTGTAGCTTTGCGCCTTTCCTGAAACTCGCTTGGTAGCTCAGGCTGGCCTTGAACTCACAGAGATTCACCTGGCTCTGCCTCCCGAGTGCTGGGATTTAAGGCGTGTGCCACCACCGCCCGGCACGGCCCTTCATTTTAAACTTTTAGAGTTACAAGATGATAATGACATAACTATTACTATACGGGGCTCTAATTATATTTTTTTTAACATTAAAAAATTATCCCAAGACAAAAACCAGAGATATGAAAGTTATTTTGTAAGATGCTTCTAGGGCTTTCAATCAAGTTCAAGAGCTAAGGGTCCCTCGTGCCTTCATAACCACTAGCGACTAGTAATGTGCCCAGGTGTTGTGTAAGGAATGGCTTTCAAATGATTTCCCCAACAATCCTATTTATGCAAAGACAAATCAACTGCATCATCGTAATCCAGACTCAACAGCGACTAGTGATTAACAGAAAGGACTTGACACAGACCCTTTAAGAGGGTTACAGTCCACACTAAGTAAGAGCCACACCACGGAAACCGAGATAGTGAACGTGACCGCACCCCTTCCTTACAGGTAGGTCAGTCTTTCAAATCAGTGCACATGCACGGGTGTGTGAGTATACATGTGTGTGCTCTCCTGGAGGCCAGAGGACCACCTCACACGTGGTTCTTCAAGAACTGCTGACCTTCTTCTCTTGAGATCGTCTCTGGCCAGACTGGAACTCACTGATTAGTCTAGGCTCGCCGGCTATCAAGGCCTAGAGATCCACGTGACTTCACATCCCTACCCGCTGGCGTTACAGGGGTGCACCATCACCTTGGCTTTATCATCAGCTTTTTTTTAACATATGTTTTGTGGGTGTGCACATGCCACTGCACACATGACACATGCAGAGGTCCAAGGACAACTTGCAGGAACTGTGTTTTCTGTTCTACCACGCTGAGTACCGGGGACTGAACTCAGGCTGTCAGCTCTGCAGCATACACCTATACCTGCTCAGCTGCCTGGCTTTTTGTTTTTTAGGTACGTGCTTGGGGATCAAACTTAAGCCCTCACTCCTGCATGGCAAGCACTTTATGAATTTAGCTATCTTACCAGGGCTACACACACACACACACACACACACACACACACACACACACACACACACACACGTATTTTTATGTGATAGATATCAAATACACTAATGAAGAACTACTTTGACATCAAAAGTCCTGTTCAACCCTGGTGACCCTTTGAACACTAGGCACCGAGAAGACCAAGGTGGTCGGACACCCTACGATCATCTAAATAACGCACCCCCTCAACCTCTCTTCACTGTTTCAGTTACCTTAAAAAAAAAAAAAATAACTGCCCTGAATAGATGGCATGATTGTAAAAGAACCGACAGCAGATGAAATACTGCAAGGAAAATAATCTATCAGTGACCTCGGATGAAGCCGCAGAGACATTAATGTAATGGAAGCAAAATCGCTCATTACATTCCAATTTTACATTTTGCTCTATATTAAAATAAAAAGCCAACATAAACCCTTCTCAGGATATTGCATTTTGAAACTAACCACAAAACACTTCCAGAAAGGGGGCGTATTTCAGAAAAAAAAATCCATATGCATTTTGATTCTTTTCCCTCCCAAGGGTGAGCAAGCTTTTCTGTACCATAGAGTGGGTTAAACCTGAAGAGGGGGAAAAAAAAAAAAGAACAGCAGTCATATGGAATAAGTGAAGCTCACTGATTCGAAATAGTCTCTAATTACCATTTTAAGGGCAGAACACCTGCTTTACCAAGGGAGCCGGCATCTGCAGAGCATTGCCTCTCCCTAATTACGAGGAAATGGTGGCCCAGGGTTTCTCAACTTCTGCTTCATCTCGTTTTCAGCCCTGCCGGTGGCACTGAGGCTAGCCTTTGGACAGAACACACAGTGGATCTGCTCTCATGCTCTGGCCTCCGGAACCAAGGATCATCATTCTTTTGCCCACCCCAATAGACCAAGGATGCCAAAGGCAAAAGACCAAGAATGCCAAAGGCAAGCTTCAGTAGCGTGTGGCTGACACCCTGAAGTGAGAAGCAGATCTCACCACGACAGACTGAGCCCATGCTACCCACTGATGGTGGTTTCCTTAGATATTTTTTCTCCTGTTAAAAAAAAAATGTACTTCGTCAGGTGTTGTGGCACCTGCCTATCATCCTAGCTCTTGGAAGGCTGAGGCAGGAGGGCCAGGAAATGAAGACAAGCTTGCAAAAGCCAGGTGTGGTAACACATGCTCATCATTCTGTCACTGGGGAAGCTGAGACAGGAGGAATGTTGTGAGACTGTGGCTGGTCTGAGTTTCGTAATGAGTTTCAAGAAGCCAAGGATACCAAGTGAGACTGTCTTGTAGAATGTTATTTTAAGATGTGTTACATTTGTTTACGCTATAGAACATTTGTTTAATGATGCAAAGATGTGCTGCATTCTTTTATGATGCATTTGTTCAACTCCGTGAAGCTGTGTTACTGTGCCTGTCTAGAACACCTGATGGTCTGATAAAGAGCTGAATGGCCAATAGCGAGGCAGGAGAAAGGATAGGCGGGGCTGGCAGGCAGAGAGAATACATAGAAGGGGAAATCTGGGAAAAAGAAGAAAGAGCAAGACAACGCTAGGGTCCAGTTACCCAGGTACACAGCCAGCCATGGAGTAAGAGTGAAAGTAAGATATATAGAAGTAAGAGAAAGGTTAAAGCCCAGAGGCAAAAGGTAGATGAGATTAATTTAAGAAAAGCTGGCTAGAAACAAGCCAAGCTAAGGGCATTTATAATTAAGAATAAGCCTCCATGTGTGATTTATTTGGGAGCTGGGTGATGGGTCCCCCAAAGAGCCTAAAAAGTAAAGAGTAAAAAATAACCAACAAGACCATGTCTCCACAAGAAAACACTCAAAAACTATTGAGCATCAATTGAGAATAATGAACAGAGGTCTAAGTATTCAAAGACGCTATAGCATCCTAATGTCTCTTGATACTTTAGGGAAGGATTCATCATTTAACTTTTCTTTCCTCTTCCCTATCCCTCCCTTTCTCCCTCTCTCTCCCTCCTGCTTCCTCCAACCTTCTCTCCCTTCCTATTTTTTTTTTTTTGACAAGATCTTGAGCCCAGGTTGGCCTCAAAATCACTATGTACTTGAAGTTGACCTTGAGCTTCTGATCCTTCTGTCTCTGCTCCACAAGTGCTGGGATTACAGACACGCACCACCCCACCTGCTTTACGTGGTGCTGAGGAAGGAACCCAAGGCTTCACGCACACTAGGCAAACACTCTACCAACTGAGCCTCACCCCTGGTAATACAAACCTGTGAATGTTTCTGGAGTCTGACCTCAGGTCAAGAGCACAGACACTGGGATTTGTAGTCCATGTGGTAAAAAGAGAAGGATCCTGACCTAAAGCTTGCAGTCTTTCATCTGCTCTCTCCCAAATATAGAATAACCCAAACCACTAAAAACATTAACTATATTTTCTTGGTGTGAGGCACACTACAGTCAGCCCACAGTCATAGTGAAAATTTAGAAGTCAAACAACAACTGTAGGAAAAAAAACAAGAGAAAAGCAGAATACCAGTGGAAGAGGGCCAGGGGGTTGTGACAGCTAATGTTCTCACAAACACGAGGACAATGAATTGTTCTGCCTTTTAAAACTGGTACCTAGATACATCTTCTATTAGCTGAAATCTGTTCATCTATAAAGTGCCGATAACAAAAAATTTCTTCTTTCCTATCACTGTGCATACGGTGTACATGTGGGAGTGCAGATAGGCATGTGGAGGTCCAAGGGCAACTCTAGGGAGTTGGTTCTCGTTTTTTTCCATCCTGGGATCTGAGGACTGAACTCAGGAGGAAGTCTTTTAAAACTACTTGGTGCAAGTGCGAGAGTCTACTTTTAGGTATGTGAGTGTGCCCATGTGAATGCCGTGGTGTGCACATGTGTGGAGCCAACCTCAGCTTTTGGTCTTTGTTATCCACCTTATTTGAGGCTCGGGGCTATGTACACCAGGTTAGCTCGTCTAAGAACTTCTGGGGACTCCCCTGTCTCTATCTCCCATCTCCCTACAGCAGTGTTGGGGATACAGATGTAGACTACCATGTCGGTTTACATGAGCTCTGGAGATTTGAACTCAGGTCCTCACACTTGCTCAACATGCTCAAACTACTTTTGAAAACAGCAACAACAACAACTATATTAAAATCTTAAAACAAATTATCCTGTATTATAACTCCAAATTTTAGACAATTTGCTTCCAGCCCAAACATAATTCCTTTCTACACTCATCCATCCCTCCATATACCAGCACGTAGGATACGGTCTAGTCACACGACAAAAGTCCCTGTCACCAGGCAGATGTGCAGTGCCCTCCTGTCATCTCAGCACCCAGGAATACCCCAGTTCCCACCCCAGCACAGCACGAACTGGGAGTGGCGGGGCGCATGCCTGTATTCTCAGCACTCAGGGGGATGGAGGTGTGAGGATCAAGAGTTCAAGGTTATCTTCAGCTACTAGTGAGTTTAAGGCCAGCCTGGGCTACATGAGACACTACGGAGAAAAAGAGAGAGAAGAGAGAAAGTGGGGTGGGGAGGGATGCTTATTACCATGGCATGAGCGTTTTAATGGAAGGGATGGGCAATAAGCTAATGAATATGCATGGGGTGTATTGGCTAAGTGCTATGAAGGGAGACAAGGCAGAGGGACCGGGGGTAGACAGGAGCTGGGGTTTTGACAGGGGGGCAGAGAAGTTCTTTCTAGGGAGACAGCGTTTGAATGCAAGAGGACAGATTGCTGGGACCTAAACAGATCTCGGGGTGGTGGGTTAGCTTGTTAGTGACTGGAACACATCAGAGGGACAGGAAGTCACTGTGGTTGGCAGGGGGCAGACCACAGAGAAGATCTTCGCTCTAAGTGTGCCAGGGTTCCTTCACCTCTTGCCTCCAATGGTTTAGAAATGGAAATCATTGGCAGTGCCAACGTGGGGTGTGATGGTGGAAATGTGGGGTAGAGGTGGGCTGAGGACAGAACTTGAGGGGACTGGGAGGTCAGACAGGCTGGGTCATATTCCACACAGAATCTTAGTGGGAAGTAAGGAAGGGAGGGAGGGAGGAATGAAATACTAAATTCTTCAACAGCAAGGGGAGGGAGTAGGGATGAAAGATAATAGACACAATCTCAGTTGACAGCCAGGCCTTAGGAGAAAAGGACTCTGTTTATTTGTTTGTTTGTTTGAGACAGGGTCTCACTACGCAGCCCTGGCTGGAACCCACTCAGTAGACCAGCTTGGTCTTGAAATCCCAGTCATCCACCTGCCCCTGCCTCCCCAAGAGCAAGGATTAACGAGTCAGGTCGCTATGGCCCTCCTAGAGTGAGAGGTTTTAAGATGGAGGAGATCTCATCTATTTCCCCTTCCCAGGGTGGATGGCTGTGGAGCCTACATGGGACTGGACTAGGCCCTCTGCATGGTGAGACAGTTGTGTAGCCTGATCTGCTTGGGAGGCTCCCTGGCGGCAGGATCAGAATCCATCCCTGGTGCATGAGCAGGCTTTGTGGAGCCCACTACCTATGATGGGACACCTCCTGCAGCCTTGAGGCAGGAAGGGCTTGGACTTGCCTCTACTGAATGTGCCCCCCCCCATGGGAGGCCTTGCCTTCTTGTGGATGGGAGTGGGGGTGGGTTAGGAGAGGAGGCTGAGGGGGGAGGGAGGAGGGAAGAGGGGGATCTTTGATAGGTGTGTAAAATGAATGAAAAAAAATTTCTTAATAAAAAAAAGATGGAGGAAACTGTATGGCTATTTAGGAAGGTGGGAGGGAAAAGGAAACACGAAGACAGACTGAGTGATCGCTTAACGTGCGCGGGGCCCTGGATTCTGTTCCCAGCCACGCACACCAGGCAAGGTGGCCCATCACTGTCACCCCAGCACTCAGGAGATGGAAGCAAGAGCGCCAGGCGTTTAAGGATGATCTTGAGCTACATAAGGAGTTGGAGAGTAGCCTGTGCTACATGACACCTGTCTCAACAACAACAAAAAGATCCTGAGCCCTGGTACCTCCCTAGTTTGAATGTACTTACATAGTACACGCAAGAGGTGGTATTGACAGCCAGCATCCAATCCAATGAAGCGACGATGACGACTCCTGTGATATAGCAACCTGGGGGACCGGAGGCCACATCTGTGAGGAGATGCAGGGGCTGCCATCTGCACAGGCTGCATTATTTAACTGCGCTGGCGCTGATTAACATTTGCCGTAACCTATGGTAATGGGCTCTGGGGCTTTGCGTGGCTGCTGCTCGGTGGCAGCTGATGTCTCCTGTTCCAGCCTTAAAACAGGATGCTTTAATTTTTAATGGAGCACATGTTCGATTGGCTATACAAACAGGCTAATCTGCGGAGCATGTGCTTCATAACGAGCCAGGCTCTGCAGCCAGAATACCAACGCGCCCTTGCCGCCAACCCCGGACATTCGGAGCCAAGGGTGGCGGCAGCCAGAGGCACCTGTGATCTTGGCTTCTGGGTGCCCGCGAGGCCTGGCTGATGCCGGGGTGGGGGGGTGGGGGGGGAGAAAGCATAAAGGTAGGCATGTGGCGGATGGAGGCACTCGGTGAGGAGCCAGATGTGGCATTAAAGATGGAAGCTCCCGCTGGATGTGTGGGCATGACTAGAATGAGACACGGGCCGCCAACAAAAGAGGTTCACCACACGCCTGGCTGAATGAGCAGACAACTGTGTTTGTCACTGTTACTGCCGTGATTGTTTTTGAGGCAGGGCCTCATGTAGCCCAGGCTGTCCTCAAACTCTCTATGAAGCCGCGGATGACCTCAGAATCCTGCTCTTCCTGCCTCCACCTCCCCAGTGCTGAGATGATAGGCACGTATCGCTATGGGGAATGATTGATTGATGATGGATTGATTGATTGTGCATGCATGTGTGTCTGCATATGTGTGCGTGCACTGTATATTCGCACCTGTGCATACGCAGAGGCCAGAGGAGACTGCTCCATATCCTGCTCTATCTCCCTCCGCCTCATTTCCTTGAGACTAGGTCTGTGCTGGTTATTTTAAAAATGTCAGCTTTCCACAACCTAGAATCCGCTGAAACGGAAGTCTCCATTGAGGGACAGCAGCGTAGATCAGGTTGACCCATACCCACGTCTGTGGGGGAGAGTCTCGATGGTGAACGGACCCAGTCTGCAGTGGACTGCACCATTTCCTGCACAGGGGGGTCCTGAGCTGTGTAAGAATGGAGGTCTCGAAAGCCAGTAGGCAGCCTGCGGTCGTGTGTTTTTCTCTGCTCTTCACTGTAGATGTTCTGCAATTGGCTACTTGAGTTCCTGATTTGACTTCCCCTCAATGATGGACTGTAACCTGGAATTGTAAAGCCAAATAAATCCTTTCCTCCCCTGTGCTATTTTTTGTCAGGATATTTTACCAGAACAACATAAATAAGCCACACAGGGTCTTTCAGTGAACTGGGAGCTAGACTGGCAGCTGGCAAGCCCTAGCGATTCCCTTGTCTCTGTCCCTGGTAGGCTGGGATCCCAGATGCACACAGGATCATCGGAGGCTTTTTATATGACTGCTGGGGATTTGAACTCGGGTCCCCATGCTTGCACACCAGGCACTCTTGTCCACAGAGCTACATGATGGCAATTTAAAGACAAATAAGGACCAGTCTGTGACCTCACCCGTCTAAAGCAATAACCAGAATGCTAATGGGAAAGAGCAAGTGACATGTTACAGAGGGGCACAAAGGCCTCTGGGAACATGGAGGAGGTGAGTGTCAGGAGGAGTTATACCTGTGGTAACTGAAGATAAGCAGCCAGTGCCAGAGCAGCATGATTGGTGGGGACTGGTTAAAGAGAGCTAGTCATAGTGCCGAATGGAGCAGTTACACAGAAACACCTCATGAGAGATTAGAGATCCGGGTCCAAGATTAAGAGAGAGATTAAAGCTGCAAAGAGAAACAGGTGGTGAAGGATGTCTCCAGGATAATAACACTAATAATAATGCTGACACAGGAAAGCCCTGACTGCAGGATCTCAGGGGAGGAGTAGCACATCTGAAGGTTTTCCCATCTTGGGAAAACCGGTGCTCTCCTTAAGGGACAGTTACATACAGTATCCCCAAAGAGGCGGGTAAAGAGATGCAGGAAGGGCAAGTGCCTAGAAGGGAGACACACAAGCCCCAGGGCAGTCAGTGAATTAATTCCTGGCAGGCTTTACTGTCAACATTGCTGGCATTACCCAGAAACTCTCACTCCAGTCATGGTATAATCAATCCCACAATGTAGGAGGCTGATGCAAGAGGATTAATATGAGTTTGTAACCATCCCAGGCTACAGGGTAAGTTCCAGGCCAGCCTGGGCTACAGTGTAAGATCCCTGTCATCTTTGGGATGAAAGACCAACTTGATACAACACAGAATCATCTGCCCAGAGAGTCTCAACTGAGTAATTGTCTTGATCAGATAGGCCTGTGGGAAATTGTCTTGATTACTAACTAATTGGTGGGGGTGGGGCAGTCCACTGTGGGCGGTGCCATTCCCTAAGCAGGTGGTCTTGCCCTGTGTAAGAAAGCTGGCTAAGGGTCGGTATGATAGTGCAGTAGCTAAAAGCATTGGCTGCAGCCAGGCGGTGGTGGCACACACCTTTAATCCCAGCATTTGGGAGGCAGAGGCAGGCGGATCTCTGTGAGTTTGAGACCAGCCTGGTCTCCAAAGCGAGTTCCAGGAAAGGCGCAAAGCTACACAGAGAAACCCTGTCTTGAAAAACAAAACAAAACAACAACAAAAACAAAAACCATTGGCTGCTCTTGCAGAGGATCTAAGTGTGGTTTCCAGCACCCACAGGGAAGCTCAGAACTATTCATAACTCCAGTTTCAGGAAATGTGATGTCCTCTTCTGATTTCTGTGTGTACCAGGCACACATACATACATGCAGGCAAACACCTATACATATACAATAAAAAAATAAATAACATCTTTTTTTAAAAAGTGACCTGGCAAAGCATGGGTCTGTAAGCAAGTCAACAAGTAGCATTTTCTACGGTTTTTGCTTCAAGTTCCTACCCTGACTTCCCTCAATGATGGACTATGACCTATAGCCAGAAATAAACCTGTTCCTCCCTAAGTTGGTTTTGGTCAAAGTGTTTTATCATAGGAAGCAAACTAGAACAAGCTCAACTCTTAAAAAAAAAATCCGGGGCTGGAGAGATGGCTCAGTGGAGAAGAGCACTTGTTGCTGAAGCATGGGAACCTGGGTTTGGATCCCAGCAACCATTTAAAAAGTTGGGCACCTGTAACCTGTAACCCCAACTCTGTGGAGTCTGGATGAAGACAGGAGGATTGCGGGATCTTGCTGGCTGTCTGACTAGCTCCAGGTTCAGTGAGAGACCCTGTCTCCAGGAAATAAGGTGGCAAGCAGGATACCTGATGTCCTCCTGTCATATACATGTGCACACCACCCATGCACTCATGTGTACACACACACACACACACACACACACACACACACACACACACACACACACACACAAACACATTGTTTCCTAACAATCCTGACAGACAGGCAGGTAGGTGTCATCTACACATTTCCCGGATGAGGAAACAGAGCCATAAGGGGCTGTTGCATGAAGAAAGGCAGGGCCTGAGACCCCCCTTCTGCCCAGTCTTTGCCTGAGATAGGACACGGTGCTAGGGTCCAAGGAGATACTCCTTAGATAAGGCTCACTCTGCAAAGCTGTGTGATACCATATCTTCCTTTGGAGGATAGGATGTTCACAAAGTTCACTTTAGCATACTCACGGCTTTGAGAAGTGGTTCAGTTTAAAAAAAAAAAAAAAGACCTACCAGGCTGGGGATGTAGTGGTAAGGCTTTCTAGAATGTCCTAGTGAGGGGCTGGGGCACGGCTCAGTGGTGGAGCTCTTGCTTAGAGTCCTCCAGTGAGGGGACAGGATGTGACTCAGTGGTAGAGAGCTAACTAATTAAGCATGTACAAGAGCCTGGGCTCTACCCCTAGTACTGCAAGGATAATGATAAAAATGCCTAAAATGAAGGCCTTCCAATGAAAATAACACAACGAACCCGGTTTTACTCACTCCTCCCCAAAACTCCCCCCTTTTGTTTTGTTTTTGTTGTTTTGTTTGTTTTTTTTTAAAGGTCTTGCTATGTAGCCCAGGCTGACCCTGAACTAGCCGTCTTCCAGCCTCAGCCTCCTGAGGGTGAGTGTTTGGGTTATAGGCATGCATTACTCCAGCTGGTTTGCAAGCCTTTTGCTAAAGTCACAGGTTTTCCATATTCCTAGGAAGAACTGAGGGAACTCCACTGGAAATGTCCTGCAGTGGTAATCTTGAGAAGCCTGTGACTAGAGCAGATGTCTGGCCACGTATTTCCTACCACACTCCCACCCCCGTCTGCCTTCATTTGTTCTCCTTAGAAACTCTAGCATCTGGCACAATGGCTCTACTTGGTCATGCTTTTCCTCTCCATCGGGTAGACATTTTACTGAAGTCTGCATTCGCAGGACCTTAGCCTGCTGCTTGGCACAGACCCAGGAACCCTGTGAATCTTTGTTGAACTGATTCAAAAACTTCCACACTTGTGGAGACGAGCTGAGACGGTCACCCTGAGTGGCTGAGGGCTTCAACCTCAGCCTCCTTTAGCATAATATTCTCATTGCCAGAGGCCAACTGTCCACCCTAGCATGACAGCTGGTCACTGTCCATCTGGGCTGCCATTTGGGAGCCAGGTGTGAGACCTCTGTGGGTAGGCAGGCTGCCTGTGTCAGCCACATAAAATGCTAAGCATTTTACTCCGTAAGTCCAGGTTGTGTCTACTGGTAAAAAAAAAAAAAAAAAAAAAAAAAAAATGGCACTGAGTCAAGGAATGCCAATCTTCACAGGCAAGAGCCCCCTTGAAGACAGGCAGTTTATAAGCCTATATGGCAGTTCATTACCCATGCACAAAAATGAGCAAATTGAACCTAAGGTTTTTTCACAAGCTTTCCTGCTATCATAGGTTTTTAAATTCTTTTATTAAAAAAAACATTCATTTCCACTGGGCAACAGTGGCGCACACCTTTAATCTCAACACTCAGGAGTTTGAGGTCAGTCTGGTCTACAGAGCGAGATCCAGGACAGGCACCAAAACTACACACAAAGAAGCCCTGTCTTGAAAAACCAAAAAAAAAAAAAATAATAATTTTTATGTATCTGTGTCTTTGTGTAGGTGTACACACAATTCATATGTGGAGGTCATGGGACAGCTTTGAGGGAATTGGTTCTCACCTTCCACTCTATGAGGCCTGAATTCAGGCTTACAGGCTTAGCGGCAAACACCTCTACCATTGACCCATCACGACAACCCACAATCATAAAACAAAACAAAACCCTAGCTGGCAAATATTCAGCCATACCTACTCAACCCTGGCCCATACTGACTCATCTAAAATGCTTTTAAAACATAGTTACTAAAGCTACTCAAATCTTTCTCTCATTCTCACTTGATAAGAGCTCGCTACAGCAGGTAAATAAATTTTTGCACTGCCTACTAGGGTCTATTTCGAATTTGCTTGTCTGTCTTAAAAGCCTGTCAGAGAGACCAGGGATACAGCCCAGTCATTGACGTGCGTTGCCTGGTAAGTGTGAGGACCCGAGATCAATCCCCAGAACCCGGGGGTGGTAGTGCACACTATAATCCCCATGCTGGGGAGGTGGGGCGGGCAGATCGCTGGGACTTGTTGCCCACCCAGCCCAGTGTCCTTAGTGGGCTCCGAGCCTTTGAAAGACCTTGCCTCAAAGAATGACATCTGACGTTGACCTCTGGTGTCCCAGTTTGTGTTTTTGATACAAGCTGAGTTAACTGAGATGAGGAACCTCAATGGAGAGAAAAATGCCTCCATCAGACTGGCCTGTAGGTAAGTCTGTGGGGGTCATTTTCTGGATTAATGACTGACGTGGGAGGGTCCATCCCACCGTTGGGGGTGCCACTAGCGGACAGAAGGTATAATACAGCCAGCTGAGCAAGCCATTAAGCAGCATCCCTCCATGGTCTCTGCCTCAGTTCCTGCCTCGGGTTCCTGCCCTGAGTTCCTTCAAAGATGGACTGTAACCTGTAAGTAAACAAACCCTTTCCTCCCCAAGTTGCCTTTGGTCTTGAGGTTTTGTCACAGCGACAGGAACCCTAGCTAAGACATTTGACCCCCCCCCCCGACACACAGAGAGATGCAGTGAGTCTGCCTGTGCCCCTCCACAAGCCCCTTCTCATCATTACCACAGCAAAAAAAGTACTACCCAAAGACTCGAGCAGGAAGGGAGAAGGGTCTCTCTGGATCCAGTATATCGTGTTTCCTGCCCCTGGCCCTTGCCTTTTAAGTGCCCACCCGCCCTCTTCTCCATTGGAAAGTATGCTGATTCCAGGTGGGTTTTTTTTTTTTTTTTAAATGAAATTTCTAGAAAAACACAGGAAAATGACATTTGCTGGGTTGTGTCCATGCTGTCAGGGAGGCTGGACAACCTAAAAGCACACACACCCTGGCCCATCCACAGCTTAGCATCTCCAGTCTCCCCTTAAGGTCTAGGCTGACAAGAACTGCTGAAGGTCACCCTGTGCTCGACCTGGGACATAGAGAAAGGATGTCATGGAGGCCAGGCCTGTTGCCTGGCTCCCCCAAAGGATAACTGCTGGAAATTCTTTCTCTCGATACACCACATCTGCACCCATCCACCGAGTTACCACAGGGCACGGCACACACATGGAGTGTATACTACAGCACTCAGTACGCTTCTTGTATGGAGACCATGACTTGCTCTGCCAGTAAGGATGAACAGACTTCATCTGATGATCTCCGTCACTCTAAGAAACCCACAGGCTTATCGCTGTGTTCAGAGATGGGGTGGGTCCATCAAGTTCTTTAATTAGTCTGTCTGGGAAAATTAAACTGATTGAATTAAATATTAATCACATATAAACTGTGGAACTAAATCAGTCGGGGGAGTCAGCAGGCAGGAAGGGCCATGTTCAAATGTAGATTTTGAGTTTGTACAAAAACTTTCATGTTTCCTCCTGCTCCCTGTCTTCTGCCAAGCCGATTGATTTCAGAGCAAAAACAAGCTGCCTATATTCCAAGCACAACAATGACACTTCAACCAGAAGTTTCCTTTGCAGAAGTACTGAATGGAAGAATCCAGTTCCCGCAGTCCTTCTAAATCTTTGCCTCTGATTGGGCTCATTAATAAACATGCTGATTTCGTTACAAGGGGAGACATATGGTACAATCCGCTAACAGGAAGAAGTATTTTGCATTTTATTGTAGAAAACAAACATGCAAACAGGCTCTCACAGATGGTTTTCTTCGCTTCTGGGAGGGAAAAAAAAAAGCTTAATAATGCACACATGTAGTTTTCCTCTTCCACAACCACACAACACAACACCACTAACCTCCCCTTGCACTTCTCTGGTGGAACTGCTCAGGAATTAGACGAAGTTCCAAAACAAGGCTCGAGACAGTTCAAATTCATTTTTTTTTCTTCAACATAACACACACACACACACACACACACACACAGACACACACACGGACACGGTGAGGGGCGTGGGCACAGTCTTCTCCCCACTCTTTTCTCTTTTTTAGACATACTTCCTCAGGGAGGCAGTGATAACAACACTGTGCCACTGGAAAGAGACTAAGCTCTTTTACCAAGAAATTTTCTGGATAATGGATGTTCATCTCTTAGCGTTATCTAAACTGGTTTGGATGATGGTCTTCTCATGATTCAGATTCCAACTACTATTATTTTGGAGTGCGTGCGCGTGCGCGCACCAGATGGAGAAGAGGAACACACTGGGTGTCCTTCTTTGTCACCTGACATCTTATTCCCTTGTCACAGGGCCTCTCACTGAACCTGGGATAAGCTAGAGGCCAGCAAGGCCCCCGCCATGCTCCGGTTTCTGCTCTCCTGGGTTACAGGTCCCTGCGTGGCCGTGCCTGGCTTCTGACGTGGGTGCTGAGACTGAACTCACATCTTACTGCTTGCACAGAAGGTGTTTTTACCCACTGAGCCATCTCTCTAGGTCCTAGGGAGGACTATATTTTGGAACAGCGGCATCGGCACCGAGAGACTGAGAAGATAACAGAGCGTTTCCCACTTTTCATACCCAGCGGCCCCTGCTACCAAGATCCAGCATTAACAGACACATTCGCTGTCCTCTGTCCCAAGGAGCCAACGCCACTGCAATGTTATGAATGGCCTTCACTTTTTCTGTCTGAGGATCTCCTCCAGGATGCTCCATGGCATGCCTGGGCAGTTTCTCTAACTTTCTTTGTTCTTTTAGTGTCCATGTGTGGGGTGTCTATTAGGAGCCAGGAGAATCCTCAGAAACTGGTGGGCCAGTTCACCTGCAGCATCAAACAAGACACTCTACCTCAAACAAAGGTAAGGGATGCTTTTCTGACCTCCACACATGGGCATGTCTGAATTGACACACGTGAACACACAAAAGAAAAATAAAATTTTAAGCAAAAATAAAAGTAAGCAAAAGAGTCATTTATCAACCGGGCACAACCTTGCTTTATCCCTACTTACACCCACATCCCTCATGTTAAGGCTTAGTGGAGCTGCCTACTGTGATGAGACGTAAAAGCAGAGGAACAGCTAGGCTGAGACAGAAAGATTACAGTTAATGGAGAGATCAGAAGCAACGCTGCCATCTACAAGGGGGCTGCCCCATCAGACAGGAATGGGATGTTTTGAAGGGATAAGTTGATCCGATGGCGAGCAAGGTTAATTCTTTGACGCCGTGGGGCAGGGACCCAAAGGTGTCTTTTTGTTTTGTTTTGTTTTTGTTTGTTTGTTTGTTTGTTTGTTTTCCGGAGCTGAGGACCGAACCCAGGGCCTTGCGCTTGCTAGGCAAGTTCTCTACCGCTGAGCTAAATTCCCAACCCTCAAAGGTGTCTTCTAGTAGCAATTCCTCAGGGCGGTAGCAGTAGCCTCAGGGCAGTTAGTTAGCGCAACACCCATTGGGCTTGAGCAGTATGGGAATTTACTTCCTCCATGGAGAAGGAATTAGCAGAATGCAGGTCAGGGCACTTTTGACCTAAAGATATGGGGAAGGCAGGGCAGCAGGAATGTGACAGGCAGCTGGTCACATTATATCCACAGTCAGGTATTGGGGGAGGGGAGAGAGGGAGGTTGGGAGAGAGAGATGAGGGAGGGAAGGAGAGAGAGAGATGCTCAGCTCACTTTCTCCTTTTTCTTCAGTCCAAGACCCCAGCTCACGGAATGGTGCCACCCACATTTACGGTCTCCCCTCCTCACTCAATCCAGGCTGTAGTCCTGCCTTCCTCTGGGACCCTGAGAGAGTGACCAGCTTCTGGGCTTCCAAGTCCTCCATGTGGTAGGACTCTCAAAGCCATGACTAGGTGGTCAGGGAGAAGGGAGGTATTAGGGTATTTCTTCCTTGATGGCCCTGGCTGTTCCTGGAAGCCCACTTCAACTTCTCAGCTCACCATCTCTGGCCTAACTACTTGGAATCAACAAGATCTTGACCTGACTCTCACTGATGAACGGATGTGCCTGGCTTTCTCCCTTGTATTTTGGGCACCAGACCTCCTTTGGGCAGTTATTAAGTTTTAAATATAAAAGCCAGACACCAGATCCTAAAGAAGAACGGCATCCGTAATTTGGGTTAATTAAAATGCCTCTGAATGAACAGGTGACAGATGTCAAGCCTCCTGGCACTGGAAGGAAGGGACCTCAATAGACTATTAGGATTCCTGTGTTAATCAGGTAATAGTAACTTGGGTAATTAGTAAATCACACCAAATCTTGTTTAAGTCCCAAATCTCATTTAGAGCCTTTTGGAGAAACTGTTTAAATACAAAGGACACAGTCTCCTACTGAGGGAAGATGACTGCTTACTGGGGGTAGGCATACCAGGCTTCCTGTCCCTATTAAAGCCCTTTTAATTACGAAGTCTCAATGTCTAATTCACCGCGATTAGAACGAGAGAGTGACTTTTCTTTTGCTCCAACTAACACTCTAGGAAGCTCAGATTCCGGAGTTCAGTTGACTCTGAAGATTCAGCAAGTCCCAGGCTAGGAAAATGGTGGTAATCTTTGTCTACTGTCTTCAACAGTACCCTGAGAGCTGTGCAGAGAACTTTTGGCCTTTGCTCATTCTTAAAGAGTAATTTATTTATCTTTGAGATAAATAAGTAGCCCTGACTGTCCCGGAACTCTCTCTGTAGACCAGGCTGGCCTCACACTCAGAGCCCCACTTGTCTCGACCTCTCCAGTGCTGGAATTCAAGTGTGTGCCACCACGCCCAGCTTATTTTTTTATTATTATTTAAAATTATCTGGATGTGTATATGGCTGTGTGTGGTTATGTGAATGTAAGTGCAGTGGCCCGCAGAGACCAGAAGAAAGCATTGAATCCATGGGAGCTGGAGTTAAAGGTGATTGTTGAGTCACCGGAAGTGGGTGCTGAGAACTAATGGCAGTCTCCAGGAGGAGCAGCAAGCACTCTCAATCACTCAGTCTCCTCTCTATCATTCATAATTACTTCACAAGTCATGCACGGGCTTGACCACTAAAACCCCTTCTACAAGAGGAACTCCACGATCCCTGAGATATAGCTGGGCTCTGTATGGGTTGGCGCTCTATGGAACCGTCAATCAAAAAGAGCATGCTTCTTGGAGCATCTTTGACTTTTGCTGCTGATTTCCTTTCTTCCCTCTTCAAGCTATGATTTGATGCCATGGGGTGTGCACGTGTGCACTTCTGTGCTTGAATGGGTCTGTGTGTGTGTGTGTGTGTGTGTGTGTGTGTGTGTGTGTGTGTGTGTGTGTCTGTCGCGCGCATGCGCAAAGGCTAAAAGATGTCATCTGCTTTTTAAAGTTTTACAAAAGGTATGTCTTTATCTTTTGCGGTGTGTGTACCTGTGTCCAGGTTGCAGACATGGTGTACGTGTGGCAGTCAGAGGACAACTTGCTGGAGTTGGTTCTCTCCTTTTACCACGTGGGTCCTGGGGATTAAACCTGGGCCGATAGGCTTGGCCACAAGCACCTCCATTCTCTGAACCACCTCACCAGTCCTGCATCCACCATTTTTTATTTTATTGTGTGGTTGTGAGCCTACCTTTAATGGTGGGCCATCTCTCCAGCCCCATTTTTTTTTTTTTTAAAATAAGTCTCTCATTGACCTGGAACTTGCCAAGGAGGCCAGGCTGGCTGGCCAATGAGTGCTGGAGATTGACTTGTCTCTGCTTCCCCAGCACTGGGATTCCAAACCTGCTGACCACCATGGCTGGCTTCTTTCTGTATGTTGTGGGGGTCACACTCACTCCTTAACCAACTAGTTATCTGCCCGCCCCCTCAAGCTGTTATGTGGAAGCATTTTTACAGAGCTCTGCACAGTGTTCCTCTCCATTAGGATCTAAATATTAGTGAATTCCAATGTTGTCACTGGGTTCAGAATAGCTCATCCTGGGCTTGGTTCAACAAGACAGTTGGATTAAAGCTGGAGACTACTGCATGTTTCTTGCTCATGTTTAGTTAGAGAGGACCAGGGAAAGCATCCAAGGTGGGCAGAGTACTCCAGTGTCTATATGTCACAACTCTTTTTTTCTGTCTTCTTTTCTATTCATCTACAACATCACCATTAGCTTTCTGGAAAGGGGGTGTTGAGAGAATTGATATCATCTTTGATAGAAGGAGAGGAAGGAAAACTGAATGCATGCTGGGGCATGGAAATCAGACTCCAGCTTGAGTAGCGTCTTGGTTTCTTCTCCTCTTGCTGTGAAAAAATACTTCATCAGGAGCAACATAAGAGAGAAAGAGCTTATCTCCACGTACGGTTCAAGTACAGCAGTACATCATGGCAGGGAAATCAATGCATCAGGAGCTTGAAGCAGCTCATCACATTATCAAGAAGCAAAAGCAAGGAATGCATGCTCCTGTTCTGCCATCTTTTCCATTCCATGTGGCCCACAACCAAGATGGGTCTGCCCACAACTATTTACGTCATCAAGATAACCCCTCACAGGTATTCTCAGAGGCCCAGTTCCACTGAGTCTAGATTATGTCTGGTTGACAATGAACACTCAACACCACAGTTCCTTAGTGTAGTTGGGAAGCCTCTGAGCTAGTCTCTTAGACTCTTTAAACCCCATCTGCTACATGCACATGTCTCCCCTGTGATTCCCCAGGGATGGTAGGAGAATGAACGTTGAGTACATAACATTGTACAAACTGTTTTCCCAAAAGTTACAGAGGAGATAGAATTTACTGCAGCTACCATGGGCACAGCCTGGAAATAGGGACGCTGCCTTCTTGGCTTCCATGTCTGCTTGTCTTCTGACTCTGCTCTGATTACAGAGATGGACCATGGTGTTTAGAAACCTTACACAGTATCTGCTCTAGAAGGATGGGCCACAGGGAACTGGGGACGTGATGCGCAAGCATGAGGATCTGAGTCCAGATAACCAACATAAACATAAAAGGTCATCCATGGTGGTACATGATTGCAACCCCAGTACTGGGAGACAGACACAGGAAGATTACTGTATTTGCTGGCCATCTAGTTGGGCTGAATTAGCAAGCTCCAGGTTCAGTAAGAGACCCTGTTTCAAAAAACATACGGTGTAGAACAATTGAAGAAGACATCTACATCTGACTTTGACCCTGACCTCCCCATACACATGAATCCATGTACCCCTACATAGACACCACACACACACATATACAAAGAAAGAAAGAAAGAAAGAAAGAAAGAAAGAAAGAAAGAAAGAAAGAAAGGAAGGAAGGAAGGAAGGAAGGAAGGAAGAAAAGGGAAAGGAAAAGAAGGAAGGAAGGAAAGAAAGAAAGAAAGAAAGAAAGAAAGAAAGAAAGAAAGAAAGAAAGAAAAGAAAGAAAGAAAGAAAGAAAGAAAGAAAGAAAGAAAGAAAAGAAAGAAAGAAAGAAAGAATCTCTTAGGTCAACTTTGATATTGAACTCCTGACTCTCTACATCCTATGTGCTAGGACAGCAGGCACATACCATCATGCCTGTTTTTTTTTTTTTCAGTGCTGGGGATCGAACCCAGGATCCGTGCATGCTGGACAATCACTCTACCAACTGAGCTATATCCCCAACTCCACCAGTTAGAGGACTGATAAATGTGGTCAATGATACAGACAGGGTCCATCAGTATTCAGAGAGCTACAAAAGAGTTTTCACATGTAATACAAGTGGTCAAGATGGAGAGATGAGAGATGGGCCTGGGACAAATGAGTCATTAGGGGAGTTCATTAATGTTTGATGCGCCTGGAGGAAGACAGCAAAGTCTCCAACAGGAACTTGCATCCTGTGAGGTTCCACACTCACTGCGGCAACTTACGAGAATCAGGAAACTTTTTGGATGACATGTCTATTTTTCACATTGCTGCAGATAGGATTGTGGTGATGGGGGTGGGTCTCCCTCTTTGAACTTGGTACTTTCTCTTCCTGGAATATGACTGCCTAGTTAGTTTCTTGGTCTGTTGCTACTCACCAACATCAATCAGATCTTCCAGAAAGCCTGCATCTGGTGTGTGTGTGTGTGTGTGTGTGTGTGTGTGTGTGTGTGTGTGTGTGTGTGTGTGTGTGTTGTACCTCTGCTCTGCCCCCACCCACAGTTCCAGAGTACACAGTGGGAGGGGTGTGTGTGTGTGTGTGTGTGTGTGTGTCTATAAGCTCTGTGGTAGAAGAGGCTGCCTTACCCTGTTTCCTACTGTGTCCCCAGGCCTATCATGATGTCTAGCCCATGGTGGTTAAATAGACCTGGCATGTGACATGAAACTAGAAATAGCAGTATATTAGGTCATGACCACAGAGCCAAGGTGTCTTCATAGACCAAAGGAATAGTTTCTAATTCTCAAAATATGATGACCTTTAATCAGAAATAACGGGCGTGGCCTTGGTTCAGCAGTATTGTTGGCCTAGAATAACCTGGAGGGTTGGGAGCTCGGCTCAGTGGTAGAACACTTGCCTAGAATCTCCTAGTGAGTATTTGGGGGTGTGGCTTAGTAATAGAGCACCTGTTTAGACCCTCCCACCTCCCACTATGGGGCTGTGGGCATTGCCCAGTGATAGAGTTCCTGCCTATAATCCCCCAGTGAGGGCCTGGGGACATGGCTAATCAGTAGCTTACTATGCATAAAGCCCTGAGTTCCATCTCCAGGGCATCGTTCCACAGGCTCCCTACATACCCACTTGGATAGTAGCCACCATTCCCGAAGACAGAAGGCAGCAGCCAGAAGCACTTTTCTGAACTTTCTGGAACCTCTGGCACATTCAAAAACGACTTCTATCTCCCTCCCCACCACAAAATCAAAACAACCCCACCACCACCCAAGATGAAGGGCTGTGAGACATTTGATTTTCCATCTTGCTAATTTTTCTCGGCTGCTGGAGGGGGAAAAAAAAAAAAACCAAGTAGAGTTCCTTCTCCCAGAGGCTGTGGTCCAAATCCAACTAAGAAAAATGGGTGGGGCTGGGGCAAGGGAAAACAGAGACCCTCAGCACCACAGAAAGCTACAGACCGGGAAACAGGCGGAGTGGGGCTGGTGGGTGGCACGGGAGTGCATGCCCTACATACACCTGCAACAAGGCAGCCCTCTTGTGCCAGCCCTCACAGGGCCAGGCAGACAGTACTGGTGTTGTTGGTAGGTTCCATGCCCCCCCCTACTCTGGTGGGGTGCCTTCTTCCCACACAGCAGGCACTGCGGTAAGAGCTGAGGAGCACTGGTAGAATTTTAAAAATTGCTACCACTTTCCCACAAGACGTCCATTATTTCTCCAGAGCCTTACGATTCACAGCATAAAAGCATAATCAAGAGAAATCATGGTTCGGCTCAGCTAGAGATGGGCAGAATAGTCCATTTAACTTTATGTTAAAAAAAGGTAAAATAATTGGACCAAAATTTGTTTGAAATGGGAGTAGGAAATGGCTTGTTTTCAATCTATTTCGAATGAAAAAAAAAAGCCCATTAAACCCTCATTGGAAACTATTTAGTTTGGAAACAAGTTTAGTATTCCATAGATGGAGAGTGTTGAAAAGTTGTGGCAGAGCAGAGCCTGTGTGGGGACTGCCCAACTATCTGATGACCTAGTTCCATGGGGTTCTGGAAAAAAAAAAAAAGTGCTGGCTGGGCTCGGGCAGTTCACAGCCTGGCTGCTGGCCTTAGAGCAAAATCTGTAAGATCCAACTGCCTGGAGAAAAGGAAGCCTTTCAAGTTGATGGAAAACCCCCAGGGAGCTGCTGCTGGCAAACAGAAGCATGGCCGCCAGAGCAAGAAGCAGCTGAAGACAGAGGGGTGAGCTGAGCTGTCCAGGAGATGGAAAGGAATCCTTAGGGCTCTGCCACCCTGGAACTTGGCCTCACAAACGACAGTATGCCTGGGATTGGGGAGGTGATTCTAGGTAAAGCGCTTACCTTTCAAGGAAGAAGATCTGAGCCTGAGCCTCAGAACCCACCTGCAAAGCCAGGTGCGGTGGCTCATGCCTTCCTCCCCAGAGCTGGGGAGGTGGAGACAAGGGGACCTCCAGAGCTCACTGGGGAGCCAGCCCAGCCTCCTTGGTGAGTTCCAGCTCAGTAAGAGATCCTGTCTCTGAGAATGGCAAGGTAGCTGAGTGGGTAAAGGTGACTGCTGCCAAGCCTGATGCCCTGAGTTTGACCCCCAGGATCCATAGGACAGGAGAGAACTGACTCCCAAAAGCTGTCGCCTATTCTCCACACCCCTGCATACACCAAGTTAATAGATAAATTAAGAAAACAAAACACACAGCTGTTACACAGAGAAACCCTGTCTCAAAAAACAAAAAGAGCCGGGCGGTGGTGGCGCACGCCTTTAATCCAGCGCTGGGGAGGCAGAGGCAGGCGGAGCTCTGTGAGTTCGAGGCCAGCCTGGGATACAGAGTGAGTTCCAGGAAGGATGCAAAGCAACAGAGAAACCCTGTCTCAAAAAAAAAAAAAATCAGAGAGAGAGAAAGAAAGAGAGAGAGAGAAAAAGAAAGAGAAAGAAAGAAAGAAAGAAAGAAAGAAAGAAAGAAAGAAAGAAAGAAAGGAAGGAAGGAAGGAAGGAAGGAAGGAAAGAAAGAAAGGAAGGAAGGAAGAAAGAAAGAAACCACAAAACCAACAAAATGGATGGTACCTGAATAATGATACTGGAAGCTGACTTCTGGTCTCCATGGGCACACACACATACGTGCACTTGACAGAGCACTAAGAGCATCACTGGATGCAGGACCCCAGGAAGAGGCTTGGCCTACTGAGCCCTTTCTTATGCACGCGGTGGCCACCTGCCATGGGATGTGCTCTGTCTTCTACATCAAGGCCTCGATGGCAGAGGGGGCCATGTCACCACCACAGACGCCAGTGGAATTGGCTCTGCAGCAAAACCAAAGACTTCAAGAAACTTTCTGCTGACCTCTTTTGTTCCTCCAGAACAAATGACTATCCCTGGCACATTATGGATGCCCCATGCATATTGATTAAATGAATCAGTGAATGAACAGATGGAAGGATGGATGATGTGGAAGGGACTACCGAAACTCTTAAGGGAATGGTCTTGGGTAGAAACGGTGGATACCTCACTTTAAACTGAGAACACAGATTTAAAAACATGTTGCATGCCAACAGTATAAGAATTTGACACTTTGTGAATGAATGTGTGTGTGTGTGTGTGTGTGTGTGTGTGTGTGTGTGTGTGTGTGTGTGTGTAAGGCAGAGGACAACCTTAGGTGTTGTTCTTTAGGAGCTGTCCACCTTATTTTCTTGAAAGAGGGACTCTCATTGGCTTGGAACCAGCTGGCTGTCCAGTGAACCCCACAGATCTTCCTGCATTCCCCCCTTTCCATGGCTGGGATTACGAGTACATGCCACCATCTCCAACTTTTTCTGTGAGTTCTAGGCTATCTTAGTCAGGGTTTCTATTGCTGTGAAGAGATACCATGACCATGACAACCCCTAAAAGGAAAACATTGAATTGAGGTGGCAGCTTACAGTTTCATAGGTTTAGTCCATTATCATCATGGCGGAGAGCATGGCGGCACGCAGGCAGACGTGGTGCTAGTGAAGGAGCTGCTGCATGCTGATATGCAGGCAACAGGAAGTAGACTGAGTGTCATACTGAACAAAGCTTAAGCAAAAGAGACCTCAAAGCCCACCCCCATGGTGACACACTTCCTCCAACAAAGCCACACCTACTTTAACAAGGCCACACCTACTTCAAAAATGCCATACCTCCTAATAGTGCCACTCCCTTTGGGGGCCATTTTCTTTCAAACCACCACACGGGGATTGAACCCAGGTCCTGTGCTCACAGGCAAGTGCCTGACGTATTAAGCCATCTCCCTGAACCCTGAACCAGATACTTAATCAGCAAAATTTTATGAAGTAACAACCTTTATGGAAAACATAAAATACTCTGTTCTGATATAAAAGATATATCCCATTAGCACGTCAAGCTGCAATTTTCATGATTTCTTTAGAAGAACAAAGTCCCTTATATCTGTTCTGTGTCCCATTCCATTCAGCAGCCTCGGGTGTTTTGAGCATTTATGAAATATTTACACCCTCCTCTTACTTTGGATTTTGCTCCTCTTTGTTTAATTCCCTGTCTGCATTCACTTCCTCTTTCATTAAGGTTCTTGGGAGAGTGATCAAATGGCTCTCTGTGACTGTCACCTGATTTAGACGCACAGAACCAGCCTAGGTTCGCTTCTCTTGTCATGATGAGAGCTGGCGCTTCCATGCCCACCATGGCCACAAGGCCCAGTTGGCGCTGGTCATGCAGCTTCCAATGCAGAGACTTGTTACAAGGTCTTAATTCCTCCAGCAGCATGCTTTAACTTTGATAGAATTTGCATATGTAACCCAATTCCACTCTGGGCAAGGAAAAGAGGATATTTTCCTTTCAGCTGCTTTATGCATTTCAACAGTTATGTAGGAATAATACAGTCTGCCATCACTGATGTGAAGAAAACGGGATTTTGAAAAACTTATGTTTTTGATGGAATGGCAGTATCTTGGCTACTTTTCCATTGTTGTGAAGAGATACCACGACCAAGGCAACTTATAAAAGAAAGCGTTTACTGGGGGCTTGTTTAGAGTTTCAGAGTCTGTGACCATCATGGCTGGAAGCATGGTGGTAGGCAGGTAGGCATGTCACTGGAGCAGTAAGCTGAGAACTTACATGTTGAGACAACAACCAGGAAGCAGAGAGAGAACTGGAAATGGTATAGGCTTTTGAAACCACAAAGCCCACCCCCAGTGTCATACTGCTTCCAACAAGGCCACGCCTCCTAATCCTTCCTAAATAGTTCTACCAACTGGGGAGCAAGTAATCAAATATGTAAACCTATGGGAACTCATTCAAATCACCACTCTTTGACAAAAATAGAATGCTGGGCTGGGGAAATGTCTCAGGCTTAGGTAAAGTAATTATTTTTGTGTCTGTTTGATCCCCAGCACCCATATTTAAAAAAAAAAAAAAAGTCAGGCATAGTGGTGTGGAATGCTGGGAAGGTGGAGACAGAAGGATCACTAGGGGTGCTAACTAGCCAGTCTAGCCTACTTGGTGAATTACAGGTCAGCAAGAGACCCTGTTTGGAAAATAAGACAGTGTGTGGTCTGAGGAAGGACACCCAGGGTTGTCCTTTGACCTCTATATGCACACGCACATAAGTACACATGGACCTAAGTGGATACATGAATCCCCCCCACAAACACACTATTTACAGACTCAATAATACCCTGATATTCTATTTTCTCCAAGTCCAACATGTTAGAAAAAAAATCTCAAATACAAAAATATATCCTCCAAGTGTCAACCCTTTCAGGAATCCCAAACCAACTCATGGGCACACAGGTTCTCAGCTAACAGCAACAGGGCCTCACCACACCCCCACCTCTGCCTGGGTAATGTAAATTGGTTCAGTAACTAATGGCCCAGCTGGACCACGGAAACAGGCAGTTCAAGAGCTTCCTTTCATCGGGGCCATCTCTTTGAGAGCTACAGAATGTTCACCCCATAAGGCTGCCAGCCCCTGGCATAGTAGAAAGTGCCATGCTTTATTGATTGCCATTCACTGTTCTTCCACTGAAGGCAGCCATTGTGTGGATGGAGCGGAAGGGAACAGGAGTTCTAGTAAATGGCTTCCATTACCCAAGGACGGCCAGTGCCGCTATGCGGGGCCAAGTGTGTTCTGCCCCCATGCTCAGAGGTTGCTCCAGGCTGGTCCATCTTCAGGGATCTGAAAAAGTTCACTGCCAGCCTCTATTAGAGCAATATAAAACATAACATATTTTGTCTGTCTTCTTTTTCTTCCATCCTTCTGTATTTCCTTCCTTCCATTTTCTCCTTCCTTCCTTCCCTCTTTATTCCTCCTTTTTGTGTTTTGTGGTACCAAGGATTGAACCTAAGTCCTTGTGTCCGGTGGAGGGGGATGTCATCAATACTCCGTCTTTCTTTATAGGATCTGGAGCAGCAGATCCTAACTAACCCTGATGATCTCTTTTGCATTTCCCCCCAGCAGCACCTCCGAGGTAAGAGGGCCTTACTCAAAGCGTTTAAAGAGAGCTGGTTCCGGCACAGAACTGCGGTACGTGTGCGGCACAGCTGATCAGAAGGGGATTGTTCTGCGGAAGAAAGCATTCCCAGGCTGCCAGGCTCCTTCCTGCAAAGGAGCCTACCCGGAGGACGCAGAGCCAAGCTTCCCTGTGCAAAAGCTCCGGCCACAAAGCAGAGTTCAAATTCAAAGCTGACACCTAGAAAGGAGGACAGTGCCTTTATGGATAATTGGCACTGTGACAGTAACGCTGCAGTGTCCCCTGAATTAGAGCTCTCGGTGCTCCGGGGTGACTATTCTTCATGCCTTCTCTGGTCACAGCCATCCACAGAGACGAAGTGGAAGATGACCACCCAGGCATGACAAAGGAACTCCCATCTGCAGGTGTACGCTCATGCTTTGAACGTGGACTCAGACCACATCCCACCCCGTCCTTTCTGCTGTTCCCACTCTCGTCCATGGCTCCATGCATCTCTGATTTTATCTCCTGTGGCCAACGCACAACTTTCCTTTGCTGATGGTTGTGGGAGTGAAGGACTGTGCGGAGAAGAAGGGAAGGGTGGGATCTGTTGGGGAGACTACGGACTTGATGTGCCCCTGACAGCCACGTACGGTTTTCTTGAGGGTTGCAGGATGGGAGACGACGGAAACATGTATTTATGGATCCTTTTCTTTCTCACCCATGGTTTTGTGCTTTTCCTGTGGGGGACTGGCACTCTAGCACCTGCTTTAGTCCCGACCACTATCTACGTTCGTGCATCCCGGGACAGCCCGACGCATTTGCAGATGACAATTTCCTGCATCCAGGTTGGACACCCCTGACTCCTTCTTGTAGTAGGTACTTCAAGATGGAGACAGTCACAGGAAAATGAACCAATATGTGCTATTAAACCCGAGGCACCCCAAGACAAGGTAGGGAAGCAATATGAGGTGAAGGAGATTTCACTCCCCGCCCCCATTTGATTTTACATCCCTGAGCTCACATTCCAGTGTCCCTTCCTACTGGACTCTGGGCAGGGATTATGACTCACACTGACCACAGGCAAACAACACAATGAATGCTGGGAATGGAGGTTGTCTTTGGAGCTCTGGGGTCACCACATCATGGGTTTACCTACGTAAGGGTGAGAGACCCATACACGGCACATCCATGGCCTCAGCATTCCGAACCCAGGCCCGCCAGTCTGACATGATCCTGACATCACCCAGACCTTCCTTTTGCATAGACTCGTAGGATACCTAAAGAGTTGAGATCAGTCACTAAGTTCCAGGAGGGTTCTGTCACATGACTGACACCATGCATGCTCCCTCTCTCTCTTCACTCGCAGCTACAGGATGTGGGTATGTGGGTATGCCAACTCCTTTTTATTTTGACCTGGAGCTTCTGAGCCTCCTTGCTTCTGTCTCCTGAGCAGCCTAGATTGTAGGTGTGCGCCACCCACCACACACGGTTTGTATGGTGCTGGGGACCAAACTCAAGAGCTTTATGCACGTTAGACAAGCACTCTAGCCACGGAGCTACACGCCCAGTCCAAAGCCCACTGACTTCAAAGAACAATGCTACCGTCCTTCACTCTTGCACTGGTCCCTCAGGTTGCCCCCACAATACCAAGAATGAGAGAAAAGAAGCTAGCGCTGAGGGTTGGTGGGTGCTGGGGGGCAGGGAGAGAGCCCGTGCAGAGAAGGAGCAATGGAGAAAGGATGGGAGACAGAATTCAAGGCCATGGCTGACATGGCGAGCCTCACTAAACACAAAAATAGGCCCTTCCTCTCCTGACACTCCTTCTGCCAGAAAAGCAATTAATAGCAATGACCACAAGCAAGTGGGCAGGCGAATTTCCAGTCAGGCTTGTGGTAGGTGGGAAGAGGGAGCGGAGAGACCCACCCATTGCCTCCCTCGGCGGAGGCCCCCTCCGCGGTGATCATTGTAAGTAATTCTGCGCAGCTAAGAGGGGGATAAAGGCTTGAGCATAAGGTTTCTATCTGGGCTGCACAGAAGCTGATTAAAAATGCTAACTACCGTGATTGTCCAACCACCAGACGCTCCCTAGAGACCCACGCTCACAGATGGCGATTAGTTTGGGATGGCCAGAACATTCACCGGGACCATGTTGCTCTAACACCCACAGACTATCTGTCACCCTCCCAGGAGGCCGTTCAAGGCTGTTTACCTCATACAGTTAACTTGAGCCATAAGCTTTCACAAGCCTCTTTGATACAATTTTAATCACCCTCCTCAGAAAGCCCCAACCTTCTCCCCACTATCCACACGCATTTTTTTTTTTTTTAACAAGGCACAAGGCGAAACTCCCCTTGGAATTATGCAGCTGGAAAAACCCCCGTCCCAAGCTGTCCCGGATCAGACAGACCGGACCTGTGCTGCCTCCCAGCAGGCACTATCCAGGGTCCCCTTTGATTCACTTGCTTGCATTCATCCTCCCCAAAGTGGCAATCCATCATGGTTACCAGGGGAGATGGGTGGTAGGAGATCAATAGCGGGGCCTTGTAACGAATGTTCCAACAGTGAAACCAGGAGCTACTGTGCATCTTCTCCAGAATGGACCCTTTCTCTCTCTCTTTCCATAAGCAAATTAGAATTTTTTTTTCTTTTCTTTCTTGTAAATCCTAGGTTGGTCTTGAATTGGCTGGCTCAAGCTCTCATCCCACTTCCGCCTCCTGAATGCCCAGGACTGTAGATACACACCACTGAGCCCAGGCTGAAAACCTTTTCCTATCTGTTAAGATGTTCCTCATCTTTCTTTATAGATTTATTCCTAATTGTGTGTGTGTGTGTGTGTGTGTGTGTGTGTGTGTGTGTGTATGTAGGGGGGTGTATGTACAAGTGTCCAAAGATCCAAGGACGCCAGAGGTATTGAATCCTCTGGATCCGGACATGCAGATGGTGAGCCACCAGGCTTGTATGCTGGCAACTGAACCCACCGAGTCAAATGCTCTTAACCACTGAGCCATCTCTACAGCTCCCAAATTCTAATTTTCTACACCGACCCCAGCTAATTATTTATTTATTTATTAATCTGGAAAACAAGTGGTAAGAGCAGAAACAGACTCCATCCTGGGCCGTTTACAAAGCTCTGTGGCTCATCGCCTCCATGAGACTGCTGTTGTTGAACCCTTCCCAGAAAAACTCCAGCTGCCCTGTCCTGGGTCCTAGCGCCGCCTCGAAAGTGCATCCTTCCTGGGGCAGACCGGCAGCACATTCTTTCCGGAAAAGCCTGGCGCATTGATCCGGTGACATTTTGTTGGATCCTGCAGCTGTGAGAAGGGCAGCCCGAGATGAAAGGCAGAAACCATTTCAAGTAATTTCATGTGAAGTCTGCGTGCGCTGATGTTTCTTTTATAAGCAGGAGCTGTCAGCATTCTTGAAGCACCATGCCAAAGAAAAGAAAGGGGACTCGGTCTGGGTTCACGGTCTGGGTTCAACCCTTGCAGGTGACATTATTTCACCAGACCTGTTCTCCGAACCTCATTTTCTTGAGTTTGCAAAAATGGTAAAAAAAAAAAAAAAAAAAAAAAAAAAAAAAAAAAAAAAAAAGGTAAAAAAATCTGTTCAGCTTGGCTCTCACGACTGCTTTTTGCTTCCTTTAAAGCTTATTCTTCACTTCTTTCTTTTGCTTTAATTTTTATTCTTTGGTGGTGCTGAGACTCGACCTAAGGCCGCACATAGTCTAAGCTAGTGCTCTGCCTCTAAGCCACAATCCCTGATCCCTTACTGAGGGATTCTAGGCAAGTATTCTACCAATGAGGTTATCCCTGGCCCGTGAAGTAAGGGGTTGTGAGAAATACTAAAAAAAAAGATAATTTAATGTTTGTTTGTTTGTTATTAATGATTCGGGTTCATTACTCCCCTGTAAATTTATTTATTTTTAAAGATTTATTTTATTTTTAATTATATGTAGATGTGCACATCTGTGTGTGGTTAGGTGAACGCAAATACAAGTGCTGATGGAGTCCAGAAGGGCCAGAACTCTTGGAGCTGGAGTTTTAGGTGGCTGTGTGCTGCCCAACATGGCTGTTGGGAACTAAACACGGATCCTCTGTAAGAGCAGTGTGTACTCATAATGATTGGGCCATCCTTCCAGCCCTCATTACTCCTTAAAAGAGTTTTTTTTTTTTTTTTTTTTTTTTTTTCCCACAGCTAGATAAGTCAGAACTTGGAGAGAACTGCGAAGCCCTTCAGTTTCTGGTGTTTGTATTTTCTAGGTTTTTCTACTTAAGAAGCGGGTCTTTGGCGTGCTTGTGGTGTGGGGAGGGTGAAGGTTCTGGTTCAACGTTAGCCAGCACACTTGTTTGGAGACCTTCCTGGGTCTCCTCTGACTCGTACAATGGGGTTCGCATGCGGCTATGGTTTATGAGTGGATTACAATAATAATAAGGAAGCATATTTGGTAAGAAGCTGCTCCGACTGCTCCACCCTCTATTCGCTCTGTGCATCCTGCTTCTCCTACTATCCTCCTGCCATGGAGTTACAATATTCTCCCTTCTGTCTTCTCCCTCCTTCTAGTTCTCTATCCCCTCCCTCCTTCCCATCCACCCCTCTCCCTCCCAGACCATCTTCCTCTCCCCCTCCCCCTTCTCTCTCTTCTTTTCTTTCTTTGAGATAAGGTCTTGCTATACAGATGTATCCGACCTTGTATCCACTATATAATCTAAGCTAGACTCTAATTCTTTTTATTAACCTTTTTTCCCTTATTCTTGCGAATTTCATACATGTGTACAATGAAATATGATCCCATCTGCCCCCCCCATTTTCTCCCTGGTTGGTCTGTGATTCTTGATCTGCCTGCCTCAGTCTAACAAGTGCTAGGAGCAGAGGTATAATTATACCTTTTGTGGTTTCAATGTTCCTTTTTCTTTTCAGCATATATTAATGATACATAACAATGGGTTTCATTATGACATTTTTCATACGTGTGTATAATGCATTTTGATGCTATCCCCATTACCTTCTCTTGTCTCCTTTCCACCCTGGCTCACTCCTTTCGTCTTACCAACTATTTCCCCTTCAACTTCATGTCTTTCCCCCGCTGCCTCCCCCCACCCCGCCCCCGATCCAACTGAGTTTACTTGATGGCACATTAACCTTCCTTGGCCACCTCCCTAATGAAGGCCTCATTCTATAGATGCTCTTAGCCTTAGGGAATAGAGGTAATTGGCTCCGACTGATCTACTTTAAGTTTTTTATTTATTTAAATGTTATTTAAAGTTTCACTTATATGTACGTCTTTGTGAATATATATATATATATATATATATACATATATATATATATATATATATATATATATATATATATGTATATATATATATATATATATAAAATGGGTGTGCAGGTGTCCTTGGAGGCCAGAAGAGGGTGCTAGACCCCGTAGAGCTGGAGTTACAAGCAGTTATGAGCTGCTTGATAAGAACGCTGGGAACTGAACTCGGGTCCTTTGGAAGCGTGTGCTCTCGAGGGCTAAACCATCTCTCCAGCCCAGATCCGATGTTGAGGAAACATTCTGTACTGTTTTCTTTCACTACAAAGTAACAGAGACTAAGACCATCAGTATTTACATGCTTCTTCCTCAGAGTCCGTCAACACTTCCCCCGGAAGTGCCTGCTCCTGATCAACTACCACCCTTTCTCCTTGCTTTGAAGCAGGGCTTCCGACTTCCAATGTCTACTTTTCTCTTCCTCCAGACATCAGAATTTCTTTCTTTCTTTGAGAACCCTGACTGAAAAATCAATATAGCTCTGGAAACACCCTTTGGAAGGTGTCCTGGTTGGATTTTTTTTTTTTTTGTCAATGTGACGTCAATTAGTTATCTGAGAAGAGGGAACCACAATTGAGAAAACGCCTCTGTAAGACGGACCTGTAGTCAAGCCTGTGGGGCACTTTCTTAATGATGTGGAAGGGCTCAGCCCACTGTGAGGAGTACCATGCCTGGGCAGGTGATCTTGGTTGCTATAAGTAAACAGACTGTGGTTGCCAGACATGGTGGCACACACCTTTAATCCCAGCACTCCGGAGGCAGAAGGTGGTGTATCTCTGTGAGTTTGAGGCCAGCCTGGTCTACAAAGGGAGTTCCAGGACAGTCAAGGCTACACAAAGAAACCCTGTCTCAAGAAAAATAAAAAAAAAAAAAAAAAAACAGAAAGAAAGAAAGCAGACTGAGCAAGCCAGAAGGCAGCACTCCTCCATGGCTTCTGAATCAGTTCCTGCCTCGAATTCCTGTCCTGACTTCCCTCAGTAATGAGACTATGATGCGGAAGTGTAACCTCAATAAGCCTTTTGCTTCCCATTTGCTTTTGGTCATGGTGTTTATCACAGTAATGGAAACCCTAAGACAGGAATCAGCAGTTCCAATAAATCCTGTTCCTTTTCCTAGTACAGAGATCCATGTGAGTCTCCAGTCTAAAAAGCCATTCAGGGCTAGCCAGATGGCTGGACAGGAAAATGGCACTAAGCCTGACAACCCGAGTTTGATTCCCACGACCCACACGGTAGAAGGAGACAGGCAACTCTCTTAAGTTGTCTTGTGGCCTCCACATAAACCGTGGCTAGCACGCATGCGCTCCGGGCTTTCCTCGGCGAGTCTCTGACCTACCTTACATCACTGTCCTGACTTGAAAGCTATCCAGTTAGGCAGGGGGAGATGGGTCAGGTGATGAAGCACTCATGGTTCATCAGGAGTGCCCGAGTTCAGATCCCCACATGAACGCCGGGTGGGGAGGTGGGAATAGTGGACAGCTAGCCTAGTCAGTTAGTTCCACATTTGACGAGATAACCTGTCTCAAAAACTAAGATGGAGCGTGACTGACGAAGATGTCAGATAGCAACCTCTGGCCTCTGAACTCTTAGTGATCCCCCTGTCTCAGCTTCCCAAGTGTGGGAGCTGCATGGGAGGGATACCCAGGATTACGGGGGTGTGTCTCTGTGTCTTGCTTCTTCTCTGAATTCTAAACTTAGATGTTAATGATGAAAGCCTGGTTTCTGATCTTAGAAGAAAGAGAAATCTTGTAGAAACAATTACTGTTGGAGTCACGGGTTTGATCCCATCTCATTAAAACCAACACTTCCCACGTGAGTGCAACTTCAGGTTGCCATAACAACTTCCCTGTGGAGTTAAAAACCCAGATGCCCATTTCTGCTGTTTATACTTAATGCAACTTATGTCTACCTCTGCTCCTTATTTTCTCCTTCACATTCTGTTTGAGGAAAGGGCAAGGTGATATGAGGGTTTGCAAAAGGAGGAATTATTTTGCTTCCATCCGTGATGGCTGTGGGATGCGGAAGGACAGCAAAGCAGATTAAGAATATAGAAGGGATGTCTCTAAGATTAAAATAAGATCCCCGATGACATTGATTAAAATGACCAAGTGTTGTGTTCTGAATGTGAACTGTCCTCCACGGGCTCACGTGTTTAGATTGACGGCCCTCCGTGAGTGGTGCTGTTCTGGGAGGTTGTGAAACCTCTAGAAGGTGGAGGGCAGCTGGAGCAAGTGCATTGCTATGGGCCAGCTTTGCGGTTTTATAAGTGAGATCCAACTCCCTGTTCACTAGGAATGCAACGTGACCAGCCAACCTCTCGCTCCTGCTGACGTCCATGTCTCATCACGGCTGAATACCGTTCCTTGAACTGTGAGCTAAAAGAAACCTTCCTGCTTAATGAGTTTTTATCTCTCATTTGGTCACAGCAATGAGAAAAGCCACGAACAAACCGGAGAACAGTAACTCACACACTCCTACTCTGGGCTGTTCAAGGCAGCTACTTAAGCAATGAGATGGTAGGTAAGGGTTCATCAATAACAAAGGGGAGGGAGACAGAGGAAGGGGAGGGGACAAGGAACTCCAAGGGGGCGATGAATTAAGAAAATTCGTCATTCCAATTTGCTGGAGAGACTGTGATGAGAACTTCCACATGCTCTGGGTAGACACATGAGACACAAAGCTGTCTCTAGTTCATCTACATAGCACTTCAGCTGTGGGAATACCTATCTCTTGGATCAGGTACGTGGGCACTCCAGAGCATATGCTGACTGGTAGAGGCCACCAGTGACAAGGTCATTCATTTTCTTTTTTTTGTTTTTTCGTTTTGGTGTGGTTTTGGTGCCTGTCCTGGATCTCGCTCTGTAAACCAGGCTATCCTCAAACTCACTGAGATCCGCCTGGCTCTGTCGCCCAAGTGCTGGGATTAAAGGCACACGACATCACTGCCCAGCAACAAGGTCATTTTCAAGGATGTCTAGAAACTAAGAGACCAGACAAACAAAAACTAAAATGAAACCGAAATGGACAAAGGATGGCAGAAGGCGAACCCCAAGAATGACAGCTCGGATTTTTTTTTTTTATGTCAACCCCAAGAATGATCTAGAACAGTCTCGGAAAATCCTTGAGAGGCAATGGTAAATCACAAGAGTGATGAGCATCTGGACTCTCTGTCTTAGGAAGGAACCTCTCACTCAGATCAATACACACTGAATGAGTGCTATATAACACTGCCAAGCGCTCAAGTGTCAAGGAAGAATCAGGCCATTCAGTCCTGTGTGAGGGGGTGGGGAGAGGAGAGGAAGGCAGGCTCTCTAGACACAAGACAAACTGGCTACAGTGATGCCTGCCTGGGACCTCAGCATTGGAGAAGTGGAGGGGAGAGGGTCACAAATTTGAGGCCAGCCTGGGCTACATAGTCAGATCATATATATATATATATATATATATATATATATATATATATATATATATATATAAAATAATAATAATTTTAAAAAAAGTTCGCTGAGCATGGTGGCACATGCTCATAATTCCAGCACTGGGCATTCAGGGTCACCCTGGGCCACACAGTGAGTTCAACGCTAGTTTGGAATACATGACACCCAGTAAAGGAAACCATATAAACAAACAACAAAAATGACCAAGCAGCTGGAGGCCAGCGCAGAGGCAGGGGAAGAGGTGGGAGTGGCGGGAGGTGGGAGCGATGGATGGAAAGGAAGCTCTTTAAGTAAGACAGAGCGGAGGAAGTAGGAACTTGAGCATCCCCAGAATTTGAGTGGCAGGAAGTGGGGCTGATGAGGGTTGGTGAGATGGCTCCGCACTAAAGCTAACAGCCACTAAGCCTGTGCTCCCTGGGAACCCACATGGCAGGTAAAGAGCATGAATTCTTGTAAGTTGTTCTCTGACATTATACATGCCTGTGGCGTGGCATGCACACACAGAGACACAGACAGACAGACAGGCAGACAGACAGACACGCACGCACACACACACACACACACACACACACACACACTTAAAAAGTAGGCGATACTAAACTAAATGGCAGCCAGAGGAAACAATGTGGCTGGGGAGAACCCAGGGCTTGCTAAGGACATAGGGCAGGCAATACTCTGTGTATGACCTGACTGTGTAGGGAAAGTCATGAAGTTCCCAAAAGAGAAGCTGGAGTCTGAGCAAGGTTAGTGGAAAGGAAGGAAGGTGTGCTCAGACATCCCAAGGACGGAAGTGTCCAAACTTAGTAGCTCATTAGCTGATAGGTGGGCACAGCGTGAACTGTGGTTTCTTCCTCTAGATGGGACTGAGCTGTCTTGGTGCTCAGTGGGTAGTGACAGGTTGTTAGTAACTCTCCACTTCCCTAGTGGGGAAGTAAAAGCAGGTGCTACCCGGTCCCCTATCAGGAAAATGATGGAAAGGATTCATTGCAGAATGGGAAGCTGGAGAAAATCGCCTCAAGCCTTTTCCATCTCTAAGATGCGATCTGATTTTGAGATAAGGCCTCATCTACGTCAGGCTGGTTTCAAGCTTGTTACTCAGCCAAGGAGAATCTTGAACCTTGCTTCTGCCACCTGAGTGAGATGATGACAGGCAATGTACCACCATGCCCAGATGATGGGATGCTGAAGATGGAACTCGGGGCTTCAAGAAGATTAGGCAAGCACTCTACCCATTGCGATGTATCCTCATCCCTACGATACAGTGCTTAAAACAGGGGCCACCCATCCTGGGGTTTGGGGATGAACAGTTTGATTTCTGAAAACGCCTTGTGGCCACCAACTCAGGGAATCTTTCCCCATCTCTGCTTCACAACCAGCTGGACCAGTTGCCATAAACCTTCGCTGCTCTATTTAGGATTGTAATAGGGCCATAAACTATACGGGTGGAAGCATGGGATGGCAGGGGGGTCCTCGAGATAGACAGTATATATGATCGATTCCTACCCATATTAATCATTTATTTGAAAGGAAGAGTAAACCATATTAAGGGGACTTCAGGGGATTCATCTTCTCATATCGACAACCCATTAGTGTGAAATGAACCACAGCAGTAGTCAAGGCAACTTGAAACTATCTGGAATATCTAGAACCAAGGTTGTTTACATTCATAACAAACTTACAAGGCTCTCCCCGATGCCTTGGGGGTCTTCTGGGGCTCTGATCCCATTGCTCCTTGTGAGAAAAGACAGGTCTCTGGGTCCATGCCAATTTTTTCTGGCAGGGGGTGAATGGAACTGAGAGCCATCAGTTAAGATGGACATAGGAGCCCCAGTTAGAGCGAGCTGAAGACAGAAATGGAAACTGGCAGAATCCTAGGTGGGAAGAATGTACCCCATTTAGATTAGATTCCCCCTTGGTGTCCATGCTGCACCCTTTGTATGGTGCAAATGATTATAGGCAGGGAGACAGACTGTAGGAGAGGGAGACTCAGGGGTTCCCTGACTCTGTTTACCTAACGTAAGTTTTCTCTTGAAGATCCTGAGATAAACTTAGGTCAAAAAAATAAATGGTGTGAGCACCTATGGTCAGAAAGAACAACTTCATAGTTGCTATAGAAAACTACAACTTGCCTCAAGTGGATGAAGACTGTTGAACTAACATCACTAATGGGCTGGCGAGATGGCTGGGGTGTTCCTATTCTCTGACATGTGTACACACACACACACACACACACACACACACACACACCACACATGCAAAAAAAAAAAAAATCCTGTGTGAGAAACTGTAGAAATTAGCTTTAGAATGCAGGATGTTGATGGTGTATGCCTATAATCCCAGCACTCAGTAGACACAGGAAGGTCAGGAATTTAAGGTCATCCTTGGCCTGAAGACAAACTGAGCTATATGAGATCCTGTCTTAAGAAACAAAACAGGGCTGGAAGAGATGATGGTGCATTTGATAAAGTGCTTAATGCACAATAAGGAGGATTGGAGTTCAGCCCCCAGCACCCCCACAAAATGCCAAGTGTGGTGGTGTGCACTTGTAACCCCAGTGTTTGTCAGTGGAGGCCGGAGGATCCCTGGGGTTGCTAGCCAGCCAGCCTAGCCTATGAGGTGAGCTCTAGGCCACTGAGAAACCTTGTCACAAAACACAAGGTGGACGGTGTTGTGAATGACCAACGTTGACCTCAGGTGCCCATGTGTAGGGTCACATACACATGGACACCCGCACACACCTGTGTTTGTGTGGAACAGCAAAGCAGACCTGTCTTCAGATCCTCCCTTGAGTTCCTGCCCTGACTCCCATTTATGGCCTGTGAGCTGGAAGTATAAGACAAAGCAAACCCTCTCTTCCTTGAAGTTGCTTTGAGTCAGAGTGTTTTGTCATAGCAACAACACAGTCTCCTTTTCAATGATTCTGGAGTGACTTTGACCTTGGCTGGCCGGAACCTAGCCCAGGGTTGAAGCCTCAGTTCAAGTATCCTAACCCTTACGTTTCCCGCGTCTGTGATCTTCTTTTCTTGGTCACTGTTTAGTCCCATTCTATGTTCACTATAACCTATTTGATGGATTCATTTTATAAAAGGCCATAAAACTTTTATGGGGCCCGAATAGGGCATAAATAAGTAAAGAGAGCAGCGCTGTCTCTGTTCACTCAAACATCACACCTATATTTAGTAGGTGTCCTGCCTTGATGGCAGTTCTGTGGTAGCCACAGAAGTCATACAGCTAAGAAGAATCAGTTACACTAAAGCTAACATTTATTTTATTGAGTATGTACCTAAACATTGCAAAGGATATCTGACACGTTGTTTTCCTTTATCCTCTCAACAACCTCATAGGGCAGTGCCCAGCTCAGCGGTACATACCTGTAATTTCAGTACTTGAGAGGCTGAGGCTGAAGGCAAGGGAGCTCTAGATAGCCTTGGCTCTACAGTAAGACTCCTTCAAAGAGGCAAGGGCTGAGGGTGTGACTCAGAGGTAGAGGACCCACCTAGAATGCCCCAGAGAGAGGACAGAGGTGTGGCACAGAGGTAGAGTGTTTGCCTGGATATTCCAATGAGCTGTGAAGGGAATGATTCAGTGGCCTGCCTAGTTTGCAGAAGGCCTCGAGTTCCACGCATGCCTAGCAGTGCAAACCAAACAAGCCACGGAGTCCCTTATAAGGTAGGGTCACTTTACAGACAAGGTCACAGGTTGTGACCAATAAAAGCAGATTTGGACCTGGGTGTGCATAGCTGCAGTAACAGGACCCCAGCCATACTGTGACAAGCCCTGAAGGCGAGAACCATAAAACCGATAGCAAATGTTACAGTCCTGAGGTTAGACCTTTGATTTTCCCTCTTCGTTTGAAAGTCTACTGAGAACTCTGCTTCCCATGTGCTAGTTAAAGTCCTGTGCGAAAGTGAGCTAGCGAGATGAAAGTATGTTTTGTAGGTGACATTAAGACAAGCTTAAAATAGCTGTATATTTTAAGTGGCTTTAGTGTTTTTGAGACAGGGTCTCATGGAGCCAAGGATGACCTTGAACAACTGATCCCCCTGCCTCCACCTCCCCTTGCTGGGATGAGATGTGTGCATCCTCACACTGTTTATGTCATTCTGGGGTTGGAGCAGGGCTTTGTGCATGCTAAGCAAGCACTCTACCTGCTGGGCTCTAGCGCAGGAAATGTGTTTTGATGGAAAAGTGACGACCTAAAGCTGTGCCTGGGCGGAATGCTCTTGTAATCCGCTGGAAAGCTTGAGGCAGTAGGATGGCTGTAAGTTCAAGGCTAGTCTGAGCTACATAATGAGTTCAATGATGTAGCTTTGCTTACATAGGAAGACCCTGTACACATATACACACACACACACACACACACACACACACACACACACACACGGAAAAAAAAGCCGAACAAAGAACTATGAATATCTCCTATCTATACACCTATCTAAACCCTGGGGTCTAAGCACTTTGCAAAAACTTTCCACAGAGCCATGAAGGCATCCTGAGTTACCACTGACCAGGCCACTCTCAAGAGCCAGTTATCCATCTAACTGGCACTAATGACTGTGCCCAATGAGCCAGAGCCCACCTTTTATAGTTGGACTTGGAATGGTTCAAGATACTGATATCCTTGGGTGTCTGCATAGGTCAGTTTCAGGGCCAATATCCACGGATATGCCTATCACTTTTATAAAGTGGTACTTATCCCTTGCACATAACATACACACAGCCCCATGTAGATATATACTACTTGTATATAGCACATGCACAGTCTCCCATTGGCACACACTACTTTTGTGTAACATGAATACATCCACTGGAGGCATGCACCACTTCCCTTCAGTGACATATAGACATCTTCTCGTATACTTTTAATCAGTTCTAGATGAGTCACACACTCCATTATACAACGCAGACAGTTCTTGTCCTCAATTGTTTGGGTTGTAATAATGAGGAAATTTACCATACTTGTTCAGAAAAAAAAATACAATTTATTTTTCAAATATTTTTTGATTCATGCTGGGGATTCATGAACTATGTGGAATAAATGGATATGGAGGGCTGACTGTCTTTTAAGTGATTTTTTAATATTTATTTATTTGTGTGCATGCCTGTTGCACGTGCCATGCATGTGTGGAGGCCAGAGCACAACTCTGGGAGCTGGTTCACACCTTCCCCCAGGTGGACTGAACTCCGGGTCATCAGACTTGGCAGCCAGTGCTTCTCCTGCTGAGCCAGCCCGTGGCTTCTTATTTGCAAGGAGAAAAGCCATATGAAACAGACGTCAGAGAGCAGACGGGGTCAGTAAGGACTTTTGGTGTTTGATTTTACGTCCTAACAGGAGAAAGGCACTGAGCAGTACCTACATGAAGGAAGGGGACAGGCCACACCCTTCCTGTTATCTCTTCTTCCATTTGGCCCATTCTGATTACACGGTTGTTAAAATCAACACAGAAATCCTCCAGTGTGTGTGTGTGTGTGTGTGTGTGTGTGTTGTGCACGTGTACACGTGTGTACAGGCACACATGAGTGTGGAGGACAGAGGACCGCCCTTGTAGGAACGCCTCAGTTGCTGTCCATCTTGAATTTTTTGAGGCAGAGTCTCTCACTAGATACGAACATGCCAAGTAGGCTAGGCTGGCAGGCCTGTGAGCCCAGGGACCCACCTAACTCCAAGTCCCCAGTGCTAAGGTTATAAAAGCATGTGCCACCAGAATGGCCTTTTTTTTTTTTTTTAATGTGAGCTCTGAATGGATGAACTCAGGTCATCCTGTAAGCACATTATTGACTGAGCTATCTCCCCCTCCAAACCCTTCACATTTTATCAGCTTTCACAGAACTTCTCCCTCATGTTCCGCTTGTCCTGCCAAAGCTATATTTCAAGAAAAATAACCTTAAAAGTACATTTGGAGACTTAGCTTTAAGCATATCCAAAGGACATTAAAATGAATTTACTTTGGGCCTTGCCAGCCCAATTCTGGATGCTCAATGCAATTATTTCTCTATTAAGATGTTCACTTGAACCAGGAAATAAATCAGGATATTGATGGTTTAAGTATTTTATCCACATTTCATGGAAGAGGAGAAAAAAAATCTCTCCAAATGGCTATATTTTCATTTACTGCATAAGACATTTAACTTCCATTCATTTTCTGCCAGCCTTTCTATCACTTATATATCTTTCTGGATTGATCCATGGCTTTTATAGCTTGAGAACATGAACCTAGGCATGCACAGATCATACTCGATAGGCCCTAACAGCAGGCTCCAGCTGGTTCTCCCATGACTCTTCCCGCTGCATTCTCTCTGGTTTGGACCACTTACAGAGACCCTGACTCCCCCGACTCCAAAGAATACTAAAAGGAGAGGAAGGATATAGCTCAGGGATGGAGTTCTGGCCTCAAATCCCCAGGTGAGGGGCTAGGGGAGTGGCTGAGTGGTAGACTACTTTCCTAACATGTTTAAGGCCTGGAGTTTCATCTCCAGGACCAGTAAATAAGTAAGATGCCTAGGTCAAGGTTTATAAGGATTAGGGTTGAACTATCATGTATGTAGACTGAGCAGCCAACACACTGCTTCGGGAAGACTATGTAATATAGTGTGTATATCCAGGGAGCTGGGAATTGGGACTAAAAAGTGCTTTTGGGTTTTTTGTGTTTGTTTGTATGTGTATTTGCATGTATGTCCTTATATCTGTGTGTGGAGGACAGAGAACTGGATGTCACTCCACAGGAACTGTCTATGCTGTTTTTTGAGACAGGGTCTCTTATTGGTCTGGTGGCTTACAAATCTGGCTCTGCCTGGCTGCCAACGATCCTCTTGTCTCCGTGTCTCCAGCCCTGGGAATCCCAAGTACACACCACCATCCTCA
>NW_026294540.1:21971699-22076699 GCF_007827085.1 Peromyscus californicus insignis
AAAGTAAAGGCACTTAGTTTCTTTGGTGACATTTCTGTAGGGTGGTACCTCCACTAAAGACCTATAGCCTGACAGGGCTGCAAACCATACAGTCAGTTATAAAGAATTCCCATTTTCATACTTCTAGGGCCAGAAGCCACAGGAAGGCTTCTTCCATTTAAGAAGGACCTCAGACTTCTGGAGGAGAATTGTTTAAAGTACACCCCACAAAATGTGAGCTAACATTAGGAAAACCAAGGGTCAGTCTTTTGCTCCAGAGTGAGAGGGAATCAGGGTTCCATGGTACACCCCAACTCCTACTCTGAAAAGGTGTCACCTGCTCCCTAACCCTCTGAGCCTAGGGTAACTTTTATAGAATCTTAAGTGAGTCTGAGGCCTCCAAAGAATGTCACACTCCTCTCCAAGTGGTCTGGCCTCACCTCTATCCATAGCTCAGAGTGGCATTTTGAAACATTAGCCTCTGCAGGCTCACCAAGTTATGTCCAAAAGTATCTCTGCAAATGCCCGTGGCCACCACTAGGAACCTCTTTGCTGGAGTCTCATCATGGTCATTGGTTGCTGGGAGTTTTTTGAACATGTGGTCCATTTGACCTCACCACGTTATTATGGCCTCGATGGCCAATCCACACTGCCCTTCAGAACCAGACTGGGAGCCTCCCATTGGCCAGAGAAACAGGAAATGGATGTTGCTGGTGTCCCCGTCCCTGCTCATTAACCAAACAGCTCCCTTTCCAGCATTCTAGAAAGTTTGCTACTCCACTCTCACCACCATATATAGCTTATGACTTTGGGTGGAGCCCGGGAGGGCTGACCAATAATTTATGAATTGGACTGGGACGCTTCTCATTATGAAGGAGGGAGCTCTTCATACACGAGGATGATCAACACTCATAAATGGACAGTGTTGCCAAGAAACGGGATGCCTAGCTTGAAGACGCTACATTTCTAGGGTCTCTCCAAACTTAACGGCAGATTTCCTTAATTAGAGTGGCAGGGCCAATGTATCCAAACAAGAACACAATCCCATTTTCACAACAGAGGCAGTCTATACTCACAGCTGTTCCCATATGGAAATCAGAGTGTCTGGGTGTTACCCCATTCTCAAATGTTTTGGCCTCAGAACCTCTTTGTATCCTTGAAATTTGGGTTGGCAGATGCTAGAGGTTGCATCCTGGGCCTCTTGTATGCTAAGCATGTTCTCTATCATCAAGCTATAATCTCCCAGACCACTTCAAAAACTTGGGGGACTTCTTAAAAGTTTTTACTCGGTAGGTAATATCTGTTGATTGCTACATTATTAACAATTAATAAAAGGCAAATATTTTTTCCAGTTCACTTACAACTATAACCATAACAGTACCAGGAAGATAATTCAGTCAATAAAGAATTTGCTTGAGTTTGATCCCCAGAGCCTCTGTCAGAAAACTTAAGCTTGTGCCGGGTGGTGGTGGCGCACGCCTTTAATCCCAGCACTCGGGAGGCAGAGCCAGGCGGATCTCTGTGAGTTCGAGGCCAGCCTGGGCTCCAAAGTGAGTTCCAGGAAAGGCGCAAAGCTACACATAGAAACCCTGTCTCGGAAAAAATTTTTTTTTCAAAGAAAAATTAGGCTTGTAATCCAAGAGCAGGGAAGTGGAGACAGGAGGATCCCTGTGGCTCACTAGTGAGGCAGCCTAGCCCACATGGTAAGTTCTAGGTCAGTGAGAGACACCGTCTCAAAGCAAAAACAAGACAAAACTAATCAAAAATAACTAACGAAACAGACAGCACCAGAAAATGTCCACCAGCTTACACACACACACACACACACACACACTTACCTTCACCCACACAAACACACAAAACAACAATCCATGTAGAACATACGAACGCTACATTATGTATACATTTTAACCAGAAATAACTGTATTTTACAAAACAAAGCAAAACTGTGAGAAGAACGGCAGTTTTGAGTTTCTGTTATATCTGCTTCAGTGGGAGACAGCTGGGTTCTCCTATCTGCTTTGGCATTCAATCTGTTTCAGTTGCCTGCTGTAGATTCTGGAAAATTCTGTCATACATTCATGAGAGAATGAAAGTAAGTGAAGAGGGAATGAATATCTTACTCTTTTTAAAGAAATATTTTAAAAAATTTAACCTTATGTGTATGAGTTTGTGTGTGTGTGTGTGTGTGTGTGTGTGTGTGTGTGTGTGTGTGTGTGCGCGCGCGCGCGCGCGCGCGTGCGCGTGCAGTGTGCTCTTAGAAGCTAGAGGCCAGAAGAGGGCATCAGATTCTCTGGAGCTGGAGTTACACATGGTTGTAACCTATCTGATATGGATGCTGAGAACTGAACTTGGGTCCTCTGCAAAAAAGGTAATGTACTCTTAACAACTAGGCCATCTCTCTTGCTCATAAGTCTTGCTCTTAGGAAAATAGCTTTGTTAAGCTTCTGGAAGAGCCTTGAGCAGTGCCCATTCTGTCCTGAAATTAAGGATGAGAATCTTTTCCAGCTCCTGGGAGTATATGGTTACTGACCTAGTGCTGCAGGCCGCAGGAATATATCATAAGAACTCAGCTGGTTATGGCAAAGTCACTACCTGGAGGAATCAGGGAATTCCTCCAGAGGAAGCCAAATCCCAAGGAGTTTTTGGTGTTACTTGGCTTGTTATATATCAGCTGTATTCTGTTATGAAAATCCTGTGTGCCTTCATAGTTTTCCCAATTGACTTTTCCCTAAGAAGGGCTAACAGTGTGGACTGATCACTCTCTGGACATACACATTCAAGGTATTTGGAGAACTGCCTCAGGAAAGGCTTTCTCTGGAATCAGATATCTCCCTTGGCCACTTTCAAGGACTAGCAGTAATAACAGTCAACATGCAACTCTCCTGATTTAAGACAAATTCCACAAGGAGACACCGCCTAGGCCAGGTGGATGTTCAGTAATAGCTTTACACAATTTAGCTCGGACCCTCCTTTCTTACAGCCTTACTAACTTTATAGACTGCTAACTCCTTACCTAATCACTTCTAGGAATATTTAGATAACCTTCTGCTCTGACAGCTATGCTCAGCCAGAACCCCAGTTCAAGCCTCCCTGTAATTATCATCATTGGCAGCATCCGGCCAGGTTCATCCCCAGATGGAGGAAAGTACTTTATCAGAGATACCTCTGTACTCTCTAAGAACAGACTTAAGCATCTGGGCTACCTATTTGAGAAGGCCTGGCGGATGTGCCAATTAAGCTTTACTTCCTCCTTTCCCAAACCTTACCTCTAGTTCCAGATCTCCCTTTAACTATCACCAGAGGCATCTAGCTGTGCACAGGTTGCCTAGCGACTGAGCACACTTTCCCCCACCCTGCAGAAAAATGGCAGATAGCTTGGACAGATATGAGTCACAGGAAGAAAGAAGACAGTTTTATTTTCTCCCATTGACCTAGCAACTTACAGATTCTTAACATTTTCTACTAATCACGTTTAAGATTATAGTTGAGCACATAAGAGCCTTCTTCTTAGTTATTACCTGAATTTAGCCTTTAGTTAATTCATTTCCCCATTGGTCACTTCCCTTTGGGGTTGCAAATGATAATTAACGGTTATTGCCTCCCTATGTGATTCTTATCACCCCTCCGTTTGACCCTGGAAGCCTGGTTTTGCACTGCTAAGGGAATACTGCTTGTAAGTGTATATATTCCAGGACTTCCAGGGCAGGTGGAGGACAGAGAAGAGAAAGGAGAATGGAAGAACTAGACGGGTAAGAACTTGAGAGGAACAAACTGAGATGGGGAAGAACTAGATTGAAGGACTAGAAGAGAGTACTAGAGGAATGAGATGGAAGATGAGGAAGAGTCAGATGGGAAAGCCCTAGCTGGGTAAGAACAAGGTGAAAAGGACCTAGATGAGGCAGAATTAAGACGAGAGAATTCAGATAGAACTTAAGAGGGAACAGTAGTTAAACAGAGAGAAATCAGGCAAGAAAGGAGCTAGGCATGAGAACAGAAGTGAAGCTGTGAATATGTGGATGTTATGCCAGAGGAATTAAAGCAAGTGGACAATAGAGTTTGGTGTGCTGAGATTCTATTTCCTGAAAATAGTCCTCGCCGTTAGTAGTTCTCTCTCCTGAGCCCCTGGGATGTATAATATTAAGGCTGGTCCCTCTAATATTATACAAGAACCTAGTGCTGTCTGTATTGCTGTGATGAAACCCCCAACCAAATGCCAAGAGCGGAGGAAAATGTTTATTTGGCTTATGCTTCTAGGTTACAGTCCGTCATTGTGGGGAAGTCAAGCCAGAAATTTCAGTCAACTGGTCCCATCACATCCACAGTCAAGAGCAGATAGAAGCAAATAAATACATCCATGCTGCCTGCCTGCTCTGTCTATGCTCATCTAGCTTTCTTTATGCATAATGTTCATGGGCCAGCCAAAGAAATGGTGACACCCACATCCAGGGTGTGTCCTCCTCCTTCAATCAACAATGAAGGCAAGGCCACACGAGATGCTCAGGGGCCAACCTAATCTACACAACTCCTCATTGAAACTCTTCTAACGTCGCTTTAAACTGTGGCAAGTTGACAGTTAAAACTAACCAATATAGGAATCAAGGAGGCCCTGAGTATTTTAGAGAAAGAGGAATTCTTTTTCCTTGGCTGCTAAGATGAATGGCTATCAAAATTCCCATCTATAGGAATAAGGAAGATCATGTTTGAGGAAGGCACACGGCTGAGACGATGTAAGCTAAGTAAGTCTAAAGTGAGATTCACCCATTGTGGACAGGCAGAGAGAAAGCTGCAGAGGCCACAGTCTCGGGGACAAGACACTACTTTGGAATAGCTCAGAGTGGGAAAAGTTAGGAACAACATCAACAAACGGTCTCACAGGGCTCCCTGTATTTTGAGGTGGATAAGAACAAGGCGAACTGGAGGGCACAAAGGCCAGAGTGTTTGCCCTCCTTCAACCTCTCTTAGTAAAAGGCAAAGCAGGGACTCTGGACACAAAGCTAGAAACAGAGATGCATTCGGAATGACTGACGTTCAAATGACATTTGTCTGTCGGTGCTCATCTTTGTTGAGACAGGGTCACATATATTCCAGGCTGAGCCTAAGACTGCTTGTCCTGCCTCCACTTCCTAAACGGGATTACAGGTCTGGATGGCCGTATCTTGTTTGTGCACGGCTGGGGACAGAACTCAGGACTGCGTGCATGCTAGACACGTACTCTACCAAAACGGAGGCACACCTCTGGCCCTGGGGGTACAATTTAAAGTGGAAAATGAAGTTATCTAAGGAAGCTAAGGAAAGGGGTGTTTTCTCAAATAAACGGAGCCTGTCTTGCCCTAGCAAGAGCTCAGTGAGGGCATCTTGGTTATCTTTCTTTCTAGAATATTCTCCTTGTCAAGGAGAATAGAGCCTCAGGACATCATAGAAACTCCATAATGTGTAAAGTAACATGTGAAGGAGTTGGTACATAATCTGTACATATGATAAAAGGGACAAACAGCCTGTCTGTGGTCTGGGGGAATATCCTAGACAAGGATTAGGTGCCCCAAATCTTGAGATTGGAAGGGAAAAAGAATAGATGGGTGAAAAAAATGCAGAACCATACAGAGGCAAAGTAAGTTAGCCTGGTAAAGGTGGAACTGTCAGAGAAGGAAAATTCTGGGGGGAAGAAGGGGGGGCGAGGGCTTACTTTCTGAACAAGACTCCAAATCAGGCTCTTTCTAGCTCAAAATAGCAGTCCTAAAACGCAGGCGATTGCATGCTATTCCAAGGAATGAACACTTAGTCTTATTTGCATGGCATTGACTGCGTGCTAGTTAGCAAGCAATTCAAGTGTCTCTACCTGATTAGTGACTGTGTGGTTAAGTGCTTGAAAGAAAACACAGCTAGTGGGCAGGACCCCGAGTGAGGCTGTGCGTGCTGTATCTTTAGGGAAACACTCTGGAACCGTCACGCTTTCTCTGACCTTTCCTGTATCTTTTTCCAAGTTCAAGATTTAGGAACTGGCCTATGAGACCTCAGGGAGGCGGCGGGGGAAGGAAGTAGAGAAGGGAAGAAACATTTCGGGCAATAAGGGGATTTTAAGGGCGTGAAGTTAAGGACCTTTGCTAGTGACAACTCATACAATTAAAGATGCCCGTTAACAAACACCAGACACTAGGCTCCACGAACAAAGCAGATGCATTAGTTTTCCATTTCTGAGAGAGAGGGGTGGGGGGCAATTCCCTGGCTACCATCCCCTACTCCTTCCTCCTACCTCCCCCTTCTCTCTGACAGCACTATTAATGATCATTAATGCCCCCACAGACTCTAATGGGTCCCGCTGGGAGTCCAGAAAGATGGCAATTTGTACTGAGGATTTAGACATAACCCCAAAATAAATAAATAAATAGATAGATAAATAAATAAATAAATAAATAAATAAATAAATAAATAAATAAAATGAGAGAGAGGGAGCAGAGACGGCATGAGTGTCCCGAACCATCTACTGCTTGTTAACACCACTGGGCTATGAACAGACGGGAGTCAATAGAGTCGGGAGACTCTGGAATATGTTTGGTACTTCCATATACACACGGGTCCATACATGCTGGCACATGCTTTTTCCAATGCCTCTGTCTCTTAGGGGGCTTTTGATGGTTGTTAGGTTTCAGTTACTTCCGTAGTTGGTCGTTGTCGTTGTTTTTAACGTTTTGGATATTCTAATAAAAAACAGCCTGCTGTGTTTAAAAGACAGAAGAGAACAGCATGCATGTTCTCCTGCATCTCAGATGTGATGCTCTTGCCCAGTTTACTGTTTCTCAGGTATGTCTAGGAAGAGGACCAAGGAAGGAAGAGTGGTATAAGTCCAAGTTTATGATTGGTTTCCTGTGTGTGTGTGTGTGTGTGAGAGAGAGAGAGAGAGAGAGAGAGAGAGACAGAGACAGAGACAGAGACAGAGACATAGGGGTGTCTTCCTTAATCACACTCCACCTTATTTATTTTTCAGACAGGATTTCTCACTGACCGAGAGTTCACTGATTGGGCTAGCCCAGCTAGTCAGTCAGTCCCAGAGTCAGTCCCTGTCTCTGCCTCCCTGGCACTGTGTTTACACGTCCACTCCCACTCCATCAGGCCTAGCATTTTACGTAGGTTCTGAGGCTCACACTGAGGTCCTCATGTTTATACAGCAAGAACTTTACCCACTGAGCCATCTCTCCAGCTCCTCCTTATTTCTTTATGGCACCCACTGAAGAAAGTCCACTGCTCAACAGCGGGTGCTGAGTCAAGGTCAGATTCAGGGTGATGCTCAGGAACATTGAGCAGGCCTGGAACCTAAACTCCCTGGGGAGGGACAACACTCAGCCTTTTGCTATCGGAAAGCAGTTTAGATCAACTACGAGCCTCCAAAATACCTGAGTGACAGAAGAGAAGTCAGCACGTCCCAGTGTGGGGGATATGTATGTATGTATTATATATATATATATATATATATATATATATATATATATATATATATATATATATATATATATGAAACAGCAGGTCATTCTCTACATGCAGGTAAAGAAGTGATTGTTGGACCTATCTCATCTACAGGAAGAACCAAAAGGACTATCTTCAGGGGGCTTGTACCCGACACTAGAAGGGGCTACCTTCCCAAACCCAGAAGGTGCCTCGGGGCTAGCCGACGGATGGCTGCAAAGGCACCACGGTCACCCCATTTCAGACCTCACCCCGGGTGTCGATCACTTGCTTAATGCCACAAGATGCACGGGAGTAATGCTGTCTCCTTCTCCCTCGGGCCTGGTGGGGAGTGGGATTTTGACACAGCGTTTTTGATTGAAAGGCAGCAATAGGCAGATGGCTGGGACTATAGTTAGCCAGATTCACTCGCGGATTCAGAATTACTGATGAGAAAAACCACACTATGAGGCATGTTCCATATGCCTATTTTCCAGTTTTCATTGGTTGTAGCCCTGTTAATAATACTAGGATCTTCCCCTCTCCATGGGAGCTGCCATAAGGGCGTCTACCTAGAGACATCTGGTGCCTCGTACTTCAGACACCACAGCACTCGAAACTGCAACGTGGGCTGTTGGATCCCTCCTTCTTTCTGCCCCCTCCACGGATCTCTTTCTGTCCACATTGTGCTTGGAGGACTCCTGCCTCACCTGTGATGATAACTAGCACCCGGATCCTCCACACACACCATTTTTTTTTTTTTTTGACACCGAGTCTCATGTAGCCTTGGATGGCCTAGAACTTTGGATGTACCCGAGGATGACCTTGAACTCCTGTTCCTCCCAAGTGCTAGGATTATAGGCATGTGCCACACCACACCTAGTTTTTGTGGTGCTAGGGATGGATCCCAGGGTCTTAAGCATGCTAGATAAGCATTCTACCAAGTGAGCTGCATCCCCAGCAGCTGTACCTTCGTTTTGGAAACATGGGACCCCAATGAATTCAGAGCTCCACCTGTGAGCCTGGTATGATGGTGCACAATTTTGATCCTGGGCCTTCAGATGCTGGCTGAGGCAAGAGAATGGTGTACCTGCTGCTTTGGCCTGAGACTAACAGCCAGACCTTCTTAAGCCTGGCTGTTAACTCAACGGGGTTCAAGGAACCAAAAAAGAGCTAAAAATGAATGCACACAAGGAAGGTATGGTGTGGTCCCCACCTCAGCTTGCCATGACTGTGGTCTCTGCATGGGGACAAGTGCAAGATGCAGTTCTCCCCAGAGCCTTCAGTTGAGAGGCTCTCATGCCCTGGGGTGCAGGTTCTCCAGCTGTGTTCTGCCCGAGCTGGCCTGCTTTGTCCGCAGGATAACAGCTGGACTCACCCCAGGTTGTAAGGATGGTTCGGGGACTGCATGCCATCTGTGCTGGTGAGGAGCTTCCCAGGTCACTCCCAGGCCTCTTCTCATCAAGAGGCAAAGCCCTCCATCTTGTTGACACTTATGACCCCCCATTTCAAGGAGCCAGGTTTTTTAATTGAGATGGGGCCCGTAAGCAAGCGCAGGCTCTTCCGTTTGGACACTTTCTAATAGGAGCCATACATCAAGTGCTCGCCTCTCAGCTGAACAACAGCTGTCTGGAAACCTGTCCCGGGTCTGTCTTGTGGAGCGGCTCTCATGAAGACAACATTCCTCCTGTGAATGTCAGGGGCATCGTTTCTCTGGGAAAACTGACGAAAGGACCCAGATGAAAGCCACCCTCGTCTCGTTTCTCTCTGCTTCTCCTAGGAGAATGAAGTCACAGCGGGGTAGTCTCTCACGGGTTACTGAACAAGTGAAAAAACGCTTATGGGCATTTAGTGAGCACCAACGGAGTGAAGGTCTGGAGGTGCTGGAGAGCCAGTGAAGAAAGCCCCGGTCCCTGTTGAAGCAGAACACACTAATTGTGCGTTTCAGTATCTCCACACCCTCCCCTGCAGTGCTAGGGATGGACGGAATCCAGGGTACATGCTGGGCAAGGGCTCTCCTGCTGAGTCACATCCTCAGCATCTCACTATGAGATTCCAGACAAATTAATCTCACCTCTACATGGCTATTCAGACCTCATCTGCAAGTCCTCGGCACCCAACTCTGTGACTGTATTGTCTGTCAGTCATATTTGATGGCTGGCTGCCCCTGATGCCGTTCCAGTGACATGCAAGGATGGCCAATGGGAAGAATGAGTATTTTCCAGGAAGCCTCTAGCTGGTGATAGAGGTGTGATCTGAGGTCATCGTTACCCAGGGACTCTAGTCCATAAACATTCTTGAACTTGGGTTCACTTACAGACTCTATATACGGCTGTCGGGAGCTGTTGGAAGGAAGGCGGTTGGTCGATAATAAGAATGGTCTGTCTAGAAAGCTCTAATTAACTAAATCTAATCTAGATAGTTCAGCTCCCGGACTGTAATCTGCAAGGTAGTAGATGGGAGATATACAGGGACCGAGGCAGCTGGAGAGAGGAGGTGGCTCATGAGGTAAGAATGCTTGTTGCATACCTGAGGCTCTGAGTTTGAATCTCCAGCAGCACCCCTTTCCCTCACCAAAATGTATGTGGCCACCCACAGACTTGTCACCCCAGTGTTGATAAGAGTGGAGACAGGAGGATTGCTAGGATCTGGGGTAACTCCTCTGCTGACAAATGATGGACGGCACAGAGCATCTCCAGGGAAGATCCCACCCTCCCCAGCTGTCACTCACACGACACAACTAGGTCAGAACCAGATCAGCCATCCCAGCAAAATGTTTGCTAGTGTATCTGCGCTCCACCGGACTGGGAGCTTCCTCCAGCCCATAGCCAGGCAGGAAGTTGACTAGAGCCCCTTGGATGGGTGGTTCTGGATGGTATTAGTTACTTTTCTCACTGCTGTGACAACATACCTGACATAAAATACAACTTAAGGGAGGTAGGGTTTATTCTGACTTCCGGTTTGAGGATGGAGTCCATCACGGTGGGGAGGTCGGCTGGTCACGTGGCATCCACAGTCAGGAGGCAGAGAGAGATGAATGCCGGTGCTGAGTTTGCTCCCCCCCCCTCCTTTCATGTGGTTCTGGTCCCCATCCCATGGGATGGTGCCACCACCCATGGTTAAGGTGGGTCTACCCTCCTCAGTGAACATAATTTAGCTATCTCTCACAGACATGACCAGAAGTTTATCTTCTAGATGATTCAAGAGCCTGCCACGCAGACAATAACTATTATGAACCACCACGTGGCCACTTTCTGCCTCAGACCACAGAGAGTCAGAATAAAGCTCGTTGGTAGACACAACCTCCTGCTTCAAACCACCCACATTGCCACGTTTTTGCAGGGCAGGGGAACATGCTTGAGGTCTTGGGTTCTGCAGACAACACCAGAAGCTGTGGGTGAAACCCAGGTCCGAAGACCTCAGACCCTTGCTGGCTGCCTCCAGGACCCTCCACACCATCTGTTGCTATACTCAGCTTACTTCAGACAGGTGTGTTCTGTCACCTAGTTCAATGGGGCACATTGAGGGCGACGGGCCACCCTGAGGACTGTGTCTTCTGTTGACTGTCTGTTTCTGCATGCTGAGAAAGGTCATTGTTAACAAGGTGCTAAGGAATAGATGGCTGGAGAGGAAAGATGGAAGAGGGGCTAAGGTACCTAACTAAACCTGTAGAAGGGAAGCACTTTCCGCTGGAGATCTGGGCAACTGGATCTTTCAGACTCAAAAGCCATGGATCCTGTGCATCACATACCCATGTATCTCTAGAAGATATCCTTCCAGCAAATGGGAGTGGATGACTATGACCGCACCAGACAGCTGTGGCTGACAACAGTAGCATGGGACACTCCAAGGCCCCCCTCACATAGGACTTGAAGAGGACTTCAGTAGGTTGGCTTGCATGTAATTTAAAGCACTGGTGAGGACCGGGACAATACCTCAGTCCGTAAAGTGCTTGCTCCACAAACTCAATCCCCAGCACCCATGTAAACAGCTGGGCATGGTGGTACAAATCTGTAATTCCAGTGCTGAGGAAGTGGAGACAGGAAGGTCCCTGGATCCCTTATTACCTATGTACCAAGGATGACCTTGAACCTTTGATTCTTTCTTTCATCTCCTGAGTGCTAGGATAATAGCTGGGTACCGCCACACCAGTTTATGCAGTGTTGGGGATAAAGTCTAGGGTTTCATGTATGCTAGGCAAGCACTTTATCAACTGAGCCCTATCCATCCATCTTTCTTTCCTTCCTTCCTTCCATTCATCCATCATCTATCTATCATCCATCTATCTTCCTGGAGAAAGGGTTTAATTGAGCGTACAGTTTAAAGCATAGCCCATCGTAGCAGGGAGCACATGGTGGTGGTACCCTTTACTTTAAAAATGTGATGTAATAGGTGCACATTTTTGTGAGGACATTATAGTAATTCAATATTAGATATACAGTCTAAGAATCAAATCAAGTCAGCAAAGCAATCCCATCTCTGCAACCATTAGTCATTTTTACATGCTAAAAATCTGGTACTCTTCTAGCAATTGGCATGAGTGTGCATATGTATATATGTGTGTGTGCGTGTATTATGTGTTTGTGCGTGTGTGTGTACATGCATGCATGCATGCGTGTGTAGCGGCCATAGGTCAACTTCATGTCAATCTCAATTGTTGAGTTTTTTTGTTTTTGCTTTTGTTTTGAGACTAGATCTCTCCTTGAACCTGGAGCTCTCCAACTGTCTAGGCTGGCTGGCTAGCAAACTCCAGGGATGTGCCTGTCTCTGCTAACAGACATGCACTACCACACCCATTAAAAAAAAAAAAAAAAAAACATGGGTTCTGGACAACTAATTCAAGTTCTCACGATTACGAGGCAAGAGCCTTACCAATGGGCCATGGGCCATTTCCCCAGTCACTTTGAAATGTGTCTCAGATTCATTTAACCAATAGTGACCCTCCGGTGCTAAATTACGTAAGAACCAGAAGAAATCTCTCTGCTGTTTGTCTTGGAGTCTCACGGAACTTCTCTGCCCTACACCATGATTCTTTCATTCCAATTAATCACCTTACATTTCATTTTTATTAAATTAAAAAATTAAAAATTATTTTGTCTTTAGTCTGCATGTATGTCTGTGTAACACAAGGGTGCATGGTGCCCTTGGAGGCCAGAAGAGGGCATTGGATCCCCTGGAACTGGAGTTAAAGATAATTGTGAGTCCCCGTGTGGGTGCTGGGAACCAAACCTGGGTCCTCCGGGAGAGCAAACAATGCTCTTACCCACTGAGTCATCTTCCAGCCCACTTCATTCAAACAAACAAACAAACAAACAAACAACAACAAAACAGTGGCCTATGCATGCCCAGTCCACGTGTGGTCAGAGGACAACCTCAGATACCCGTCCTTGCTTCTACCTTGGGACCATGTCTCTTGCTTGCTGCTGCATGCGCCTGGCAGCTGCCCAGCAAAGGGCAGGACAGTTGGATTGAAGGGAAAGAGAGAAACTGAAAGGGTTGTGACTTTGCCAACTGGAGCTACCACAGATACATCCCTCTTCACAGAGGCATAGCACCTCCCCCCCCCCCCCACTCCCACCCCCCCCCCACCCCCCCCCCACCCCCCCCCCACCCCCCCCCCCCCGCACTGCACAGCCCTTGGCTGTCCCCAGGTCGACACCTCCTCCTGGTCGGCAAGCTCTTGACAAGGCACTGTTGCCGGGGCAGCATGATTTACAACTGCATTTAGCAGAATCAAATCAGAACTGTGAAGACTCCCCTTCTATCTGGCACACATCATCGCGGCTCTAATTATTCACACGTTTTGGCAAGCGGTCTGGTGTTCCCCTACCAAGCTCCTAATCCCAGCAGATCAGTTAAAATAAATGAAAGAGAGAATCAAAAGGCACTTAAAAAATTCAACTGTTCTCCAAATGAGTTTGAACAGGCTCCAGATAACTAGTGGTTGCAGCTGAATGGCATTTAAAACCTAGGATCCCTTCTGCCTGCCCCTACCTCAAGTCCCTTCCCTCACCCCCTGCCTATAAGATCTTTATTCCCCTCTATCGAAGGGTAACACTTGAAACCAGGGGCCTGACATGTTTTCAATGAACAGCGTTTCAGACTGAGGAAGTCCAATCACTAACACAGGACCCAATCACAGTTCTGCCCCTACCCCCCCACTAGGTAATGTGAGCCTGATCCAGGACTGATGGTTATGACTTCCAGAACGCATCTAATAAAGAGCTCCCCAAGTTCAGGAAGTCATTACAGCAAAAATTAAAGCCATGTTCTGAGCTCAGGATCTGACAAGTTTTCAGGATCTGGGAAGTTTTTATATACATACACACACATTCAAAAGGATCTAAAAGGGACAAGGCATAGGCCAGCAGGATGGCTGATTGGGTAAAGGTGCTTGCTGCTGCAAAGCCTGATGGCCTGAGTTCAATCCTCAGGTCCCACACAATTGAAAGTGTTGTGTAACAGTTTCCTATGAGACTGAAACAATCCATCCTGCAGGGACGCTCCTTAGGCAGGAAGGCAAACAAACAAATAGCTTCAGGAAGTCCCTGAAACCAACCAGATTCACCAGGCCCCTCCTTGCCAGAGTAAGTAATAAAAGTAAGTAATAAAAGAGAGTCCCTCTCTGAAGGGCAGAGCCAAGCTGCAATGAAGACTCTCAGAGGGAAGATAAGCTATAAGGAAGACTCTCGAGTCCAGACTAGCTGCCTGGAAAAAGCAGAAACCAGCCAAACTGCCTAGGAGAGGTTTAGACTAACTGAGACACCTGCAAAGGACACTCTCCAAATCTGTTAAGCTGCCTGCAGGCCACGCAAGGTGCTCTGGATTCCCAGGTTTGTGAGCTGTCACTCATACTGGGGTGGGCCTTGGTGATGCACCTGTCTTTGAATCTATCTGTTTCTTTAAGTAACCCCTCACCCATATTCCTGTAACTCACCCCAATAAAACCCATTGGTCCACCAAGTTCAACTCTGGTAGTCTCCATACTTTGGTCTGTCATGGGTTCCCGATCTAGGGTGAGTAAACATGTGCTGCATCTCCCCAGGGCAAGTCTTGTCACATGACTGCCTGATGCACATTGCCCTCTGACATCCACGTGTGCTCTCAGCATGTAACATACAAACAAGACACCCGAATACATACATCATCAATAAATGTTTAAAAAACAAAAACAAGAAGTTAATACATGAAGCTTACCCTACTTCTTGACCTTTACTGTGATCTTATCTCCCAGAGATCCTCATGGCTTCTTCTCTTGTCTTTACGTCTTTATTTAAATATCATACCTCAACAACACTTTCCCATTCCTTTTCACCCCAGTGCTTTTCTTTAGTTTTATGAGAAAAGGTCTCGTGGATCTCAGGCTGGCCTCCAACTCACTATGTAGCTGAGGATGACTGACCTTGAACTCCTGATTGTCCTGCCTGCACTCCCCTAGTGATGGAATGGTGGCCTGCACTAGCACGCCACAGCTGTATTCTGTGTGCCAGACTCAGCTCTGTCCCCAAAGAGTAGGGTCTCCCAGACTCGTGTCTCTCAAGCCTGAAGTAGGGAGGGCATAAGAGGCCACCTACCAGGATTATCAGAAGGTTCAAATAAAAGAACATGCACTTACTACTTTTCTTGATGGTGTGATAAGAAACCTAAAAAAGCCACATGAACAAGAAAGGGTTGACTGTGGATCTCAGTTTGAGGGTACTGTCCCTCATGACAGGGTAGGTGTGGTGGAGGATAGGCAGCTGGTCACACTGTATCTAAAGTCAGGAAGCAGAGAAGGATGAATGTTGGTGCTCAGCATGCCTCCTTATAGTCAATCCAGGGCCCCAGCCAACGGAATGGCGCCGTCTACATTTATTGTCTGTGTTCTCATCTTTTTAAAAAAAATATTTATTTATGTTATGTATATGAGTGACCTGTCTTCATGCACCCCGGAAGAGGGAATCAGATCCCATAACAGATGGTTGTGAGCCACCATGTGGATGCTGGGAATTGAACTCAGGACCTCTGGAAGAGCAGACAGTGCTCTTAATCACTGAGCCATTTCTCCAGCCCCTGGGTTCTCATCTTGTTAACTCAATCTAGAAATGTCCCTTGAAGGCCAAGTCGAGGGAATGGTATCCTAGGTGATTTTAGATCTAACAGTGACAATCAATACTTAACCAGGACAGTGTAGTAAAGGACCTGAAGAAGGTAAAGGCAACCTCCACCTGCAAGACGCTGTCCAAAAGCGAAGCCAGCACCCCAGGGTTCTCGGTTTCCTAATGCCGTGCAAAGACCTGCCCACAGATATATGCAAGGGGAACTGTGAACAAATGCCCTATTCTCCTGTGTCACAACTCCTTGTTAAAGATGGCAGCCTCTGTGTGTGTGTGTGTGTGTGTGTGTGTGTGTGTGTGTGTGTGTGTGTGTGTGTGCATGTTGGGGTGACAGGGACAAAGAGGGAGAGCACTGTCAACTTCGTGCCAAAATACATCCTTGACTCCACCCTCTCTCTAGGAGGCTGGATGCAATCCTTTCTCGACTCTAGAAAGTTCCAGATGACACTCAGGACTGCTGCTGAGGAGGATTCATGCTGTGGTGAACCCCCAATACACTCCACTTTTAAAACGTCACTGAGGTTTTCGAATTCGGGTTGTGAGCAAACTACGCCCCAAAGGGAACTTCCTGTCTAATCCCTGGCTGACGCTGGAGGTGAGGCAGACTTTAAATTGGAGCTGTTTTTCTTTCTTAATGGTTATTCGGAGGAGAGGAGGAGACTTTTAACACTGAGCAGAACTGTTCCTTCTCTCCCAGGTGCCCTGGGAAACTGAGAGACTTTTGTTATGAGGGTGGGCACAAGACCAAGGAAAATATCACCTCCACTTGTCCATTTACATGAAATGGCCCAAGCGTTTCTGCGTTTTTGAATTTAGGGGTAACAGCCACCCAGCGTAGATGTTGACGGTCCACGCACATGAAATAACACAGTAGAAAGCCTCCTTCAAAGATTACTACTTTTCCTCAGTGTCACCATGGAAACCAGCCAATATAATCTCTCCACACCTCACTCTGGGGGGTAAGGAATAACAGTGACCGGGGAGGGGGGAAATCAAAACATCGAAAATGCTCATAAATTGTGTTACCTGCCAAAACATTTCACAAGAAACATTTTTCCTGGGCTTCGGGCTGCGATGTCAACTTGTGATGTTTACTTTCTGAACTATGTTTGATTTTTCAAAAGTACAAAGGGGGGAGAAAAATCAACTTGGGAAGTTTCGTGAGGTCCCTGCAAAGCAATAAATCACCCCGCTGCCCCCAGCCACCTCCAGCCTGTTCTCTTAAGTGGGTTATACAGGAGGCAACCCAGCAAGGACAAGGGGGGGTTGAGGCAAATGAAGAAAGCGGGGAGCAATGAGGCCACGGAATGGGGAGCCAGTTCAAAGGAAACAGAGGGACTCAGGTCCAGTCAACTCTCCTTTCCATTCTGAGTTTGGCTCTCCTTACCAACACAGCTGTATTTGGCATTTTCCTCACCATGGGTCACCAACAAACTTTTTATGAAGCTGGGTGTTCAGGTCAATCAACTTGAGGCTCATGATGCTTTTCAAGAATGATAAAAGGAATTTTGACTTCCTGATGGAGTCTGATTCATTGTATAATTATTATAATTTGGATAAAAAAAATAGTTAAACCTAGACACTGAAGGGAAGGGATCAGATTTCCCGACTTGATTTGTGGTTGAGAACAATCCCTTGTGTAAGAAGGCCAGGCTCGTAGCAATGGGTTGGCTTGGCCATAAAAAGGCCCGTTAATCTTGAGTCTTGAATTCTAGGTCAAAGAGGAAGCCGGGCCTAAGGATGTGGCTTAGGCAGACGTGTTTGCCTAGCCTGGCACACACAAAGCCCTGGGTTCCATCCTTAGTACCACATCAAGCAGCCATGGTGATGCACGCCAGAAATACCAGTACTTGGGAGGTGGAGACAGGAAGATCAGGAGTTCAAGGTCATCCCCAGCGATGTAGTGAGTTCAAGGCTAGGCTGGGCTACATGAGACTCTGTCTCAGAAAACAAAAACCAAGACAACATTAAGGAAGCTGATTTCAAATCATACCACTATTCTCACTTACTCAGGTCTAACTTTGTGGAGTCCATTTTCTCCTTTCACCCTGACACGGTTCTGGTGATCAAATTCAGGTTGCCAGGTTTGTGTAACACATGTCATTTATTTACTTATTTTGTGACAACTTCTCTATATTATATAGCTCTGGCTGTAGCCCAGGCTGGCCTCGAACTCACAGAGATCTACCTGCCTCTGCTTCCTGAGTGCTGGGATGAAAGTCATGTACCATCATGCCTGGCAAAGTGCCTTTATTTTACATCTTAATGTTCTTTTTTTTTTTCCTGCAAATAAATGGGGAACATTTCCTGGTTGGTATTTTGGCAGAGAATACTTCTCCTACCCTATCATTCTGTTTATTCATTTATTAGTTCATTTGCAAAATGTATTTGATTGCCCAGAGTCTTGCCTCTGTTCTAAATATTGTTTACTGTCCCCTCAAAACACCTTTGTAATAACAGAGTCAGCACGTTATCATAAAATTTCAGGTACACACACATACATAAATAAAGGTTTTACATTTATGTGCATGTGTATGTGTCTGCATGTGGAGAAATCTGCACATGGATATAGTGCCTACAGAGGCCAGAAGAGGTCATCAGAACCCCTGGAAACGGAATTACAGGTAGTTGTGGGCCATCTGATGTGGACTCTGGGAACCAGACTCAGGTGTTCTGGGAGAGCAGCAAGCATGCTTTACCACTGAGCCATATCTCCAGGCATCACCCCCAACCCCGGGCAAATTCAGTTTTTTGAAAAGGATTAGCAGACCTCTCAAGAAAGATGATTTACCAAAGACTGTATGCATGAGATTGAATCAAGGCGATGTCTCAGGCCTTGCTACCTTTCCTCCTAACATCTGTCCTCATTCCTTAACACAGTAATACACTTCCCCACCAGCTGTTTGCCAAACAGAATGTATTTTCCATGATGCATTATAGAAATAAGCTTTTCAGTCTAAGAGCATAAAAGAACCCTGAGAACTGGCCAGAACACATCAGAGATAAAATAGTGTTGTAGACTCTGAGAGAGAATCAATTGAGAAGGTCCTTTAACAGTTCAAGTCCGATTTCACTCTCATGTTAAGCATCTGTCCACTCAGTCATTCCCCCGGCTATCTGGCCCACCAGCCTCCAGCTACTCAATGATACGTGGACCTGCTGACAAGTGCTGCTGTGTGCAGGAACCTATGTGAGTTCTGCGGACAGACAGACAAACCATCATCTATTCCCCAAAGAGCTCATGTCTACCCACAAGGCTGTAACCATTTCCCCCTCCTTTTCTGGGTTCACAAAGGCGTACCCTTCCCTTGGGGGGTATGGGTACTCTTTCCCTGCGTTTCTGCACTTTTTTGCTGTTGAGTTTTTTTGTTTATTCAGACAGAATCTCATGCAGCCCAAACTGGCCTCCAACTCACTATGTGGCTGAGGATGACTTTGAACTCCCGATCCTGCTGACTCCACTTTCCAAGTGCTGGGATGATAGGCATTCGCTGTCACGCCCACTTTTGAGCTTGTATAAGTCTATATAGAGAACAAGGAGGTGTGCATCTTGATCAGCAATCTCCAAGAATGAATTTCTTTAAAATTATTTGAAAAAAAAAAAAAACAACTAGCAGGTTCCCAAGGAGAAACCATGAAAAGAAATATAGTATGGGAAAATTAGAGACGGGATGGGGGATAGCAAACAAACATGCATAATGTGGACAAAGATGCAAAAGTTATCATAATTTATTCATTAAACCAGGCACGAGAGAAGAGCTCTCAGGAACACCCAACAGAGGCTAAAACTTGCAGAACATTCCTCTTCCCTGGCAGGGTCTTCAAAGCACAATGTAAGTGGGTCCTAAAATGTTCTTCACTGGCTTTACAGCAGATCAGGGCTTTCCTCGAGCCAGGAGGGGGGTTAAGACTTGCTTAGACAGTAGTTTATGCCCCCACCCCTCCTGACAGCTACTGTAGCAGGCCCTGGGTGTCAGGACTTCTGGACTTGTGATCTCTGCTTTGTCTTTACGGCGTTTTGTAACCTTGAGCAAAGCCTTCAGCTTTCTTGGGCTTTACTACTCAGTTTCTTTATTTCTTCAAGGCCGGGTACTGAACCTCAAGTCTTCTAGACAGGACAGGGTAGCAGTCAACTGCTGAACTACACCCCCAGCCCCTCACTGGGGGATTCTTGGTAGTGTTCTACCACTGACCTGGATACCTTTTTACTTTCTGATTTTGAGACTCTGTCTCACTCTGTAGTCCAGGCATGCTTTGAACTTGTGATCTTTCCTGCCGCAATAATCTTGAGCAGTTGACAGACCTGGACCGGTGGACCCTTTTTCATTTGTAGAGAAAACATCTCCTCTGATCATACCTAGTTACAAGGCTTTTGAAGGATTTTGTATTCTGGTATTTTATTCATGATTTTTTTTTTATCTGATTCAAGAATAGTATTGTCTTTTAACTTTCTCCCATTATTTTTATTTTTAGAAATTTTTGTTACATTTTGTGTGTGTGTGTGTGTGTGTGTGTGTGTGTGTGTGTGTGTGTGTGTGTGTGCATAAGCACATACATCCAGGAACATGTACTTATTATAATATGTGTACACACATACCTCCCTACACACACCATATTGTACATGTGGATGTCAGAAGGCAACTTGGGGAAGTTGTTTCTCTCTTTCCACCCTACGGGATCCAGGAATTGAATTCAGGTTGTCAACTGTTACCCAATGAACCATCCTTCTGGCCTCAGATGCGGAGTTACTAACTTGAGCAAAGACAAATTATTAATGGCTAAATCACTGAGGGCTGTGACTCCCCTCTCCACGATGGGTCTTTTCATAGGTCCACTCTAACCTCCAGAGACTGATGGCGTGTCTATGGTATGTCTCTATATACTCCGAGGGAAAAAACTGGTTTGTCCTGACAGAATACAGCGCTTCCTCTACTCCCCACCCCCCACTGTCTCTTCGACACAAGTGCTTCAGAAGGAACTACTGATATTTTCTTCAGTAATTTTCCTTCATGGGTACTATAGTTTGAGTGTTTCTGGCTCTTTGAAAAATTTATTTTTAGCCAGGCAGTGGTGGCGCATGCCTTTAATCCCAGCACTCAGTAGGCAGAGGCAGGCAGAGCTCTGTGAGTTTGAGGACAGCCAGAACTACAGAGAGAAACCCTGTCTCAAAAAACATGGGTGTGTGTGGGTATGTCCATGGGTGAGTATGGAGTGCCCATAGAGGCCAGAAGAGGACACTGGATTCTTTGGAGCTATAGGTGACTGTGAGCTGCCGACATGGGTGCTGAGAACAGAGCACAGGTCCTCTACCAGAGCATTATGGGATGAGTCATGTTGCCAGTCTTCTCTACATCTTACATTTGTTGATTGTTTCCTCTGGTCTCCAAGCATCTGGTGTGTGTGTGTGTGTGTGTGTGTGTGTGTGTGTGTGTGTGTGTGTGTGCGCGCGCGCGCGCGCGCGCATTAATATCACATGTGTGCAGGAGCCCACAGAGGCCACAAAAGGAAATGGAACCCCCTAGAGCTGGAGTTACAAGTGGTGTGAGCTAACAGATGTGAGTGCTGGAAACCAAACCTGGATCCTCTGGAAAAGCATCACTTGACCATAACCACTGTACCATCTCTCCAGTCCTGTACTTTGTTTTCCTAGAAAGGGTCTCTCACTGGGACCTGGGGCTTGTGAATTCAGTTAGGCAGGCTGGCTAGCAAACTCAAGAGGTTCCCTGTCCCAGCTTCCCTAGTACGGGAATTACCAGTGTGTCACCATGGCCACCTTGCTCAGATATCAGTGCTGGGTCTCAAGCTCAGCTCCTCATGCTCATGTCGCAAGTGCTACTAAGGACTGAGCCATCTCTCCAGCCCCCATCTGTGGTTGGTCCACCCCCATCAGGTTCATTCGCAAAGCAGGTGAGGTCAACCACACACTAAGTCAATAGTCATTAAAACTAGGCCAGCTGGGACCACCACCCCACAAGGAAGTTCATTAAAAACTTCCTCCTGATGGTGGGTGAGAAAAATGCGAACTTCCCCTGTGTACTCCAATGTGATGAAAGAAGTGTGCCCTGGAGGAGAGGTAGGGCGCGCCTGGGAGTGGGTCACACTGAGGATCAGCTACAGGGCTTTACTGAGGCTCTGCTGACTGGCTGGTCCAGAGCTTCCTTCTTCCCTGAAGGCTCCTGAGGAAGGAGGTGAGAACCAGGGGACAGGAAGAGTTCTGAGATCCAGGACAGCCCTCAAGCCTGAGGTTAGGCTAGTCCTAGAGGACTGGGACATCTGGAGAGGCTGAGGTTGACAGGCCCTGGGAGGCTTGAGCTGCATGTTCAAGGGATGTGACGAGACTGAGGCAAGCGGACAGCAAGGTACCCTGGAGGTTAGGGGGCAGGACTGGAGACCCACATACAAAGGAAAGGAAAGACATGAGTCAGTCCCAAGCACACTGAGGCTTGAGACAGGTAGTCCAGGCAGGCCTATGGGCAAAGGACCAAATCCCCTTCCTTGGGAGCAGCCAGAGACCTGCCTAGACCAGGCTGACAGGACCCTGGGTGTGACCAACAAGCAGAAGGAAGTACCAGTTTCCAGACGCCAAATCCATCTTACACACAGCGTTCTTGAGCATGGACAACCAGGTGACGCTAGCCCTCCAAGGAGGCGTCTGGTTGAGATGCACCGGGGATCAGCTACCATAACCTAGAAATGTTCCTCCACGTGTACAATGCCTGAGCCAGAGCTGGTGAGGGCTTCCCTTGGCTGGATTGCCAGCAACTCTGGAGAGAGAGAGGGGGGATTTGTGGTACCTAACTAATGTGCTAATTATTTTTGTTTATGTTTCTTCTGAGACAAGTCCTCACATTGTAGCTCATGCTGGCTTAGCACTCACCATGTGATTCAAGTTGGCCTTGAACTCAGCATGTAGCCAAGGCTAGCTTAGAATTCACTAAGTAGGTCATGCTGACCTATAATTCACTGGCTGGCCTGGAGCTTACTGTGTAGTCTTCACTGGCCTAGAACTCACTCTGTAGGCCAGCCTGGTCTAAGACTTACTGGATGGTCCAGGTTGTCTTAGAGCTCACCATGCAGCCCAGGCTGGCTTTAAACTCACAGCAAATCCCCCTGCCTCACTCTCGCTAAGGCTGGGATTTGCAGAGGTGCACAACCCTGCCTGGTTATGAGCTCCATTTTGCAGGCAGAAGCTATGGGAGCCATCAGCTATAAGATGACAGGCCCCAGGTTGGCTTCCCTCTCTGCCCACCAGCACCCCAACTTTCACTTCCCACAGCAGGCGCTTGGGACTCCTACTCACATCCTGTTTGACTGTTAAAGACATGCACACCAAAATGCCTCCTAATTACCACTTTCAAGGCAGATGCAGCCATTCCCTTGGATTCTGGCTGCTGTTAGTTTTCCTCACCGATTTATCCTTAGCTACTCTCCTTGAATCTCTGCCTGCCTCCCCTGAGCCCTTTCCTCCCCGCGCCTCACGGCTTGTCAGCACGCCTCCAGCCCCGGGAGAGATGGAAAGCCTTGTAGAGCCCATTGCGCAAACATACATTCCTATTCATTTATCACATTTAGCATGCGTACTTCCACTCTCATCAAAACCGGCCCCAGCTCGCTAACTCATTTCCCTCTCCCAATTACAAATTAGTCCATTAGGCTGTCTGCAGTAGGTCCTCTGCTGCGCCTTGGTAATGGCTTCTGAGATTTCCATCATAATCGTAATGGCTCCCTACACAGCCATGAGGGCAGATGGAGGCCGCCGGTGGGTAATGAGCTAGCATGCTACCAAAGGGCACAGCCCTGGGCTCATTATTTAGTCTTGGCTGTTTTGTGAAAACAACAAGAAAGGTAAAATGCTGAAGGGAACACTTTAGCATATTAAATTAACACTTCTTGAAAATTCTCTCTGTAAACATGCCATATTTTCCCTTTATGCGCCATCCCCGGTGCTGGAGCATTCTACGGAGGGTTGGCTGAGGGGGGTTGGGGTGATTCGAAAAGGAGAGAGCTGGGAGAGAAATGAGACAGAAAAAAAGAGGACAAGATGTGTCACTCAGGAAAGCTTCCCGGCATGCTGGAAGAGCCGGCTCCACACAGCTGCTGTCTTCTCGCTGCTTGCACACAGCCTGCTCCTGGAAGCTCCGGGACACCAGCAGCTGACCTCTCCTAATGAGGCCACGTCATTTAGAACTGGTTTAGCGCCAGGTCCGCCACGGAGGCTCTGCAGAGCCGAGACGGCACGCTGTGTGTGTGCTGCTGTTTGGGATGCCAGTCTGCATTTTAAACTAGGGGAAATACAAAAAACCAGAAAGACAGAATGGACAAGCGCAAAACCTAAACAATCCAGACAGCATCCAAAACCTACTACCACCATTGCCACCAACCAGAAGATACTACTTACTGTTCAATGCAAGGTGACAACAGGAATACAAACCTGGGCCTACGACACTAGGTACCACTATTACTCTGACAGAGTCCCCAGGGAAGGACTATGGCTGATGAGTACAGGGTATCTGCAAGGTTTGACAATTTGCACAAGAGAGGAACTCCCAGCATTGAGGCTGTGGAGACCACGCCCTTAATCCGGATGTCATATTGCAGTGCGTTGACCTTTCGGAAGACCCGCCAGGCACCTTGCTTTGTGGAGCTGATGTTCTGGGGTTGCAATGAGAGAACACATCACCCCACCATGTCTCCGACACACCCTGGCTACGATTTGCCGAGCAGAGAGACTTCCGATTGAATGGAGTTTTTGATCTGATGCTATCGGCCTTAGAAAATGGCCTATCTTCTATTCTCGCTGACCTGTCACAGAGCCTCAAAAGGTTTTTTGGGTTTTTTTTTTTCTCTATGGTGATCTGTCCTTTCATTTGCATGCAAGAATGACCTCCAAACACATCTCCTGATGGCTCCAGCGACATGTTAGCATGGAAATCCAGGTGCCAGCACCCTCGAGTGGTAGCTAACTGCAGGCCACGCTGAAGGAACAAAGAGGGTCTGGTCGTGGGAGCCAATCTAGGCAGATGAGCACAGGGGTGCTTCTGTTGCCCAAAGAACCACAAGTCAGAACACAGTGAGCTGCCTCTGGGGTCTTCTCTCCCCGATTTCAAGTCACCCTGGGGCCTGGGAGACAGCTCAGTTGAGAGAGTACTTGCCTTGGAAGCATGAGTTTGATCCCCAGTATCCACATTAAAAAAAAAAAAAAAGCTGGGCGGTGGTGGCGCACGCCTTTAATCCCAGCACTCGGGAGGCAGAGCCAGGCGGATCTCTGTGAGTTCAAGGCCAGCCTGGGCTACAGAGTGAGATCCAGGAAAGGCGCAAAGCTACACAGAGAAACCCTGTCTCGAAAAACCAAAAAAAAAAAAAAAAAAAAAAAAAGACCTGGGAAGGAGCTGGAGAGATGGCTAAGCAGTTAAGATGTTGACTGTTCCGACAGAGGACCCAGGGTCAGTTTCCAGCACCCACATCTGGCAGCTTACAACCACCTGTAATTCTTGCTCCTGAGGCCAGATGTCCTTCTTCCACCAGTATCTGGACACATGTGGTGCACATAAACTCATGCAGGCACACATATACATATAATAAAAAAATACATAAAAATGTCACGTGTGTGGAGGTAGGAAGGACTCCCGTGTCCCCAACCCTCGCCGAGGAGCTACTGACAGCTGATAGCTGCTGGTGGAGAGTCAGTGTTCTTCCTTTCAGGGTGTAGATCCAGGTAGGGTGACCATGCTCCAGGGCATGGGCCCACACCCACGAGCACAAACTGGACTCAGTGAGTTATTAAAACCAACAAAACACCAAGAGGACATGAAGTTGGAAGAGGGATTTATTTGGGAAGAGTTGAGGGGAGGAACGGCTAATGAATATGATCAAAATACACTGTATGCATGAATGAAATTCTCAAAGAACTAATTGAAAGTGCTGTATTTTAAAAGTTGTTAGACACAGTGGCGCAAACTTGAGCTGGAGAGACAGAGAAAGGGGAATAACACCTGGGGCTCACTGGCCTGCTAGCCGAACCTACCTGGTCAGATCCGAGTCAGTGAAAGATCCTGTCTCAAAACCCACCTGAGAAATGATACCAGGGGTTGACTTCTGACTTCCACAGGAAAGCTCACACCACATGCATGCGTGCAGGATACACACACACACACACACACACACACAGACACACACACACACACACACACACACACACACACACACATACACACACTCAGCCTGAACTTTCCCTAGCATGCTGGAGGCTGGTCTTACATCCACCATCTCATTCTGGTTAATGGATTATAAGTCTCCTACTACAACACTTCCCTTGGAAGGGCTAGCAGGCTTTTCCCTTTTTCTCTCTGGTTTCCAAAGGACATGAAGGCCAATCAGATCGGGGTGACCCTCCCCAGGGACACAGAAGAGGGAAAGGCTTGGCTTATCTCCGAGGGAGAAAGCAAGTTAGGTCCCTGATGACCCAGATGAAACTAACCCCACCCCCAAATCCTCACCTGGGATTTCCTCTAACCTCAGAAATCTTTCCAAGCAAACCACCCACTCCCGGAGTGATCGGAGGACCCAGGTGGATGGGAAAAGCCGCACCTCCCACAGCAGGAATGGTCTGGGTCTAGAAGAGTTCAGGACTGTGGCCCGCCGTAAGGAGAGAACTGTCAACTTTGCTAGGCTATAAAATATGAATTTATGAGCTGTTTTTGTTAAAATTTTCCGATATGGATTTTTTGAAAATGAAAAGGATGGATGGTTGGGAGGCAGCAAGATGTTTAATCAATGTCATAAAATATAACATTCATTGGGCTTCTAAAATGAAATTAATAATCTGTGTAGAAGTATCATTAGGAGGTAAGTGACAATTCAGGCTTTGATTTGTAACTTGCAACAAATCTTACTTCTATATAATTCGAGCATTTTTTAGGGATATTCATCTTTATTAAAGTGTAACCTAGACTTTGCTTCCTGGCTTCACCATCAAGCCTGTTTCCCTCCAGGGCAGACCACCAAATAAGAAAGGATACACGGTCACACACATGCTTTAAATTAACGAAGACAGAAATATCATATTTAAATTAAATTGGGATTTCTCACTTTCAGTTTATCAAGGGAACTTAGCTCTCTTTAATAAATTTTTCTCCTCTCTCTGTGTTGGCTGAGACGCCGGCTTGAGCTGGGCTGTGTCTGAACTGAGGAGGAACCTCAATTTGGAGTGCCAAGCTGAATGTCAGCCTCCTATGTAAATCATAGAGCCATAAAAGAATATTTCAGGGGTTGACGAGATGGCTTGGTAGACAGGGGGATCGGGGTGTAAGCATGGGCAACAGAGTCTGCATCCCCAAATCTATGTTAAAAACTCAGTGTGATGGACTATGAATGCAATAAATCCATGGGAGTTTGGCTAAGGAGTATTAGGGAAATTTATTAGGGTAAAATGAGGAAATACACTCACGAATACAGAATGGAGTAGACAGCCGAAGTCGTCCTTGATCTGACTGGGAGCGAATCCACCTGGCAGTATGATCAGACCAGGAAGTAGGAAGCAGGGAGAAGAGGCTTGTGACCCTTCTCCCTTTCCTTTTAAGAGGTCATGTACAAAGCCTCCTTCGGACCCTATAGCCCAAGGTCATGGGCGGAGTAAATACTACTAAGGACTATACTTATAGTCCCCAAGCTGCAAAGATGGGAGACAGGAGGACCTGGGACATGCTGGCCTAGTCTAACTGGCAAGTCCAAGGCCAATGAGAGACCCTCTTTTCAGGGAGGAGGATGGTATTCCAGAGAAGGGACACTGAAGGATGATTTCTGGCCTCCACATGCACACACACCCTTACCAACACGAACACACATGGATAGTAAAATAACAGATAGACATCATGACTACCCCAGGCTGAGTTAGATATAATTATCTTTCCACTCACACGTAATACCGCAATTCTGTGGCCGAGTAGATGGCTCAGAGGCTAGCTGTGATATCAGGAAGACCCAAATTCCAAACTCCTGCACCAATGTGAAAGCCAAGAATGGCCGTGCACACCCAAACCCCCAGCATTGGGAGGTGAGCATGGAGACGGCAGATTCCAGGAGCTTGCTGGTCGGCTTGTCTCGCCAAAATGGCGAGCCTCACAATCAAAGAGAGACCCTGGATCAACACCTAAGGCGGAGAGTGACTTCTTCCTCTAGCCTCCACATGCACTAGCACAGGACCTACATGTGTGCAATATACCACAGACACAACACATACCCGCTCCACACACAAAGAAAAAGTATCGCTCCACACTTATAAATTGCACATGTAAGGTAGGAAGAGGCGGAGTCTATACGGACAGTGCTCACCGCTCTTGTTCACACAGTCCATTAGCGAACTTCACATCTCCTTGACGGTCCATATGGACGTCGGGGTGGATGGTATTCATAGCCAAGAAGGCTGAGAAAGAATCATCATCATCTCCATCAGATCCCTGCCTCCTTCCCCTCCTCTTTACCCCCTGTACGGTTGGACATCGGAGATCTTACAGATTCACGTGTATAATTAGAGTGCAGTACCGAACAATCAGCATTGCAGAGATGAAACACACCCAGGGAATGAGGGCCAGGGCCTTGGCCACCCTTGACATAAGGAGAAAGTGATCTGGTGGAAGAGCCGCTGTCTACAATAGGCAGGAACTCCCTGGGGGCTCCTTCAGCCGTGTGAAACTGCTCCCGTGGGTTCAAGTACACCAGGATGAAGCTCATTTGTATTCATGTTCCTTTTCTCTCCCTCAAATTCCTTCCCCTACCTTGACCTCTTCGATAATTGCCCTTAACTAGACTCTGCTCCCTCCCCTTTCAGACCGGTGATGGAGGCTAATCAGACCAGGAAGCCACAAGAGTAATGTGAAGAGGATGGGGTATCCCAGAGGCAGCGGGCTGGGATGAGCAGGGTATTGTGCAAGATAAATGGCAGCAGCAAGTCCCTATGCCCTTAAGGCTTTGTCCTCCAGTAGTTTTAGGGATGAATGCTTGATGTGACAAACTGAACACTTTTCTCCCAAACCCCGGGAAAAAAAAAAAATCTCATTACGACCATTTATCTTCGAAGAAATCAAAATGCACCCCATTCTCCACCTCCCATGGAAAGGTTAGGTCTTTTTTTTTTTTTTTTTTCTCAAGCCTACGGACTTTAACCTCATAAATATTCCCAGCCAAAAGATCTTATTAAGAAGGTATGTCTCCCAGGAGCATAAAACCATCAAGCTGTAAATTTTATTTAATTTCCCATGAGATCTTATGGCCTCATACATATAATTAGAGCGCAGTATAGAGCACTTTTTGTGTTTTGTCAATAAATCACCAGGGAACAATCAACGCTTAAGAGGACAAGCTGTAATGATTTTTCAGACCCCTAAGCAATTGCGCCTCCACGATGGCAAGCCCGTCTTTAACCTCATCTAACTAGGACTGTGGACTGAGGTGTCAGATAGGGCCCCAACACTTAATCCTATTAGATTCCCCAGCCCAGACAATAATGGCACAATACCCAGGGGATGTATTGATTTTGATGTGGCGGTCAAGGGAAGATGAGCCGACCCAGTGACAGTGTTTTTATTAAGTGTTTACAAATTAAATATCTGCAGTTCGGAGACAACTATGAGCGGAGCAGGAAGTGATGTGGGTGAAGGGGATGGGCAGGCTCTAGCCCATTTTCAACATCTCCGGTGATTTGTTTTTGGAAAATTTATATTTATGTAGTAGGAGCCTCTGAGTGCTCCGGTGCACGTAGGGAGGTCAGAGGACAACCTGAGGGGGTTGATTCTCCGCTTCCACCATGTGGGTCCTGAGACTCGAACTCAGGCCATTAGGCTTGGCGGCAAGTGCCTTTACCCACTGAGCCATCCTGCCAGCCCACCTCTGCGTTTTCACGTCCTCCCTCCTCCCCCGCCCCCATCACTTCCATGTGCTCTCTACAGCTGTGTCCTGGAGCATCGCACTTCCACGACCCGGAAGTCCTGCTCTGTCACTGTACTTTTTATTTCCTTGCAGCACGAGGGCTCGAACCCAGGATATTGTGAACGTAAGTCAACCCTTCACCACTGAGCTGCTTCTCTAGCATCCTTTCCGCCCATGGCTTTAGTGGCCAGATTTTCCACAAAGCCAGAATGCTATAAAAGAAACTGGATCAAAGGTTTTAAGCTTCCAGTGACCACACACTCATGGCATGTGTTAACTCGTGTAAGAAGATGCTTGTTAAATGAAAGCCCGGACTTCAGCCTCCCTCGGCTGGGACTCCAGAAGAGAGAACCCTGATCCTCCGGGGTCTCTTCAGACTGCTCTCTAAGTGAATCCATAACCCGTCTCCTATTTGAGAACTGGCCCCAGAGTTGAATCACACTAGCTGCTGTCTTGTGTCTCTCCCTCTTAGAAGCTGTTTTTAAAAACCTGCATGTGGGCGCGTGAAGGTCAGAGGATGATGCCTGGTGTTGGTCCTCACGTTCCCCCTCACTGGAGGCAGAGTCTCCACGGCTCACCAGAGTATGATGCCAGGCCACCTTGAACTCAGCTTCCAGGGGACTGTGTTCCCATCCCATACATCACACTTTTTGGGAGGGCAGAGATTGCAGATAGATGCACAACGGTGTCTGGTTTTCTGCAGATTCTTGGATTCCGACCTCAGAGCATCATGTTTATAAAGCAATCAATGTGCCCACTGGGTCATCTCCTCAGCACCTAAAATGTTTTGAAAAGTCTGGATTTCTTAGCGGGGCATTCAGCATTCACTACTGTCCCCCCCGAATGTGTCCCTTACTCCACCGTCCCCTGCGATCTCTCCACTGTCCTCCCCAACCGCATCTCAGAGCCACCATCCATGTGCGCGTTCAGCAAGACACCTGCCGTCCTCATACTCCTCTGCGGTATTCCTATCTGCTCCGTCCCGTTCCCTGTCCTCCTTCTTTGAGGCACCAGCGACCCCCTCCTACTCTGACCACTCCAAGAATGATGTCCTCTGGGCTCCTATGCTCTCAGAATTTCCTGCCACGATAGATATCATGCTTCCCACTTCCTAGCTCATCCGGGATACTTGTGGAGCTTCTGAGACACCCCCCTTCCCCCTTTCTCCTTCTACACAGGTGCCAGGACAGGGGGACTCACCACAGAATGGGGCTCTGGCTCAACTGTCTCACTGTATCGCTGACACGTGTGCCTTGGGGGTGAGAAGTGTCTCCTGTATCTAGTTTAGAGAGAGACAGTTGTCTGGTGATTTCTTCTCCCCTCAAGAGGATGCCATCTTGGATTTGGACCAAGTAGCCATGGCAACTAGAGCAGTAACAGCACATGGTAGCCCGATCTACAGTACCAGGCATGGGGCTCTTAACACCTCCTATAGAAGATGGAAGAAACGATGGTCAGGAGACCCTCAGCTAGTGTTCCTCCATCTTCCCACGGCTGCAAGCAATCTTGGGAGCTGCAAGAGACTATGAGAAGTGGAAATTCAAACTAGGACTCGATGATGCAGCTTCCAGATGCCCTCATCCATGCTGAGGTGGCACTTTGCTGTAAGACAATGGCTTTAGAGTTACCTGCGTGCCTATAAGTAAACCTCTTGCCATTCTCTGTAAGCAAGACCAAAGAACTCAATGGTCTCAATGACTTTGGTGAAATTGTACTTTGGACTATCCTTACCTCCTTATCTGGAATGAATAGGTATTTTTGCAAATCCAAGGAAAAGTTAATGCAGCAGGGTCTGAGGAAGTCTATGTTGACCTTGAATTCTCTATACAGTGGGAGACCTTCAACTTCTCTTCTTGGGGCTGCAGAGTGCTACTTGGCCCCACTGGAAATCAACTTCATCTTGTCGCCCCTCTGGTTTCTCAAATTGTTCAGAGGTGATTAGGAAAGCAGGAGGAAGACAGGATGGCTCCTCTTCTGGATAGGTTCATGCACTCCTTGATCTGGCGTGATAGTAGGAGACTGATCAAGAATAGGTGTCCTGAGGATCTGCTCTGTCCTGTGACTTGATAACTGCAAGGATGGAATGCTAGAATCCAGTGCTGCTCAGGCCATCGCACCAGCAGCAGTCAGTCCGCCCTCACAGACAGGACAGACACCCTACAGACAGAGGAGGAGCCACTCAATAAGGGTCTTCCAGGTGCCAAGATCTCCCATCTGGAAATCGAACCGACATCAACGTGGTATTGGTGGCCAAGGACCCTACGCTCCACCCCCTTCCCAGTCTTTGGCATGGGAATCAGAGAGCCTGGATATAGGCTTACGCTATGAAATCTCGTCCATCCTTAGAAATGTGTAAGAAAGGAAGACCCACTTCTGCCATGGGAACTCTGATTCATCTCTTCAGAACTCCCATCATGCTGTTTGTCTCTGGTGCTGGGGACTGAACTCTCCTTGGAGCCTTGACCATGCTCTCATCGGACTGTCTGTCTGTCTGTGGTATTAATAAACTCTCAGTGTTCTTCTTAAAACCCCACGTTTTTAAACCTTCTAATGATCTACCAAAACAACTTCTGAGGACATATCTGCCATGGAAAAGGCACATACCTTATCATTTCTCTCATCTTCTGACCTCTTTCTGATTCATTTATAAATGACCTTGAGCATGGCCCACTCACTAAGCTGCACACACAGACATCAGTATGTCACTGAGCCCAACCTTGCTTTGGTTGTTCCTGACTCAAAGTTGTTCTACACATGTGTTTAAACACACACACACACACACACACACACACACACACACACACACACACACATACACGCGCGCGCGCGCGCGCGCGTACATCTTCAACTTATGTTTCCTTGATCTCAACTGAGAGAAATATATTCCAGCGGTGACATGGGGGATAAAGACAACCATAGCAGGAAATCTCTCAAGGGAATCTTGCCTGTTGCCTTTTGTCTAATAATCCAATATACTTCTCAAGTGTTCCCAGACAGTCAGAATATTGGGCCTCATATATCAGAATTTGTTCTTATTTATTGGCACTGGGGATAAACCCAGGGCTTTGCACGCATTGGGCATTGTACCACTGAGCCATGCCTCTAGTCCCTCACTGGGGGATTCTAGGTAGTGTTCTACTCACACTCCTAGGCGCTCACTAGAAGAGCTCTAGACAGGCACTCTACCCTAAACCCACCACAGGGGGATTCTAGGCAGGTGCTCTACCACTGAGCCACACCCCAGCCCCTCACTGGGGGATTCTAGGCAGGTGCTCTACCACTGAACCACACCCCAGCCCTTCACTGGGGGATTCTAGGCAGGTGCTCTACCACTGAACCACACCCCAGCCCCTCACTGGGGGATCCTAGGCATGGGTTCTACCATTGACCACACCCCCAGACCCTCACTGGGGATTCTAAGCCATAATTAAGTTATATCCTACCCTGGCAATCTGTCTTTTGTCTTTCTTTTTCCCCTCATTCTTATTCTTCCTCTCGCCCTCCCCATTCCGCCCCCCCGCCCCAGTTTTTTAAGACCAGCCAGAGCTTAGAATGGTGTCTGGCATAAGGAAGTCCTCAGAAATGTAAACTATTAACTCTATGGCTGTAAATGTCAGTTTTATCCTGCGCTTGGTTGTCCAGGCTTGTATCCCTTGGTCTCCTCAGACTCTGCCTTTCTCACCGTGCTAAAATACAGATTTTAAGTTAGATTACCAGCGTAAGGGGACCACCAAAGTCACCTAAAACCCATCTCTTCTTTTGTACATTGAACTTTTATTCCATGTCTGACACAGATGGGGGAGGGGAGAGAAAGAGAGAGACAGAGAGACAGAGACAGACAGAGAGAGAAAGAGTCAGTCCATGTTCAGAAGGCATAAAGTGTTTGGAGACCAATGCCCCAGACCCAATCTCTCAGTTTTTCTCAAGGACTAATGGATCAAGAGTTTTCAACCCAAGTGGCTCCTGCTGGTGAGCTCAAAGTCAGCGTCCAGGGGGGACCTTTGCTGATCTCTGCTCTCCCCGCTGGGGTGTGCAGGCTCCCAGGGAGGGGCAGGACCTGTCACTAAGACCGGTGCCCTTCTGGGAGAAACAGCAGCTCCAGGAAGCGTCTTGCCTCCGAGTTGAACTCTGAAGGGTCATGGGCAGGTGCTAGGCTCCAGAATCTGCCTTCTATAAAACACACGGCTGCAAATGGCCTTTTCCTAATCTTACGGCATGGCAATTTATACCGCCCTCCCTGGGAGTTTTTATGGCCATGTATTAATGTTCATTTAGGAAAAGAGTAGAAAGGGCATTGTCAAGATTATTTTTTTTTAATTAAAAAAAAAGTCTTCACTCAGGTTAACAGTGATATCTTAGTATGGAAATTCACACTGATGTACCATAAAAACTGTTCCAAGGTAGTATTTTTTCATCATCTTTATATGATCTCTTCTGCACTTAACTACCAAGATTAAGAAAGAGAGAGTGGACTGAGTAATTACATTTCCCCTTCATTTGCATTGTCATCCAGGAAGGATTAATCAAGTATTTATAGTGTGGCCAGGGCTGTGGTAAGGGTCTGGTGACAGTTTTCACTTTAAAGAATTTCAAAGTTTATAAATTCATCTAAGTGAAAAACCAAAAGTCACAATTCCCTGGGTACCCGTGCCAAGGTGGATCAAGCAAGCTCATCTGTATCGCCTTCATTTTCAACTTTTTGCTAATTCAAGGAAATATAGAGAGGGGCGGTTCCATGAGATGGTTCAGTGGGTCAGTGTGAGCCACCCAGCCCGAGGACCTGAGTTCTAGCCCTAAGACCACACAATGGAAGAAGAGAACTGACTCCTGAAAGTTGTTCTCCGACTTCACACGCATATGGTGGCATGCAGACCTCCGTACACACACACAACATAAACATAATAAAGGAATAAAATGTTTAAAAAAAAAAAAAAGCTGGCTGGGTGGCGGCGGTGGCGGCGACGACGGTGGCAGCGCACGCCTTTAATCCCAGCACTCAGGAGGCAGAGTCAGGCAGATCTCTGTGAGTTCGAGGCCAGCCTGGTCTATACATCGAGATCCAGGACAGGCACCAAAACCACACAGAGAAATCCTGTCTCCAAAAACCAAAAAAAAAAAAAAAAAAGAAGAAGATATAGCTCAATTAATGAGTGTTCACCCAGCATGCCCTAGGCAAGTTCCATTTCCAGCAAAAATAAAAAGTTTGTGATAACTCATGTCTGCCATCACAGCACTCTGGACACAGAGGCAGGAAGATCAGAAGTTCAAGGCCATCCTCAGCTCTATAGTGAGTTTGAGACAAGCCTGGGGTATAGAAGACCCTGTGTCTCAATAAAAATAAAACGAAGCAGAATAAAAAGGTTACATCTAGGGATAAGAATATTTAAAGATAATTACATATACGTGAAAACCCAGTCACAAAGCCCAGTTAAGTGGGGCAACGGGGCAATTGCGGCCCTTCTATGCTTCCGGATGAGACAAAGGGCTCATGGGAGCCCTGGAGGAAATCACAGCCTCAGAGGGGAAGGGAGGAGGAGAGACGCAGCGACACCACTCTACCTGCACATCAAGGGAGGGGAAGAATAAACGGGGGTTGAGAGCAGCAGTCAGTGTAACGCAGGTGAAAGGAGGGGGCGCCTGGAGACGGCGGCGGTGGGCAGCAAAGGCGGGGGGAGTCACTGGCCATTCATTATTGACGGATAACTTCCCATCCCCAGAACATCTGATGTTATCCTCAATAGGAAGCGCGTCTGTCAGGGCAGGCAGCGGAGTGGGAGGGCTCCATGTCCAGACAGCGGGCCTGCTAGTAGGATGTCAGAATGAAAACTCTATTAGAGACTAACACACGGAAATTTAGCAGCAGGTGCTTCTGGGTGATGGGATTACCAGACACCTTTATTTTCTTCTCTGTACTTATCTTGATGTTTCTGATATGGAACATGACTTACTTTTATAACAGAAAAGCAATACTTGTTATTTTTCCAAAAAAAAAAAAAGTAACCACCGGGACAACAGAACACACACAAAGGATGAAATAAAATAAATTGGGGGCTGGTGAGATGGATCCGTTGGTTATCCAACTGACTGTTTGCCTTGAAGACATGAGATCCTAAGTTTGATACCCCCAGACCTACCTTCTAAAAAGGCCAGGGGTGGTGGTACATGCTCGAAATCTCAGTACTGGGGAGGCAGAGGCCGGTTTTGCTGGGATTTGCTGCCTAGCCAGCCTAAGCTATTTCACTGAGCTCCAGGCCAGTGAGAGACCCTCTCTCTAAAACTAAGTTGGGCAGAATACAAGGAACCATACTTAAAGTTGCTCTCTGGGCTCAAAACACACACACACACACACACACACACACACACACACACACACACACAGGCAAAATAAAATTAAAATTGGGGACTCCCAGTACACCTCAGGTGATGAGGCCTTTTATCCCATCATCTGACAGTTGCAGAACTCCCCCAAGCCTGTTAATGATCTGAGATTTGATCTATATTCTTACCCAGTTTGCACAAATCTATAAATAAGCTCATCTCGGGGTTACTGCTATTATAAATTAATTATAGAAATGTCAAGTGAGTCAGGTATGTGCTCTGAAGTAACAGGAGGGTAGTGACCTACCGAGCACAGAGCGCAGCTTAGGACGACCTCTGTGCAGACCTCACAGATTCTGGCCCGGTTCCAGAGAGTTTAACCTTCAGGAAGACAGCGCTCCAAGTCGTTTTCCTCCAAGTTCATAGAGAGAGCTGGAAAAGTGACTTCTACAGTGTTGTAGAACATGGTTCCCTCAAGCAGAAAAGCCACTATTTTTATTTGATCACTTAGGTCCGCTTGCAAGAGACCATCAGGATTCGAGTGGTGGGTTGCTCATCATCCCTTATAAAAGGAGAGTGTGGAGGGAGTCATTGCACATGACCTTGGGGTGTCTAGACCACAGAAGTGCTACGGGCTAGGGAAGGTTAGCTGAAGAAGCTCCAGCTATGGAGCTGTGGGATAGCCATCACCCATGCTGGATGGCAGCTGTCCAGTGTGGCTGCTTTGGGGTCACCCGTGTTCCTGCCAGCAACTCCTCACCCATGTTCTACAAATAAGCCTGGTGTGAACTTTGGTGGAATCATGTTTGTTGTTGAGACTTTCTGAGAAGAGGGTAGAGACTGTTTGTGTCTCCATAGGGAAGAAATTCTTGAAATACATAGACACCTCTTCCAAATGGTTTTGTATCCCCTTTAAGGGACCTGCTGTGTCTTTTCCCTCATTGGGGACAGAGTGGGCCTACCTTTATATCAATGAGGAGACCAACATTCTGAGATCCCTGACCATGAGATGATAACAAATACATTTAGGGTGGGTTTTCGACCTCAACTGGACCAATGCTGGTTATGTGACTGCTACTCACTGATCCCACAGGAAACAAAGAGGTGATTTACCCAAAGGGAATGTTTCCTACAAACATATGATTACTACTTTTGTGAGACCCAGAACTAGTCAGATACCCTCTCAAGAGTGGGAGGGGTCAAATAAACCATGCACCTAGACAGCTGGATTTTACCCAAAGTAGCGTATTTCAGAGGACTTACAGGAAACCAAGAAAAAAACTGGGCCTCCCTGGAAAGGGAGAGATGATCTCAACTTAAAAGTGTTCCCCTGTGGATATAGTCCTGAGGTCTTAGCTTTGGCTTAAGGAAGGATGCTGTTGTCATAGACCAGAACAGCCAACCCCAGCGGAACACGGCCAGGCCCCAGGCTTTTTCAAAATCGATGGTTCATGTTGTACATCAACTTGACAGGATCCCGAATCCCAGAGCAAACATACTTCAGGGCATGGACGTTGTGAGGGAGTTTCTCCAATGGGCTGAGGTAAGAGGGCACTCCTTGAAGGTGGGACGCAGTGCGTGCCTACTTGACCGCACACTCCTGCTGCCAGGCTGCCCCCGTCATGATGGGCTGTGCCCTCCAACTGGGCACCACAACAGCCCTGCCTTCCTGAAGGTGCTTCCTGCCAGGCATGATGTCACCACGGGGAGAAAACAACTAATACACTACAATCAAACGTCATCTCAACCTTTGGAGATTGGCACCGTCTGGCGTCCTCTCCAGTGAGGAAACAGGCTTGAGGGAGGGAGGGAGGGAGGCCTCAGGCTGGTAAAAATCAGGATGGGATTCTGGTTTGTGACTGTCAGATGAGCTCACGGCGTCTGTAACACAGGTGGGTAGACGGCCCTGTGACTGTCCTGGAAGTTTATGTCGTCTGCAACAGTCCACCCGGTACACGTCTCACCCAAACCTACACGGAATTCCAAGCCGTTATAACCACACTACCAGCATGTGGTACCTGGAGTTTACATCTGTGTGGGATATATGTCTCTGGATAACGCCTTCGATGATGGAAACATCAAACTGCCATGCCTACCGAAGATTGGATCTGACGTCGTTTAGCGGCAATAAGGCACAGGTAATCTTGCTAACTGTTCGGAGACTGGAGGTAGGCAGGGTGTAGAGGGGATGAGAGGGAAGAGAGGAGAAAGGCTGTGAGCCACTGGGACCCAGTGTGAACCTCATCTTTGGGCACACATCGGGCTTTCCCACTTCTACCCTCTATACTCATTACCTTGGACAATTCATCTCTCTCTGAAGAAAAGAAAACCAAGGGGGAAAAAAAAAAGGTCTAGGAAGACATCTCGGGGGCGAGAGTGCCTGCTGTACCAGTCTGAGGACCTGTGTTCGAATCTCCAGCACTCATGTGAAAAGCCAGGCACTGTGGAAGTGGAGATGAGGACCTCTGGGGCTGGTTGATCGCCAGCCTAAACCCTAGTTCAGTTAGAGACCCCAGCTCGAGGGAATTAGGCAGAGAGTGGTATAACAGGATACTAGACATCCTCCTTTGGTCTCCACATACATGCATGGATGTACAGACAGGCACACATGTGTATGCATAACACACACACACGAAAAGGAATGCTCAGTGTTACACACAGACTTTGTAGAATTATGACGGAGATACTAAAACTCACGGAAACAGCCAAGCAAGGTCACCTGTGCTTATCCTGTTAGGAGACGTATGCTACATGGGAGTCAGTTACGAGTTGACTCTTCCTGTGGCTCTGTCTTATTCTCATCTAGACAATCAAGTCCTTGAGGGTAGCATGTCTCATTTATCCTGCTTGCTCCCCCAGGAGGTGGCTCAATCACTGTAGTTTATTAACTGATAGCTTATTTCTCTTCAAATTACTGTGTTATAATTGAGCACCTCTATATGAGGAGGCACTCTGGGGAAATTTTTAAAAATTTATGAAACCAAATTCTGTGTAGGAAATCACCACGGCCACTTTGGTCTTTATTAATTTTTTTTAGGGGGGGGCGGGTTTTGAGACAGGGTTCCTCTGTGTAGCTTTGGAGTCTGTCCTGGAACTTGCTCTGTAGACCAGGCTGGCCTCGAACTCACAGAGATTCACCTGCCTCTGCCTCCCCAGTGCTGGGATTAAAGGCATGTGCCACCACCGCCCTGCTAGTCTTTGTTAATTTTTTAAGAAGCGGGAAGGGTCATGTGCATGTGAGTGCCATGTCTGTGGAGGCCAGAAGAGGGTATGGATCCCCAGGAGCTGGAGTTACTGTTGTTGGGTGCTGGGAACCGAATCTGGGTCCTCTGCAAGAGAAGCGGCACTCTTAACCATTGAGCAGCCTAACTGGTTCCTGCTTAGGTGTCTGGATGCAGCCAGGAATGGTAGAGCTGAAAGCAGACAGCAGAAATGAAGCCCAGAAGCAGGGCTAGTGACGCGGCGCAGCAGTTATGGTTGCTTGCCCCGAAGCCTGCTGACATGAGCTTGATCCCTGGATCCCACATAGTGGAAGGAAAGAACCAATTCATGCAAGTTGTCCTCTGATCTACTTGTAGATGGTACATGTGCACACATGCGAACACACACACACACACACACACACACACACACACACACACACTGGAATATTGGTTTACACTGTGTGAAGATGTGTCACTGTGATTGGTTCTGAATGGCCAATAGCTAGGCAGGAGAGAATAGGCGGGACTTCCGGGAAGAGAGAGGAACTCTGGATGAATCTAGGCACGAGGCAGATGCCAGCGAGACTCTGAAGAAGTCACACATATGGTACAGAGGAGAGGTGATCAAGCTGCGTGGCAGAACGTAGATTAACAGAAACAGGTTCATTTATGTTATAAGAGCTAGTTGGGGAAAAGCCTACACTAAGGCCAAGCTTTCATAATTAATAATAAGTCTCTGCATCATTATTTGTGAGCTGGTGGCCCAGAGGAAAGTCTGGCTACACACACACATACACACAGAGTAATTATTTTTTTTAAATCAACAATTTGGGGGAGGTTGAGGTAGGTGTGCTGCAAACGATATGATTTAGTGGGGACAAAGATGGCTCCGGGGTGGGGAAGGTTTCACTACAGAAGAACTGCAGGGCATAGGAAAATGGCTCTGTGAACAAAGTACCAGGCATGGGGACCTGAGTTTGATTCCCTAGAACCCACATAAAAAAAGCCAGTGTGCCGTAATCCCAGAATTGGGGAAGCACAGACGGGGGGGGGGGGGGGGGGGGGGGGGCGGACTTTGGACTGCCAGCCAGTCTAGCATTTTCTTACATGTTTGGGGAGCCTAAGGTTAGTGGGAAAACATAACAGAAGGCTAAAAAACCACACTGGTGATAAAGGTCTCCAACTGGCCAGGCAACATGACACTGGGTATCCCTAAACACAATAAATGAGAAGAGTGGAAAGGACTTAATGTCCTGATGGGCAGTGACTAAAATTTACAGACCAGTACTAGGAAGGCATTCAAAACCCAAGATCCGGGGAAGCGAGATGGTTCAGTGGGTAAAGCACTGGCTGTTCCAGTGGGAGGACACAGGTTCAGATCCCCAGAATCCACAGAAAAGCTGGGTGCACAGCATGAACATCCGTAATCCCAGGGCTCTGATGAAGAGGTGGGAGGTGGAGACAAACAGGGTCCCCCGAAGCTTGCGGGACAGCAATCCTGGTTTAGGCAGTGGCCAAGGCGGAAGGCGAGGACATGTACACAGATCATACACACATACCCACGTAACATATCCTCCCCTCAAAGCCAAGCTCTGGAGACATACGCCTTTAGCTCCAACTGTGAACTAGGATGTCTTAGGAGACACTGAGGATCGTGATGACACTTAAGACAAAGAAAAGAGGGGACTTCTCCTGCGGACCCCACATCTGGCTGTGCAAGCATCCAGCTCTGGCAGAGCCTCTCTGGAGGCTGGGCTCAGGAACTGAAGGACAGAGGCACAGGGAGCAGGTGGGGGAGGTGGCCCTGGGGGGAACTGGGGCGAGAATACGTGAACTTTATCCTGTGAGTCAGATTACCTAATTACACGGTGCCCTCTGTGAGAACTCTTGGGCTGACAGCCTTTAGGTGATCCTTATTTAAGTGTTCTGGTCCCATTCTCTAGTGTGCTACTTGTAATTAGAGGAGCTTTGGATGTCAGAGTGCAAAGGGGGTTGGTGTGTTTCCCTGAAGTCAATTTGCTTTATGGTAGGTGATTCCTCAGGGATGGCTGCGGCCAAGGTGAACCTACAGGCAAGAGTTTGGGCTATAAAGTTGAGCGGGTTTTTTTTTTTCCCACATGGGATATCTGTCTGCTCTGCCATGAACGGAGAGTGGGAACGATGATGAAGATTTAAGACAGGATCTCATGTAGCTCAGGCTGCCCTCCAACTCCCTACGTCTCTAAGGATTACTTTTAATTTCTGATCCACCATCCCCCACTTCCTAAGTGATGGGATCTCCGGTGTGTGACACCACACACGATTTATGAAGTGCTGGGGATGGAACCCAGGGCCTCATGTATGCTGGGCAAGCACTCTGCCAGTTGAGCTACATTCTCAGTCCCTCAGGTGTGATTTTAATTATTTATTTATTTATTTATTTATTTATTTATTTATGGTTTTTCGAGACAGGGTTTCTCTGTGTAGCTTTGTGCCTTTCCTGGAACTCACTTTGTAGACCAGGCTGGCCTCGAACTCACAGAGATCTGCCTGGCTCTGCCTCCCGAGTGCTGGGAATAAAGGCGTGTGCCACCACTGCCTGGTTGTGATTTTTTTTTTAATCAATTGCAGGATCTGATAAACATGATGGGTAATCTTTATTGTTAACTTGCCTGGATAAAGAATCACCAGGAAGTACTATGGATCTATGAGGGATTTTCTAGATAGAGTTGATTAAAGTGGGGGGCACTATCCTGTGGGGTGTGGTCCTGGAGTAACTAACCCGGAGAAAGCCATCTGGTTGAGCGCCAGCCTTCATCTCTGTTTCTTGACTGCAGATGCAATGTGACCAGCCGTGTCGTATCTCTGTTGCCATGCCTACCCCGCCGTGATGGATTAGACCCTTAAACTGCGAGCCAAAGTCAACTCATTCTGTACATGGCTTCTGTCAACTACTTTGTCCAGCAGAGAGGAAAGGAACTAAGAGACACGTTGACTCATACAACTGGAGCCAGCCCCTTAGCCACAACGTAGCTGAAGGTTTAGCATTGGGCATTACTGGGCATGTTCTATGTTCTGATTTCTACAACAAAGACATGATAATTGAAATGCCTCACTCGGGGGTGGGAGCTCCATCTTGGGGAAACAGAGCACTACACTCTAGGTACTATGAATTCTCGTGGTTCTACTGAGTCAAGGCTGACCCACCCGGTGTGTGTGGCTCTCTTCTCAGGGAAGACATTCAAAAATCAAATCTGTAGAACAGGATACAGGGACTCTGAACCTATAACATAACATCGGATTCACGTAATTTCATTAAAATAAGAACAAAATATCACCTCATCAGGATCACCTCTGAGTCTCTTAAAAATCTCCAACTGTTGGGGCTGGAGAGATGGCTCAGCTGTGAAGAGTGTGACTGCTCTTGCAGAGGACCTGGGTTGAGTTCCCAGCACCCATGTCAGGTCTCTCACGACCAGCTGTAAGTCCAGCTCTAGGGCATCTGATGTCCTTTCCTGGCCTCCAAAGGTACCCACAAGAGTATAGGCATGCTGGGTGGTGGTGGCGGTGGCGGGGCACACGCCTTTAATCCCAGCACTCGGGAGGCAGTGCCAGGCGGATCTCTGTGAGTTCGAGGCCAGCCTGGTCTACAGAGTGAAATCCAGGACAGGCTCCAAAGTTACGCAGAGAAACCCTGTCTCAAAAAAAACCAAAAAAAAAAAAAAAAAAAAAAAGAGTATATGCATACCCACATGCATACACATAATAAAAAATAAAAAACAAAACCCGGAGTTATGCAGAAATCAGAACAAAGATGGACTCTACAGAAATGGATCAAGTCAGTCTTTCATAGTGACCCGGAGAGGAACAGGGCCCATAAACACAGAGAGATTTGCTAACCATGTGAGGCTGTAGCCAGGCCATTACGGTTATTTAAAACAGGCTTACGTTTGACTCTGGTTACACACTGAAACTCACATAACTTTTGAAAGTGTTGGGCTACTCTTATAAAGCTGGAATGCATGTGGGGAGCATGTTTTAAGGGTTTGCAAGATATTAAGTGTTTCACACAAGCTGTGAAAGACGCCTGGCTTGCCCCCCTCCCCCTCCCTTCCTATCTCCTCGCTCTGTGAGCATCAAATGTTATTCGGAGCTAATGAAAAACAGAAGTGTAGGCCTCAATAACCAGGTTGTCTAACTACATTCAAGAGAAATGAAAAGTTCAGACTCCGATTGGAAAGAGCCAACGTAACCGCTACAGAGCCTCAGGAAGGATATCCATCTTGTAAGCCACGGAGTTTATTGATGAAGCCCCCGCCCCCATACCCTGTTCAGTGCCACCGCTCTGCTGATGGAGAGTTAATTTCTGTCTACCCAGCTCCGTAAAGATGGTGTCCAACCAGAGGGCTTAGAAGACTAACATGAAAGGCGAATCTGAGGCACTTTTGGAGACATCTGATGCAATCAGAGGTGACAGACTGATCTGAACAGTAGCTGGCCAGACCTGAGAAACTCATTTTTCCCCCTCCAAATAGGTCTGTTTCTACTTACAGATACACTGCCCTGAAAATGCACACCAGTGTGTTGAAATGTTGATTACAGATGGGGACTTTCCTAAAGCCACTTAAACAAAGCCTTCCTCCCCATAATTCCTGCGTTCTTGTCCCCATTAGCTGCTACACGACTAATGGCTGGTGATTATTTTAAATAACATCTCAGTACTCTACACATAAAACATAATACCCAGGGCTGAGTTATGCTAGTCAGTGAATACCCCCCCCGAGTCCTCCACGTTCACCAGATGCCCCAACAATGGGAGACCTTCCTGGCAGGCTCCTCTCATGCCCTTCCTACACTGCAGTGACCTGAAAAAAACTAAGCACTCAGGCATGGTGGTACATGCCTGTAACCCCAAAAGTTTGGGGGTAGAGGATGAAGGAGGATCAGGACTTCAAGGCTAGTCCTGACTACATAGTGAATTAAAAGCCACACGGGGCACCATGGGACCCCATTTCATGAAACCAAAAACATAACGAAGAAAGGAAAGGGCAGGAAAGAAGGAGCAGAGTTCATGAGGAGGAAGGAGGGAGGAGACAGCAAACCAAACTACAACCCTCTCGCCAGCTGATACATCCCTAGGTATGACCAGAGGCTGCAGCACAGCGGTTCTCAACCTTCCCAAAGCTGCGACCCTTTCGTACAGTTCCTCATGGTGTGGTGACCCCTCGACATAAAATCAGTCTTGCTGCTACTTCATCAACTGTAATTGTGATACTGTCGTGAATATTTTGGGAGGCAGGGTTGACAACGGGGGGCGCGACCCAGAGGTTGAGAACCACTTCTCTAGACCCAACCACCGTGTCCATTAGTCAGCTCTGCAGAACGAGAGAGTATGACAGGGGACAATGACAGCTGTGACTCAAGAGCCCAGAACCATCCCAGGGAAAGGGTACGGAGGTGACAAGTGAATTTTGTTTTCTTTGGCCTTAGGTTTCCTGGGAGTCGTTCTGCATGCCTGACACCTACTAGGAGGAGAGGGCTGGGGGTAAGACCCACTAGTTTTTCATTTTTGTTTGTTACACATATGTCTATGTAGGGGTGTGTACATCTACATGCGTGTGTGCAGGCCAGAGGTAGACTCAAGGTATTTTCTTCCACCACTCTCCCCTTTTTTTTTGTGACAGGGTCTCTCCCTGAACCTCCAAGGATTTGGCTACCCTGGCTGGCCAATCAGCTCCAGGGATCTTCTTGTCTCTGCCTTCTCAGAACTGGGGTTATGGACATACAACAGCACATTTAGCTTTTCACCGGGGTGCTGAACATCCAAACTCAGGTCCTCAGGCTCACGTGGGAAGTCATCTCCCTGGCCCTAAGGTTCGTTTTTGCTAGAAGAGAGACCCCCGGGGCCTGTCCCTGGTGAGTACCTGCAAGATGCTTTGTCAAAGGCAAGCAGGTTCCTGTCCTCTTTTCCTTCAGTTCCTGCCATTCTGGACACTCTCTTCCATCATCCCAGTCCTCCTCAAGCACACCACCACACAGACTGCTACACAGGAATTCTGCAGTATGTTCTGGAATGTTCTTCTCATACACCCAACCTCTTCATATGCACACACCCACCCACACACACACACCCCTTCAGCTGGGGCATGAATGCACCTTCTCACCAAGGTCTGCCTTGACTGCCACATCACTCCCACTCCACATTCCTCCCTGCTAGTTTACTTTTTAATCTCTAAAACACATCTGCAGACAATATCATTAGTCAAGTACTTTGGTATTTCTATGCATGTCTCCCGACCCTTGGCTCCGCAAAGGCAAAGAAATGATGATATATCCAGTTTCTGTAATACTGCCTGACATTGGGTGGGCAGGTGAAATATATTCACTATTACCATTTTCTTATTATTGTCATTTAGAAACTGAGTCTCATGTAGTCCAGGTGGCTTTGAATTTGCTAAGAAGCCAGTGATGACCTTGAACTCCCGGTCCTGCAGACTCCACCTCCCGAGTGGTGGGATGACGGACATGTATCTGGTTTAGACATTTTTTTTTTTTTTATAGATGAATAGAAGGCTGGGGAGATATGGCTTAGCAGATAAACTGCTTGCCCATGGCATATAAAGATGAAGACTCACGCTTGGATCCCCAGCACTCCCTGTAAAAAGCAGGGTGTGGTGGCACACACCTATAATCCTAGCTCTAGGGAGGTAGAGTCAGGAGGATCCTTGGGGCTCTTTGGGGAGCTATTCTTGCCAAATTGATGAGCTCAGGTTTAGTGAGACCTTATATCAAAACAATAAAGGTGAAGGGGGATAGAAAAAGGATCCAACATCACCTTCCGGCCTTCACATGCACATGAACATTTACACATGCATACATCATACACACACACACATGCACACGCACACATACACGCGCAAAATGAACTGAAATTGGGGCTTACACAACAATGTTGAGCAACTTGGACACTAAGCTGAAAATCTGCTACACACTGGAGTCTCCATGATACTCCTGTTCTTTTGATGTCCCTAGCATCCTTTGAGAAGGAAATCAAGCCCTCAGTTTGAGTCCAGCCACACATACCCCTTCCTCTCCCTTCCCCTCCCCCACATCACTCCAGACGCCTTTTTTGTTTTTTTCTTTTTACATAACTGTACTCAGAAAGTCATTCGAGAAACCTGCTTGAAAGAACGGCCATGTTGTGTTGATTATAGCCATAAACTCTGGAAACACTATACCCAACAAGGGACGTACTCCAATACCACTTGAATTGGAACCTCTCTCTTCAAGAATCCTTCTTTTCAACAGCTTTTGTGTAGTGGAATAGACAAGCCCAATGGGCTGCTGGGTTAATTACAGCTCTGCAAAACTCTAACTGTCCCTGGGGGAGGGGGAGCAGCGCCGGCCTCGCTTCGCCTGTTTGAAGGCGTCTCCTGCTTGGCTTCCTTCTTGATCTTCTTATATGATTTCCAGCCCTTCCTTCCCCAAGAATGACTCCCAGGTGAAGCTATCCAGGAAATTCAATGGCTCAAACACACTCCCGGAGGGTCAGATCCCCAAGGCTTTTACTGCTGACACCAACAACTAAGAGAAGTCATTTGTGCTGTGCTTGTCTAGGGGAACAAGGAATGGGGACGGAGAGGGGAAAGCGGTCCAGTTATCTGTTACTGTTCCCTTTGGGGGGCTGGAGGTGAAGACCGCGGGCTTTCCTTTCCTGTGTGTGTGTGGGGGGGTGTGTGTGTGCACATATCCAAGAACATGAGCGTGTGTGTGCTCCTGTAGGTAGAAGCCAGTGGTTAATACTAAGCGTCTTTACTTAACTGTTCTACACTTACACACTAACACACACACACACACACACACACACACACACAAACACAAGTCACCTCCATTCCTTTTTCCTTCCTCCTGACAGAGTGCCTTGTATCTCAGGCTGGCCTTGAACTTGCTGTGTAGTTCAGGATGACCTTGAACTCCTGATCCTCCTGCCTCCACCTCTCCTTGAGCTAGGATGAGAGGCAGGACTGCCCCATCCGGTTTATGTGGTGTTAGGGATGGAGCCCGAGGCTTTGTTTATACTCGGCTAGCACTCTCACTATGGAGCTACAGACTTAATCCCAGCCCCGCCCGCCTTTGCTCTTTGAGGCAGGGTCTCTCCCTGATCCGGAAGCTCAGCTAAGCTGACTTGCGAATGAGCTTCAGGGATCTGTGTCTCTGCCCCCCAAAGCTGGGGTTACAGGTGCCCACGATTGTGCCCGGCTTTCTACTTAGCTGCTTTTTCCTTACATAAGGAACAACTCGGTTCCTCACGCTTGAGTGACAAGCCCTTCACCCACTGAGCCATCTCCCCTTTCTCTGCTCTTGTATTTTCAAGGCTCCTCTCCTTCCTCCCACCCCTCCATTCCCTATTTTTAGACTCTGCACTACGTTTTTGCTTTCTGACTCAGATCTCTGTGTATCAGTGTGCTCACAGCCTCTCCAGCCCCGCTTCGGATAATTCCAGGGATCGGACAAGACACTGGTGGCCCAAGTCATGTTTTGCACAGCGTTAAGTGTGAGAAGCTGGCTTTTTGACATGCCAAAGGAATCCATCACAGCATCCTCACACTGGCCAAGTTCAATACCCTCCACCAGGCAGGCTTCCAAGTCCTTCTGCCCATGGTCTTTCTTTACCTTCAACGTGGTTTGCTTTGCCTACGTCCCCTACATTGGGGGTTTCGTGGATGAGTCTAGAGGGCCAGATGCAGTTACTAGTTCTCTCATAGCCTTCTTTCTCTATTGTGTGGGTCTGGTGATGGCCTGCTGAGGAGAAGGCAAGGGTCACAAAGCTTCTAGAACGTTCGCCCAACAGATGACATACAGCAGTGGAGAAGGAGGGAAGACTAAAAACCTTCCTCTCTCATCTCCCTTTCATGTGAATCAGTGGTAGAGCATCTTCTTTGTATGCATGAGGCCCTCAGTATTTTACAAATCCAAAGGGAACCAGATTAAACCAAAGGAACTTCTCGCCCCATGCGGTGGTGCAGGCCTGTAATACCAGAACTGAAAAGGCTGAGTCAGGAAGGCTGTGAGTGCAAGGCCCTCTGGGATATGTAGTTGGACTCTGTCTAAAACAACATCAAAAAGAGGGATGGGAAGATGGCTCAGTAGATAGATTTGGAGTTTGGATCCCCAGAACTACATGGGCTAGTGTTTGGTGGCCCGCCTGCAATCTGAGAACACAGGAGGTGGAGACGAATACCCAGAACAATCTGGGTAGCACAGAAGGGGTGAGTTCTGAATTTAGCAAAAGACCCCGGATGAATGAGGTCAACAGTGATCTGGGAAGACACTCAGTGTCAACCTCTGCCCTCCACACATGTGCACTCCCTAACACGTGTGCACTTGAATACGTGAAAACACATGTACACACATATACGCATGGTGCACATGCATATGTCAAAAGTAGATCAACTATACGACCCAGCTATGCCACATAACCAAATGGACTCTAAGTCAACATATCACAGAGATACAAAACAGTCCATTTTTGAGAAATGTTCTAAAATTCTCCCAGCATAGAACCCCAGATTTCTTTGCTCTCTGTCAATGGCACATCTGGCTGCATCTTTTTTCCCCCACTGTGTTCTGATGCAATGTTAACACTATTTGTGCCCCAGACTCTCAGGCCAGGGGAGATTCCCAGATCTCAGGCGCCCCTCCCTCCTTCCTGTCTCCCATAGTGTAGCAGGCAGCCGGAAGTACAGTGCCCTGGCTCAGCCCCTCTCAATCCTGGCCTTCTCTATGGAGCCTGTGCTGATCTTGACTGTAGCAGCCAACAGAATTCAGAACTCTCCAGAATATACAAGTGAACCTTCTCCTCATCTGTCCCCTCTCACAGCACAACCCAGCAGCAATTGTCATCAGTTTCCTGCCAATTATCATCAGCCCAAGGACTCCAGGAACCAGGGTTACAAGCCACCACCTAGGAAGCAAAGAAGAAAATACTCCATGGTTTCCCCTCTCCTCACCCATTCCCCAGCTTCTAGCTGCTCTGAGAAACGCATTGCCCCCTGCTCCCTGTCCCAGGTGGTGGACACTTGAGGCTTGCTTTCTCCTTTGGAAATGAGAAGTTTTGTCCCCGACTGAAAAGGCTCCAGGCAGTTGTCAGCAGCGTGAAGAAGCCTCCTTAGGATGGAGTCCTTCCCAGACCTTCAAATCGCGTCATTATAAGGACAGACCAAGTTCTCAGTCTGCCTTTTCTTAACAGGCAAGGGAGAAGACATTCCCTGGGGGCAGTTCTGCTGTAGTTAGCTCAAACTGAGCTATGGGAAAGAAGGTGGGTGAGGAAGACCATTCAGGCTTGAGGAGTTATGAGGAGCAGGAAGGCTGGAACAATTCCTTGATCTCCCGATCCTCCTACCTCCATCTTCTTGGTGTTGTGGTTACAGGTGCACCACCAGGCTTGGTGGGTGTGGTGCCAGAGATGGAGCCCAGGATTTCATGCATGCTGGGCAAGCATTCTACCAACTAAGCTGCACTCCTAGCCCTCCTTCCTGTTTGCACCTCCCGTTTAAAAACGGGAAGCAGCCGGGCAGTGGTGGCGCATGCCTTTAATCCCAGCACTTGGGAGGCAGAGCCAGGCGGATCTCTGTGAGTTCGAGGCCAGCCTGGGCTACCAAGGGGGTTCCAGGAAAGGCGCAAAGCAACACAGAGAAACCCTGTCTCAAAAAACCAAATAATAATAATAATAATAATAATAATAATAATATAAAATAAATAAATAAAATGGGAAGCTAATGGGACCCAATGACATAAATAAGATCAGATTTATTTTGCGGGGGGCAGGGGTTGGTGGCGGTGGACTAAGAGATAGATAAGAAGCACAGTAACAGCAGAAACCCAGCAATAGAGTCTTCTGCCCTATGGAAACAACCTTTTAGACCACACAGGAACTGCAGAATGAACTGTATAAGAACTCCTATTGGAGGACCGAAAACCTGACTGTGTATTAACCTTGACCTATTCAAACTGGCCCCGCTCATATTTCAGTCCCCCTGACGCTGACTCCTTCCCAATCAACTGCACGTGGGTATCTCCCTCAACATCTCCCAAGTCAGCTCATCCTTTTGCCATTAACGAACTCCTCTCTCGGAGCAGAAGCCTTTCTCTTGCCTCCGGCCAGCTCTCCTGTAGACGCCCTGGCTCCTCCAATAGCGGGTGCTGTACCTTCCATTCCACCTGCGGGGACCCTGAGCAAGCAACCTGGATGCTCTGTGCCTCACGGACCTGATTTCCGAATGACAAAAACAACTGACTCCACAGTACTCCTTGCTGTTGAAAATAAACTGATTTTTTTTTTTTTTGGGCGGGGAGGTGGAAAGCAGGGGGAGACAGACATGTGCTTGTGGAGGCCTGTAGAAAACCCGAGGGTATTGGCAGCATCCATCAGGTGCCTTTTACCTTGTAGGTTTTGTTGTTGTTATGGGGCAGGGTCTCACTTATGTAGTCCTGACTGGCCTGGGACTTGCTATGTAGACCAGGGGGACCTGGAATTTATAGCTTGCCAATTGCTGGGGTTAAACCATACACTACCATGCCATCACCATCTTGTTTTGAGACAGGCTCTCTCACTGAACCCGTATTTGGAGAGGTAAGCTACACGAGCAGCTTACCAAGCTCCAAGGACCCCCTTGCTTCTGTCTCCCCACTGCTATGATTCAAAGTGTGGGTGCTGCCGTACCTGGGACCCTCCCCTCCACCCTCAAGGGATCTGGGCTTCACACTTGTGTCCTTCACTGACTAAGCTGTGTCTCCCAGGCTACACTGCTTTGAAGTGACGAGCCAAGCCTGGCACACAGTAAGAGGTGGGTGAGCTGTGTTTCTTTATGTTGTTATCACTCATTCTAGAGCTTGATTGGATGTTGCTCCCTAGTGACTGAAATGACTGTGGAGTGGGCTCACAAATGCCTCCTTCTTTAACCAGACAGGAAGTACTCGGAACACAGTCTTGTGTCTAAACCCTAGTTACAGAATTCCAACACTGTGTTCCAAACAGGAATCCGGGACTTGGGAGCAGGCTCTTTTTTTTTTTGCTTTGTATAAAAGTTTAATAAGGTGGGAGAGATTTATGGAATTTTGGTCCTTGGTAGGCTAAGCTACCTTTGAATTAAAAAAAAAAAAAAGAATTATACCACCACCTCTGAAAAGCCCAGGAGTCTTCTTCAGGACACACCAGATAGGCATCAATTATAACTGGAGACCTGAGCTCAGACTCTTGGCAGCCACATAAAAAGCTGGATGTGGGGCTGGAGAGATGGCTCAGTGGTTAAGAGTATGGACTGCTCTTGAAGAAGGCTGAGTGGACCTCAGCTCCTATGTTGGGTAGCTTACAATGGCTGGAATTCCAGCTCCAGGGTATCAGATGTCCTCTTCTGGCCTCTGAGGGCACCCACACTCCTCACATGCACAAACCTACACACACACACACACACACACACACACACACACACACACACACACACACACAATCATAAAAAGAAAAGAGCTGCTGCATGTGGTGGTTCGTATCTGTCATCCCAGCACTGCTGTATGCGATGTGAGGGGCAGAGAGGAGAATTGTGGGGAAGTTCATGGGTCAGTTAGCCTAGTGTATGCAGCTAGCGGTAAGAAGAGAGACACGGCCTGGAAGCAAAGGGGAAGAAGGTGAGAACTGACGGCAGAAGGCTGTGCTGTGGCCACCACATGTGCACTGTACCACACACACACACACACACACACACACACACACACACACACACACACACCAAGAACCCCACCCACCCAAACGGATTTAGACTCCAGAAACGTGACATCACTGAGTATCAGCTAAGTACCAGCCAATGTGATAATCACTGATGAGGAAGTACGACCGTAGCTCTAAAGGGGATGCTTTGGGGGCTGTAGGGATACACAAGATGCCTGTTTTCTAAATGAACAGGCCCCCTTTCTGGCACCAAATCCTCGTACAGGCTGGGTGGCACACTTGAATCTCTACTGAACAGAGCTACAGATCTGTTGCACACTGTATTTCGATTGAAAATTAATAGCTCCTTTTGACCCATGTGGATTAATTTCACTTGCTGTAAGTATCCCCTTAATTGACAAACTGCCATTAGGTGCAAGAACCAATTAAAGAGCCGACGACTCCCTCCACTTCCTGCTCCCCTCCACGTTGTCTTGCCAGGGTGTTTTAATAGACTATTTCTGTCCTTGCACAAGGAGATTAATCACTGAACAAGCGCAGGAGAACAGCAGTGGGAGCTGGGTTCTGTGTGGGTGCAAGCCTGTGCTGGAACTACCATAGAATAGTGCATGAAGACCTGGGGAAGGAAGAGGCAGGAGACCTCCTTGCACGGCCTCAAAATGTTGGAAGGAAGACTTCTTGTCAACTGGTGGTCCCAAGCTTACTGGCCATCAGAGGCTACTCATAACTCTGGCTGTCCTGGAACGTGCTTGATAGACCAGGCTGGCCTTGAACTCAGAGATCGGCCTACCTCTTCCTCCCAAGTGCTTGGATTTAAAGCACGCACCGCCACCATCCGGCTAGTTTTCTAATCAAAATCAAGGCAGTATCCATTCATGTGTGTTAACAATGTGAGCCTCAATTCCCCACTAAGGAGGTCCGGGGGTCCTTCTCCTGCTGAGGTGTGACAGATGGGAGGAGTGTGGTATGCTGAAGTACTGCTGCAGACAAAATGCAAATAAATGACAACACAAAGCATGGTTGGAGAATGTGGTCTCCTAAGAAAAACAGACACCTCTGTACTGGACCCGTGGATTGTTGACATTCTCTCCTAGGAGAAGGAGGAGGTGGGGAGGGTCATTGGGGCCTCTTAAGATTCCAGCAACTCCACGGTCCTTTGTAAGAAAGGCTGCTCTAATACCTGTGGCTTGGGGAGGTGCTAAAGCACTGATTCTCAAGCTGTGGGTCTGGACCCCTCTGACATGCCTTTACCTCCAAAAGATATTTACATTATGATTCATAACAGTAGCAAAGATGCAGTTACGAAGTACCAACTAAAATACGTTAATGGCTGCAGTGGGTCCCCATGACATGCGGAGCTGTATTAAAGGGTGGCAGCATTAGGGTGGCAGCATTAGGAAGGTTGAGAACCTCTGTGCTAGAGCGTACAGGCCGAGGGAGGTTAACTGAATGAAGACTCCAGCTACGTAAGTTTGGGGAAGCCATCATCCATGCTGGGTGAAGACCCTCCATTGCTGATGCTTTGGGGTGTCTCATGTCCCTGCAAGTAGCCCCTCACTCAGCTCTGTAAGTTAACCCAATAAGGTCACTGGTTTCCCACAGTGAACTTAGGTGGAATTGTGGTTTCGCTTGTCACCGGGATTTTATAAGGGGGGGGGGGCAATTGTTTATGCCTTCCAAATGAGAGAATTCTCACAACAACAAAACCACAAAGTTCCCAAATAAAGCTGAGCCCACAAAGAATAATGATTGCCTTTGCCTGGGGTTTTGTACCCGGAGTCAGCTCTTACAGTGTGTTCGTACGTATGCAGTGAGGGGACAGGAATACTGTAGTTTCATAGAGAACCCTGAGAAACTCCTACTAGATAAACAGCTTATTGTCCTGGAATAAGATGATGACACTTGAACCCATTTTCCTATCAGAATACTGCTGATCTATGCCTTCCCAGAGAGAGTATCCAAAACCAACTAAATATGCCACTCAAAATGGGGAACAAAGCCAGGCAGTGGTGGTGCATGCCTTTAATCCGAGCACTCGGGAGGCAGAGGCAGGTGGATCTCTGTGAGTTTGAGGCCAGCCTGGGCTACAGAGTGAGTTCCAGGAAAGGCGCAAAAACTACACAGAGAAACCCTGTCTCGAAAAACAAAAACAAACAAAAAAAATTGTGGGAAGATATGTAGAGCATCACATTTATCAAAATGGACATTAAAAACAACTTAATAAAAATTTTTAGTTATGTGTATGTATACCTGTGTGTATGTGCACCATGTGAGTGCAGTTCCCCCGGAGACCAGAAGAACATGTTGGAGCTCCTGCAGATGGAATTACAGGTGGTTGTGAACTGCCTGGTATGGGTGTAGGAGCCAAACTTTGGTCCCCTGAAAGAACAATATAAGCTCTTAACTGCTAAGCCGTCTCTCCAGCCCTGATTCTTTTCCCTTTCCTTTTTTTTCCCCCTGCCTCTGACTCCCGAGTGCTGGGATTAAAGGCATGCGGACGACTGCCGGCTTGTTCTGTTTTTTCGAGACAGGGTTTTTCAGTGTAGCCCTGGCTGTCCTGAAACTCGCTCTGTAGCCCAGGCTGGCCTAGAACTCAGAGAGATCTACCTGCCTCTGCCTCCCGAGGGCTGGGATTAAAGGTGTGTGGTGCAACTATGCCCAGCTTGAATTTTCTTTTAATGGCAAGAATCAACCATGACTAACAGCCCTCCCATACACCCTATTTTAGTTCTACAAACACAATAATGACACAGACAGAGAGGTTCAGAAAATTGCATTAATAAAACTGGAAGGATCCTTAAAAATTATCTACTTAGCTTTTAACCTCAAATATTTTATTATAAAAATTCCAAGCACACAGAAAAAAATGACAAGCATTTTACAGTGAACACCCATATACCCAGTGCTGACATTTCATCATAAATACTTTATTATATTTGCTTTATTATATATCGGTGTCATAGAGCCAATTATTCACCTCTTTTCTAGATTTTTTTCAAAAATAAAAACATAGAAACCTCAAAACCCAATTTAAAACTCTCTCTCTCTCTCTCTCTCTCTCTCTCTCTCTCTCTCTCTCTCTCTCTCTCTCCCCTCTCTCTGTGTTTTAAGTATAGGCACATATATGGAGATCACAGGACAACCTCGGGTGTCACCCCGCCTTCCACTTTACTTGAAATAGAGTCTCCTGTTTGCCACTGTGTATGGCAGGATAGCTTCCTTTTGCAGATGGGGACCTCTCAGGAAACAGTCCTGAGGCCGTTTTGAGAAGTTCCACTGACTTCCACAGGTTCCTTGGACCTTCGGTAGCCCTTTGCACAGACTTCTGGGAAAGTGGAGAAGAAGCAGAGCAGCAGAGGCAGCAGGCAGGTTCTGAGGTGGGCAACACAGCATTGGGGTCCTAACTCTGAGTCTCACCAGATTGATGGCGTGCATGCATACGTGCCTGAGCATGTGTATGTCTCTTACCTGTTTCATGGGGGATCATACTGACCTTTCTCCTCTAGTGCGTGAATATGACTCAATGAGTTAGTACTTACAGGGGTGTGGTCCATGGGGCCTCATGTCCACTCAGAGTACTCAAGCCTCTTGTGAAGACTACACTCAGTAGCTGAGGATGTGAGTACTCATTGGTAGAGTACTTGCCTAGTGTGTATGAAACCCTGGCTTCCATCCCCAGGACCATACAAACCAGGTATGGTAGCACACGTCTATAATCCCAGCACTGGAGGCCAGGAGATCAGAAAGTTAAAACTATTCTTAGCTACAAGTGAGCGCTAAACTACCTAGGATACACAAGACCCTGACTCAAGAAAAAGAGAGAGAGAGAGAAAGCGGACTGTGATGACCTCTACCCCTCAGCCTGGCTCTCCTGTCCTCAGCTTACAGGAATCTTACTGGATCTACAGTAAGGTTCATTCGCCACATCCCAAGGGTACTCCCAAGAACACACTCAGATCTAGAGGCCACCATCCTGGGCTGCGAAGGGGCCTGGGATGAGACTATATCTCATCAGCTGTGTGGGTTATAAGGCCCATGTGACTGGGCCATGCACTTGGCAAAAACAATCAGGGCTTTGTCTCCTTTTAGATTTAGGTCACACTCTGAGATAGCGCCAGAGGCACCAGAGACGCACTGGTAGCCATGGCTTCTCTGGCACCACCAGCCCAGACTGTAAGAGCTAGGCTTTGAACTTGGACCATAGTGGCTTAGTTCCTATACTTAGTTCCTATACTATGCTGTGCCTGATCACCTGAGTTGTCATGAACAAAATAAATAATGTAATAAATACACACATGAAATAAATGAATCGGGGGGGGGGGGGGAACCAAGGTGGACAGTGCTTTAGTCATGACATCTAATGTGAGAAATCCATGGAGTCTATTTAATGAGCAAAGGAATTTATTAGGGGTTAACTCACTACCACAGGAGATTTATCGTAGGGTCCTGGAAAGCTGAGCTATGACCCACGCTGACCTGCCTGGTCCAAGATCTCAGCATTGTCTTAAGGGTCCTGATTGGCTATGCCCCAGGGGCATGTACTTCAAGGTCATAGGCAGGTGTAACAATTACCTGCTGCCTCACTAGTGGTGGTGCTTCAAGGTCATAGCTAGAACAGCCACCCATTACAGACATCCAAGGTTGTCTTCTGGCCTAAACATGCGCTCGCCACACACACACACACACACACACACACACACACACACACACACACACACACACACAAAACCACACACACCCCACAAATCTAGAGAGGGAAAAGGAAAAACAAATACGCCATCATGATTAAGCTCACATGAAGAAAACTACGGGCACCTTAGTGCATGTTTATGAGCCAGGGCAAGACTATGGTGCACATCCTTCCTTGCTTCCCCGGGTAAGTGGAAGCCAATTCCAGCACTCCCTGCTCAATCGAGATCATATCCCCCAGTCTATGGGTACTGCTGGTCTCCACCGGGATGGGGTCTCCCACTGTTCTATGTAATGAGGCCCATTTTGGGAATAGCTACAGAGAGGGACAGGTGGCCACTTTACCCTGTGCCTCTTCCGGTCAGGTCTGTGCTGCAGCCAAACATCGAGCGATCAAGAAGCAGCCCCCACACCCACTTCCTTCTACCTGAAAATACAACAGATACCAGTCAAGGAAATGGTGCTCTCTAGTTGGATTTATTCCTAAGGCCTGGTCCCTCAGGAAAAATCCTGAGAAAGGGCCAAGGGATGTATATGCCCCCACCTATGGCCTAGAAGTACCCACAAGGACCCTCAAGGAAGATGAGGACACCTCAAGCCTTCCTGCCTCTGGGAAAAAAAATGGCTCGTACTTAAAGGAGCAAAAAGAGGAGGAATTTACAGGCTGACAAAGCCCAACCACTTGGCTGTCATCCAAGAATCGAAAGAGAAACCTTGAATTTGGAAAACATAATAGACAAGAAAAGATTTCATCTATCAGCTAACAAGAGGCTAGGGTCATGAAGGAGGTATTCTTTCTACTTGAGAGACCATGCTAAAAAAAAAAAATAATGAAAAAAAATCTCAGAGATGTTCCAGAACGGGGAAAGGGAGGGGGGGCATCCCCCACGCAACACTCTTAGCATGTAATCGAGGTTGCAGCTTCAAGGGGGCTTATCATGTCTTCTGACATCCTGACAGAAATGTGTAATATAGAAGTTTAGCAGTGTGGGCAGGTTAAATTATACGAGGCCCAGGAAATCATTTCACTGTGAATTGGAGTGTTGCTGTGGGCTGCTGGGGCTGAGCTCCTGTCGCCACGGGGGGCCCAGCTTGAAGAGGATGGGAGGCCTTGACCGGAGCATAGGGGCACTGGGTTCATGTTTACTAAGCAACAGCCCCAGGCTGGGGTGTGAGGCTGCTGTAAGGCTTTGTGTTTTGCTCTTAAGGCCAGAAACAAAGACAGGGAGGATTATGGGAACATGGAAAAGGAAGAGCTTTCCCTTACCCCAGAGTCTGGCTGAAGCCTCTTACCTGCTGCGGAAGTTCCAGAACAATTAACATGTGTGGGCTGGGGAGATGGCTCAGGGTGTAAAAGGCCTGCTACACCAGCCTGAGGACCTGAGCTCAGATTCCCCAGGACCCAGAGTAAAAGCTGGGGAGGTTGACGTGTGTCTATAGCCCTAGCTCTTCAGAGATGCGGGTGGAGGGGGATCCTTGGAGCGCCCTCATCTGCCAGTCTAGCCATCTGGTGAGCTTTGGGCTCAGTGAGAGACTCAAGGTAAAGCGCCATAGAGGAAGACATCATGACATTCTTTTTTCCAGGGAGATGTCAACACACATGCACCTCCCCACACACATACACTATAGACACACATAAAACAATAAATCAATGATAAAAAAAAAATACTTTCTGTGATGATTGCTGACGTACAGATGACACTCCTTTTGTGTATAGACACTTTATGCTAAAACAGCACTGAACTAGACGTAAGGCCTGAGTGTGTAGGACCTTGGGTGGGGCTCACTCCGCCTCAGAATCCTTTCTGGGAACCTCACAACACTATTAACTTTGTTTACAGTGAAGACATCCTAACTTCCTGCATCCTGAGATGTAGGCTTTACCTTATCAACTGTAATCCTGTCACGGCCCCTCAGGAACTACCCTGTGGTGATAGTGCTTCCTCAGGCTCCCTTTGAAGATAATAGCTTCCAACCCACCCAAATCCTACACACGTCTATTGTGAAGACAGTAAGTGTGACTCAGAGCGAAGACCACACACGTAGATGGTCTCGCTTTCTCTTAACCCCTCCCCCAAGATTAAGATCCATATTAAAATATCTTTTAATAAATCTCCAACTCTGCTTCATACTTGCTTATACCGAAATTCTTTTTCTACATCAAAGCCGAGGATTTGGTTTCAGTTGAGTTGAGTTTCCTAAAAGATTACGGGAACTCTTCAGGAGACTGCGGGCACGCCTAGTCCCCGATGATGATGATGATGATGCTGGCATTGTGAACTCCTCTTCTCTGGAAACAGGAGGAGTGAGCCCTGAGGGTTTCAGAAACTGGGTGGAAGAAGAGGTAAATCTGGAGGGTGTGGTAGCAAATTGCCATGCTCGCCCCACCCTCCACACTGAGGAGGTAACCCACACTGCCGCTCAGGGCAAAGATGCAGAAGATTTGGAAAGGATTTTCAAATCACCAGAGAAAGATTACATCACACCCAGGACAACTGGGGTTAAGTATACTTGACTGAAGCCAGGATCTTAAAATCACACATGGGTGTCTCTCTGTGACACATCTCTGTTAAGACAGGCAGCTTGTCAACACATCCAGGCAGATCCTCATCATGGACTACCTCCATCCATTCCCCACAGCAGAAACGCTGGGCAGCAAGGCACTGTGTGTGCAAGCCTGTGAAGGTGCAAGTGTGCCTTCAGGTGCCATCTAGCATCCTTTTTTTTTTTTGGTTTTGGTTTTTCAAGACAGGATTTCTCTGTATAGTTTTGGTGGCAGTCCTGGAACTTGCTCTGTAGACCAGGCTGGCCTCGAACTCACAGAGATCCTCCTGCCTCTGCCTCCCGAGAGCTGGGATTAAAAGCGTGCACCACCACCACCACCGCCAGGCTCTATCATACTCTCTGAGACAAGGTTTTCTCACTGGATCTGAATCGCAGAGTAGGCTAGGCTGGATGGTGAGCTCCAGGGACGCTCCCGTTTCTGCTTCTCCAGCATGAGGATTACAGGTGCACACCACCACGCCTGGCTTTTAAAATGTGCGTGCTGAGCACTGAACTCAGGCCGTCCTGCATACCTGGAAAGTGCTCTACTGACGGAGCCACCTCCCCAGCCCTTTACATTGTGTTTTTAATGTTTCAAATAGATGTTAAAAAAAAAAAAAAGTAAGAGTCTGATGTTTTGGGAGTGAGTTCTGTGGTACATTCAGAGCTGTCCCAGATATTGCTTCTGTCCAAGAAATGCAAACCTGAGATGAAGACAGACAAAAAAAAAAAAAAAAAAAAAAAAAAAAAAAAAAAACCCAGCAGCAACGACTGACTGGGAAGTTTTGTTTCTTGGGGCGCTGGGAGTCAGACCCAGGGTCCCCTAAGCACCTGCTCTATAGCTTAGCAGTACCTCTAACAACGTTTGTTTGAAACAGGGTCTCACATGTGTTAGGTCTCAAACCAGGGACAAAAGGCTAACAGAGGTGCCTCTTAGCATATTAAAGCAGATGCTGGCCAGCTCTCCTGTCATCACCCAGTACCTGTGGCTCCTCCCAGGACTTTTCACTCTGCTCTTGACCCTAAACCTCTCCCCTCCCAGGGGCTCGGCTTCTGCTTCCCTTCGGCCAGCCTGATCCCTATGTACATAATTCAGCCATTTTGGCTACACCACCCAGTCTTTTGGCCTCTTTGCCCCAGGCTGTGTCTCTTGGTGGCAGCTCATCTCTTCCTCTCCCTCCACCTCTCTCCTCTCAAGGTCTGGTTTAGTCTGCTGGCCATGCTTATAGAGGGTCCCCAAAAAAGCTTGACCACATAGCTGCCATGACAGGCTTAGAGGCCCAGGCACAGCTTCAGGGACAGGCTTACTGGCAGGCAACACCCAGACCCAGGAAAAGCCATAAGCTGACCCCACCCAGGGAGGGCCTACATCTAAGGGGAAGTACCTGACATCCCAAACATTCCAACCATTAGATAAGGTGGCCAGATGTCCCTGAGTCTAGCACACACCTATTTTTGTTTTACAGATACCCCTAGACAAATGTCAGTCAATTAGGGTCCCGAACCCTGGAAATCCCTCTCACCCCAACCACTGCTATGATAAAAACTCTACCCCACCTGGGCTCAGGGTTCTCTGTTCTCACTGCTGCGTCGGACAGACAAAAGGACCAAGCTCAGACCTTGAAAATAAAGACTCTTTGCTTTTACATATGGGATTGGTCTCCATGGTAGTCTTTTGGGGGTCCCCACAATCTGGGAATACCATGCTCAGCCTAGACTCTTCTCTCTGCCTATTTTCTCTCTTATCTTACAATAAAAATCTTTTCTATACTTAGGAGTAATCATGGCTTCCTATAATTTTTTCATTCAATATAAAATGGCCTTGAAGGTCCTATGTACCCAAGAATGACCTTAAACATTTTTGGGGGGGAAGGTGGTGGAGGTGGGTTGAGACAAGGTTTCTCTGTGTAGGCATGGCCACCCTAGAACTAGCTTTGTAGACTAGGCTGGCCTAGAACTCGGAGATCAGCCTGCTTCTGCCTCCTGAGTGCTGGGATTAATGGCGTGTGCCACCACACCCAATTGCCCTTGAACTTATGATCCTTCTGCCTCCAAGTCTGGTTTATGTGGTGCTGGGGATGGAACCCAGAGCTCTGTGTAGGCTAGGCATGCAGTCCACCAACTGAGCCACATCTCCAATCCTTCGCTAATACGTTTTTAAAGACTTACTTTATTTTCATCGGGAGTATGGGGGTGAGTCTGTGTGTAGATATGTGTACTGAAGGCCAGAAGCATCTGATTCTCCAGAAGCCACTGTCACAGACAGATATAAACTGCCTGAACTGAGTGCTGGAAACCCAATTCTAGTACTCTCCAAGATCAGTAAGCACTCCTAACTGCCCAGCCATCATCTCTCCAGCCCTGGCTGATCACATTCATAAATCCATACAGAAGTTTTAGAACTTCACTGGTGGAGTTCTGGAACTCACTATGTAGACCAGGCTGGCCTTGAATCCCCAGGGATCCACCTGTCACTGCCTTCTGAGTGCTGAGATTAAAGGAGTGAACTACCATGTCTAGCCTGGCTGATACTTTTCCTAAGGCTACTGAGCACCATGCAAGGCATGCTGTGTATATCACTGTGCTAAATGAAACAATCCCACTAAGTAAGTAAACTGACACCTCTTGCTGTTTGAAAGCAGAGGCCTAGTCACTCAGCTAGGGGGGGTGGAGCTGAGACCTCTAGGTCACCCACTTCCCACTGTCTTATGCTGCCTGTAATACCTGGCAGGTGGGCTATCTCCTGACCCTAAAACCACACTGCTCAGTTCCTATTCGACGCCCAGGACACACAAGGGAATCTCCCAGGCTCCTCAGAAGAGAACCAGGATCTTTCGCCAGAGGCTTGGCTTAGCACCCGTCTGGGAATCAGGCAGATAGAGACGACTTCTTGAACAGCCTCTAGGCTTCTCTGGCAGTCTATGTCCCAAAGTTAAGCAGCAGGGCTTCCCTGTGGAAGGGGGGGGGGGGGGGAATCACACTTCATGTTCTATGGCTCAGGCCAGGTGAGACTGGGTTAAAAAAAACAGCAACAAATGACCCCAGGGCCTAGAATCTGGAGAAGAGGTCAAGAAAGGGCAGCCATATGGTAGATCGATCTCCATCCCCCCACATGTGTGTACTTGTGTATGTGTGTGTGCCTGTGAATGCGCATCTGTGCATGACTGTGCAGGTACATGCACATAAGTGCTGTGTGCGTGTGTGTGTGTGTGTGTACTTGTATATGTGTGTATGCCTGTGAATGCGCATCTGTGCATGACTGTGCAGGTAGGTACATGCACATAAGTGCTGTGTGCGTGTGTGTGTGTGTGTGTGTGTGTGTGTGTGTGTGTGTGTGTGTACTTGTATATGTGTGTATGCCTGTGAGTGTGTGTGTGTGTGTGTGTACTTGTATATGTGTGTATGCCTGTGAATATGCATCTGTGCATGAGTGTGCAGGTACATGCACATAAGTGCTGTGTGCATGTGTGCGTGTGTGCGTGTGTGTACATGCATGTGGTGGCACGTCAATGTAGAACCCCTCCTGAGCATAGCTGGCGAATCTTAGTGGGAGAAAGTCAGGCCAGGCTTAGTCAGCTTCACGTTCTCATTTATGGATGTAGGCCTGCCTCCTCCAGAATGATTGCTGTGCCTGCTCTCTCTCTCTGCAGCGAGGTGAGCCTGGGCCCTTGTTTTCCATACAGTCCAGCCCCACCTGGTGCCCCCTGCTTCTTTTGAGTCCCACCCCCACTTCCCCGCTCTGTGTGGTCTGAAAGTCTAGCTCGTGTTTGTGTCTCAGCACACTTTACAGAAAATGAGCATTAATTAATGCTACATGATAACAGAATTTCTCTCACATCCCTCTCTGTGAGCACCATGAGAATTTACAGTGATTTCCTGAGGATGAGGAGCTAATCTCTCTTAAGTAAGAGTTCTCTTTAAAACCAGAATAAAAGCTTTTATTATGATTTACTGTTTGGGGCCTGGAGGGGTGGCTCAGCAGTCAGGAGCACGTTTTGCTCTTGCAGAGGCCCCAGGATTGGTTCTCAGCACCCACATGGCGGCTAAGGACCGTCTCTAACTCCAGTTCCACAGGATCCAACACCTTCTTCTGGGTTCCTCAGAACCACACGCAAAAATGATGCATATATACATATACACACACAGGCAGGCAAACATACATAAAATAAAAAAATTTTAAATCTTTAGAAAAAAAAGCTACTGTTAATTCAGTAACATTTTAGGCAAAAACAAAGAATCAGAGGAGGATGTAACTGGGGTCGAGTGACCACGGTGCCAACTCTTAAGTCTGTCCTTTATTAACTGAGACATCTCATATCCCCAGCCCCTCTTTTGGCTTTTAGGGGTAAGTGGAAAGGAGGAGGAAGAGGATGGCTGCAGATAGCTTTCTGTTTCCCCTCCTGGTTCTACCCGGAAGTAGACCCTTCCTTGTTTCCTGTGGGCTGCGTAATACCAGACATAGCATGGCACAGAGGCTGTTTTTACCACACTAGGTTTTAAGGATGCTTCTAGTTCTGATAGGCCAAGACCACCCACTGGCCTCCTAGGTCCAGGGAAGGTCCTGCTCTTGCTCGAGGCAAGAAGCTAGAGAATCAGGAGAGCCAGGACCACTAGAAGGGAAGATGTTGGGATGGTTAATTCCATCAGCTTGGCTGTATTGGGTACTTTCTGGAGTATTCGTAAAACATGACTTTGGGTGTGTCTGTGAGGGACTTTAATAGGGGAGGGGAAACCCACCCTGACTGTGGACAGCTCTAGTCCATGAGCTGGGGTCCTGGACTGAACATAAAGGGAAAAAAGGAGAAAAGGAGGTGAGCAGAGCCTTCATTTCTCATTGCTTCCCAGTCTTCCCAGATGTGAACAAGCAGCAAGCTAAGAGAGGGCTTGTTTGTGCTCAGGTCTCGAAGGTACGGTCCCTCGGAGAGGGCGCAGGCACAGCAGCAAAGAGGAGGCAGGATGGTAAGGGTGTTTGCCCACCATCCATGCAGAGGAGGAAATGGAGGTGGGAATGCTACTCCTCAGCTTGCTTGCTTGCTTTTCCCCTTCTCTGCAACTGAATTTCCCTTTGCCTACCGTGCTGGATAGTACAGGTCAACTTGACACAAGCTATATAATCATCTGAAAGGAAGGAACCTCAATTGAGAAAACGCCTCCATAAGATCCCGCTGTAAGGCATTTTCTCAATGAGTGGTTGATCGGGAAAGGGCTCAGCCCATGGTGGATGGTGCCACCGACCTCTGGGCTGGTGGTCCTGGGTTCCATGAGAAAGCAGCAAGCCACGAGAAGCAAGTCAGCAAGCAGCACCCTGTCATCAGCTCCTGTCTCCAGGCTCGTGCCCTATATGAGTCCTGTCCTGTCCTGTCCTGACTTCCTTCAGTGGTGGACTACACGCAGAAATGTAAGCCAAATTGACCTTTTCCCCTCCAACTTGCTTTTTGGTCATTGTGTTCCATCCAAGTAATAGGAACCCTTACTCAGCCACCCATTATCTGTGCTGGCCTTGCTACCTCCACACTTGCTGGCTTCCAGCGAGAGCTTGCGCAAACGCTGCCTTCCCTAGTTAGACGGGACGGTGCCAGTCTCTGGTCTCCAGGGCAGCAGGACTACCAAACTCTTAGACTTCACTAGGTACCTTGGCCTTCTTCTTAATTATAAAGCATCTCTCCAAAGGCCTGGTATACCTAAGCCATCTTTCTATCCCCAGATCCCAAGATGCATTGCTCAGGGCACTTGAGGTTAAACGTGCAGCTTAATTTTCTACTATCTTCCTATCTTACCTACCTATCTACCTATCTATCATCTATCTATCATCTATATATCTATCTACCTACTTATCTACCATCTACCTACCTATCTACCTATCTACTATCTATCTATCTATCTATCTATCTATCTATCTATCTATCTATCTATCAATCTATCTATCTATCTATCTATCTATCTTTTGGAGACAGGGTCTCATGTAGCTCAGGCTGGCCTCCAACTTCCTTTGTCTCAAAGGGTGACCTTCAACATCCGATCCCCCTGCTCCTACTTTCTGAATTCCTAGATTACAGTGTGCCTCACCATGTCTGGTATAAGGGGTGCTGGGGATCGAACCCAGGGCTTCCTGGACGCTAGGCAAGCACTCTACCAACTGAACTCCATCTCTGGCATCTCATTTCCATGCTGAAGAGACTCATTTTTGCAAGGCTGCCTGCTGTTGCCAAAGGACCCTGTCAGTTCTTTGAGGTGACTAAAATCCCTCCGGAAAAGAAGGATTCCTTTTGTACCCTAGATAAAGTCATTTAATAATTACCATCCCAGTGACTTCAAAGACCTTCATGTCTCTCAAGGTGGCTGTCTTATAATTGGGGAGGAACTCATCAACTACTATACTTAAAATATTAATGAATTCTGGTCTATTCTCAATACATGTATACATGAACAATCACTCTTTAAAATCCCATGCCTTTCTACAGCTTTGATTGTTTCAGTAAGACAGAATTAATCTGTAAATGGAATTTTAAATGCTCTGAATATTTACACAACTATTAAGTGTAACTGAAAACACATCCACATTTTAGAGTCTGTGAACACTTTTATTTATTTGTTTATGTTAATAAGATTACTATTTTTGAGACAGAGTCCCATGTATCCTAGGCTGGGATCATTATGTAACCGACTGTGATCCTGATCTGATTCTCCTGCCCATATAGTCTAAGCGCCAGGATTACTGGGGTGGGCCACCACACTCAGCTTATGAGAGGCTGGGGATAGAACCCAGGGCTTTGTACATGCTAGACAAGCACTCTACCAACTGAGCTACATCCTCGTCCTGGCAAGTTCTGTGAGAGTGTGTCCAAGAGCATGGGGTATGCACGCATGTCTGCTAGAGAAGAACACTGGTTGCCCTGCTCTATCAATCTCCACCGTTTCCCCTCGAGACAGGGTCTGTTACTGACTCTGCAGCCATCTGGTATACAATAAGCCCCAGCAATCCTCCAGTCTCTGTTCACCACGGTGCTGGGGTTGCAGGGATGGATGGCTACACCTGATTGATTATTGATTGATTGATTGATTGTATATGAGTGCTCTATATGTATGTATAACTTTACGCCAGAAAAGGGCATACATACAGACTCCACTACAGATGGTTGTGAGCCACCTTGTAGGTGCTGGGAATTGAACTCAGGACCTCTGGAAGAGCAGCCAGTGCTTTTCCCGGCTGAGCCATCTCTCTAGCCCCTACACCGGACTTTTGAATGTAGTTCTGTGGATTCCTGAGCCAATGCTTTTTAAGTGTTAACTCTGGATGATCAAGGCAGATTGTGTGGCTGACAAGAAACAGGAAGGTAAAGTAGGGGTTTGTAGAACAAATGGTTGACTGCCTAAATGTCATCATTCTGGGCTTTCCACTGACCCCATCTTCAAGTAGACAGTTACATCTAGAGCAGCATGGCTCAGGCCTTCTACTCAGAGGACGGATGCAGGTTCCAGAACCTGAAGAAAGGTAGCCTGGCCCACAATCTCTTTTGCACTATCTACCCTGGACAGGTAACTTTATCTTAGCCAACCAGAATCTTCCTTTCCTTGGCTCTTGCTAACCAAGGCAGAAAAGGAGGAGGGGACCTTCTTCTGGTTGATGCCAAACTGTGGATGGGTCATGATGTCTACCGAAAAGGGAAATCGAGTCTCAGAAACAGTCGCTATTTGAGTGCGAAGGGAAAGAGAGGATTCAGTATTTCTTAGTTGCAGACCCCAGCCTGTCTTTGTCCATGTTGTATGTATGTGTTCCTTTGGGTATGTGCACATCTATGGAAGCCCGAGGTCCACAGTGCGTGTCTTCCTTGGTCACTCTCTATTACCCCATCCCCGACCTTTTGTGAGACCTTGTCTCCACTGAACCTGGAGCTCATGAAATCATCTGGTCTGGCTGGCAATCAACTCCAGAGATCCACCTGTACCCTCCCATCTAGCACTGCAGTAACAGACAAATATGCCACCCCTGGCTTCTATGTATGTAGCAAGCACTTTGACCACCGGGCCACCTTGCCAACCTTTCCGGTAGCTTGGTTAATATGTAGTTGGATGTCAAAAGTTTACACATTTCATTATCAATTGGTTTGAGTTTATGTTGTTTGCGAATTTAAAAAAAAAAAAGAGTATTATCAAGCTGGGTGTGTTAGCACATGCCTATGTGAGTCTGCAGGGCTCTGAGCTGGAGGCCAGCTGGGAGGATATAGTGAGACCCTGTCTTAGACAGAACAAAACAAAACTAAACACCTGCTGAAGCTGTTAATGCCAGAGCGCTCTAAAATGATCTAACAATTCACAGAGTTTTCTTGTACAAGGTCACAAGTCTATCATGAGTAATCGAATAATCGCTTGGTACGTGGCTTGTTGGCTAAGCCGAGTTTTGCAAATATGTACTCATTTTAGACTGCACACATCACGGGGGTCCAGAAAGCTGGGAAAGTACCAGTGTGACCTCACTTAAACAAAGACAACCATATGCTGTTACGTTGCCTCTGGGGGAATGCACTATTTAAAATTATGATTGCATTCTAAACAGACCATCCTAGAGGGATAATTACTTTTCTATGACTGGATCAATACTTCCATTCTCATTCTTTACTGCCTGAGGGACTGGATTTCAGACCAGAGAAGAAACCCAGATCAGGAGTCATGGGATTCTGGGCATGGACCCACTCTGATCTGGGTGGGAAGGATTGATGAGGATGTTGTGAGCCCAGGGAGGGGAGCAAGGCCAGGCAGCAGAAACTCTATTGTGCTACTTAATTTCTAAGTTTCCAGAGAGAAAAGCTGTGCTTGTCCATGGACTGTTCTCTAGCCTTTAACAGCTGTCTCCCTGTGGGTTCAAGGTCTTACTCAGTTTATTGTTTATTAAGTCCTGCACATGATGACTCTACCACATGCTGGAGAGGATGGTGGAAGGCAAGCATCTCAGGACTAGAAGAAAGGGAGGCCTTTCTGGCTAGAAGAAAAGGCAATGTTCACCCTGTGGGTACCAGTTCCGTGTCAAGCACCCAGGACCCACCTATGTGGAATTTTCGATCCTTCTAGTCTCCCTGCATCTTGAGTTCCTGGTCCACTCAAAGCTTGTCTTTTTCGAGAAATGACATGATTCCACATAAGTTTCTGTTGAATTCTTTATGTCTTTGTGTGTATAGGTGTATGTGGGCACCTATAGGGGTTAGAAGATGCCAGGTGGCCTGCTCTGTCCTCCTCTTATTCCTTTGAGAAAAAGTCTCTCAATGAATCTGGAACTCGGCAGAGAGTCAGTTCCAGCAATCCTCCTGCCTCTGCTTCCCCCAGTGGAAGGATTATAAATATATTCAGCTACATCCAGCTTCTTATTTGGGTGCTAGGATCCAGACGCAGGCCTTTGTGGTCCCACGGCAAGTGCTTTGATCCACTTAGCCATTGCTCCAGCACCCACATTCTTTTCTTCTTTTCTTGGGAGACAGAGTTTTATGTAGCTCTCTGGCTGTGCTCCAACTCATCATATAGCCAAGGATGATCTTAAACTCCCGATCCTCCTGCCCCCACCTCTAGAGCGAGGGGATGACAGGCCTGCACTACCACACCCGGTTTATGAGGTGCCAAGGATGGAACCCAGGGCGGCTTGAAGCACTTCAGACGGGCACTCTACCAACTGCACCACTGAGCCTCATCTCCAGGCCCTACACTAAATTCCTTCCCAGTAAGAATATGAAGGGATGCTAAGTGGTAGAAAGCATTTTGTTGGAGTGACTGTAAGTCTTAACTGATCAAAATAAATGCTTGTCAAGGCTCTTGGAAGGCCCATTTGCATTCGAGCGATGTGCTAACTGTGAACAGGACTTATGACTTAATTAAAGCTCATCACAGGCTGTCTTCACTAAGCAATATTTTGTTGGATGTTAGCTGAGTTACAACTGAGAAGTGACAAAACACTCTTTGAACGTTTCCTTTTATGCCAACATGTTATGATGTCCCTGGTCTTCACTCATCAGCTTCAGATTTGTTAGAATGTGCTATGAGTGAGAATCCTGCTTGGTGGCAGAGAGGACTGCCTCCAAGGTCAACCAAGGAAGGTTCAACCTTGACCTGGGGCTGGCAAGATGGTGCAGCAGGTGGAGGGGCTTGCTTCCAGGCCTGATGATGTGACTTCAATCCCCAGACGGTTGAAGACTGAACTGACTCCCACCAAGTTGTAAACTGACCTCCATGCACGTGCATACACACTCTACACACACACACACACACACACACACACACACACACACACACACACACACACCTTGATCTGCCATTGGTGTAGATGAGACCTTGGGTACATGGATCTCCCTTCCTCCTCGATAATCATCAATACCTACCTATATGATGGCTATGGTTGGATCAGAATAGTAGGTGTGTATAAAGCACATCTAACCGTGCCTTAAGTAAATACTTTCATTTCTAGCAGAGAGGATAAGAAACCTCACAGGTGATAAGAAGTAAGAAATTGGTCAGAAACCCATTTCTGCCATTAGTATATATAAAGTTACGAAGCCTCTTTGGACCTCAATTTCCTTGTAAGTAAAACAGGGGTGTTCATGCCTACATAGCTTTGTATAGAGAAATGTGCAGAATGTTTTGGCAGACAATTTTGGTCTTGTACTTTTGGAGACATTAGACCAGGATGGTTTTGAGATTGTTGTGTAGCCAAGAACTACCTTAACCTGATCCGCCTGCCTCTACCTCCTGAGTGTTGTGATCACAACTGTGTGCTACCACATCCGGTTTATACGGTGCTGGCTACCAAACCCAGGGCTTTGTGCACATGAAGCGCACACAGTATCAACTAAGCTATGTCACCAGCCCTTTTGCTGATGTCATGGTTTTGACAAAGGGTCTCAGGCTGGCCTTGAACTTGCTATATAGCCAAAGATGACCTTAAACTCACGATCTTCCTGCCTCTACTTCCTGAGCGTTGGCAACACCACACCCAGACTATGAGCTAATAGGAATCAACCCCAGAGCTTTGTGTATGCTTCATAAACACTCTGCTGAGCTACAAATCCAGCCTTTCATTCTGGCCGTGGTTAAAACATGGACTCCTATAACCCAACTTGGTCTTAAACTTTGTAAGAAGCCAACCTTTGGATTTCTGATCCTCCTGTCTCCACATCCAGAGTGTCAGGATTACATGTGTCTGTCACCACCCAGCTTAGTAAATGCTCAGTCTAATTCCACAGACAGCATGGATCCTTCCACAATGAAGACTCTCTCTTCCTTAGTTCAGTCTGGCCTCTGACAGACAGGAACAAGAAGAATCTGCCCGGGGCATGGCAGTGACCTCCATACCCTGGCATCTCCTTGGAGAAGGACCTATTTCTCATATGCCCTGGGGGCTGAAGCACAGGTTACCCCCGTCCCCTGCAGTGGCCACTTCATTCAGGCCCTGGTTACCCATACAGGGTCGCCTGTCACCTGTCAGTTTTCGGTTTCTAGAGACATGCACACCTGCCCTCGACCTCCCAAGATTTTCCTTGACTCTTTTCTCAGTGAGGGAAAAACAGCCCATCTTAGGCTCCCTCCACCTTCTGCACCTCTGTGTAGGAAGTCAGGGCCCTTGGGTCCCCCATCAGACTGCCTGCCTGAAGCGCTCACTGGAGCCAGGAACTTGCCTGAGAAGCCAGTAAAATTTTAATGCACTCTGTAGTGCGGTCATGTCATACTCGGTTATGGCAAATAATCCCAGATGCCTGCAGAGGTAAAATGGAGCTGTAATGTGCTTGCCTCCTAACCCGAGCTGACAGCGGTGATGTACGACTACCATTAGCGGAAAATATCACTTCAACTAACCCATGATCCGGCTCCGCTCAGGGTCACATTATCCATGAGGAACAAATTACACTCCCAAAGTAAATACAAATTTTCTACACAAAATGGGTACACAGAGAGAGAAAGACAGAAGGAGGGGGGCAGGGAGGGGGGACAGGGAGGGAAGGGGTAAAGGGGCGATCCATTCTCTTCCTCCTTGGTGCTGAGTGACACAGGTGATAAAAGATGTGACAATCATTGGCTGACGGAGTGCTAACGCTGTAATCAGCTCAGCTGGTACACACTCCAGCCGATAAACACTATATTCTCCCCTTAGTGGCAAATACATAATCTGTAATGGGAACATGGCCACTGCAGATATTTACTGCCACTTGGGCTTAAGGGACATGCCTTCTTGGATTTGGTGCCCAGAAAGGAAGGGCCCTGTGGCCCTAAGGGACACAGAGATTGCTTACAAGGGTCGGGACTGATGCTTGGGTAGATGAGAGGGTTCTGGGTGAGGGAGTGAGGTCAAGCGATGAACAAGAGCCAAACCATCACGTGTGGGAGTGATCATTATAGTGCATTCCTGCATGCTGGTCACAGATGGGCACCAGTCAGGATCAACCTCACAGGAGGGAGACGCTAAGGATGCCTCTATTCCGGGCCGAGCTCTTCCTAGACAATGCTTGGGCATGAAGGTGAGTCCCTCTTCCTTTCTGAGACTTGAAAAATTAATGAAGCAACACTTAGATATAATGCTAATAATTTCAGGGTGCTTACTATGTATTAGTATTGGTAGATACTAGGGGGGTGAGTTACCCAGAAATCTAGTATTTAACTAAATATTAAACGTCGATACACAGACACATAGAGACAGACACAGACACAGACACACAGACAGACAGACAGACACAGACACGCACGCACGCACGCACGCACGCACGCACGCATTCATGCATATACTTAAAAGAAAACTGAGTTCCATAACCCAAAATGGATGAAGTTTACTACGGTGGTTTGCATGGCCTGTCCCTCTAACCAACTCCCATAGCCCACAGGGCAGACTCCGCCCTTCCCACGCTAGACTCAAACTAAGAGTCCTACGTTAAGCCTTGCCTTCTTCCCTCTGTGTCGTGGTTCAGTCTCATGTATCTGAACACTTGCTCCCCAGTCCGTGGTACTGTCTGGGGCGGTGGTGGAACCTTTAGGAGAAACAGCTTTGCTAGAGGAAGTGTATCACTAGGGGTGTGCTTCGAGGTTTTATAGTCTAGACTCACTGACAGTTCTGTCTCTGTGTGTATGTGCGTCTCTCTGTCTCTGTCTCTCTGTCTCTCTGTCTCTCTGTCTCTCTCTCTCTCTCTCTCTCTCTCTCTCTGCTTCCTATGTGTGGATGAAGTGTGAGCTTGCTGCTTCCAGACTGTCACGATGGCCTCACACACCTGCTGCCATGGCTTCCCTACCACGATGGACCATGTTTCCTCTGGAACTGTAAGCCCAAACAAACCCTTTCTTCCCTAACCCACTTACCAGATTATATATGATCACAGGGACAGAACAGAAACTAACACACCTTGGAGAACTGTTTACCACGCTGAAAAAAAACAAGAGCCACACACCAGAAGGGCCCACGCCCCTGTTATCATTGGACATGATGAATCTCAGTGTTTACTGTCATGGTGCAGTGTTTAGAAGCTAGCTGGAATCATGTGGGTGGAAGTGAAGGAGAATGGACAGGTGACATCCTCGAATCTTGCATCGAAAAAAAGCACATAACACAGGTTCCAATATGGCTCCTATACATGTCCCAACTGTGATCATTTGGATCTAGAGACTCATTTGGAGGTTTGGTCTAGATACAGAAAGTAGGTAGTTAATGTGGGAGAGGGCCCTGGAGTGTATGCTAGGACCCTGCTTCCTTCTCCTTTCTCTCTGTGGTTACCATGGATACAGCATCTTTTGCTTTACCTCACACTCCCTGTCATAATGTTCTGCTGGGCCACAAGCCCACAGCTGTGATGCCAAGTGACCATGGAGAGAAACTAGAAGCCAAATGATCCTATCTTTTCTGCTTTGATGTGATTTTCCTGGGGTATTTTTGATACCAGGACAGCAAGCTAAGCCAAAGGGGAAAAGGATTAAAACCCTGGCTCTTGAACCATCCTTACATCCCGCTTTCTTAACTTGTAAGGCGAAGACATGGGTTTGAGAAGTTAAAGTCTTGGAAGGGCTGCATGTTGGGCCTCGTGACACACACCTAAGCAGATCATATATAAAATGATGCTTGTACAGGTGTTCTAAATAATGCTGCATGCTCTTCGATGAACTTTTCTCTCTCTTTTTTTCTATCGTTGTCTTTTGTTTCGTGAGACAAAGTCTCACTATGTCATACTAGCAGACCTTGAACTCACAGACATCTGATCTGCTCCGCCTGCTTCTGCCTCCTAAGTGCTGGGATTGAAGGTGTGCACCACTACATCTGGCTTGACAAGTTATTTCTTTACATTATTATTTAGATAGTCTTCTTGACCCTAATCACAAGTTGTCATTAGTAGCATCTACTTGTTGACAGCAAGAACTCAGAACCTTGAAAAGTCATTAGAAACACCCCCAAACAAACCAAAATCCACACTCATCTTGGACACTGGACACTACAACTGTCTATTTCAGGGGTTCCCAGTCAATCTGTGTTTCATATGCTCCACTCCCCTGCCTCTGATAGATCATAAGTCAAGCCATGTTTGGGACAACACTGGAGAAAGCTGCTTGGGGTCTCATGGAATTGAAGATGTCATACAGTTCCATAACTGGCAGCTACCGATCTGGTTAGGAAAAGTTCAACAATGGACACAAGGGGAAACTTTTCAGATGTAGCATTAATAATAAGAAAAAGCACATTCATCCAGTGAATTATGGGACCTTTGTGTGCATGTATGTGCGCATGCAAACATGCATCCATGTGCATATACATTTAGAAGCCAGAAGACAACACTCGGCCTCTTCAGCACGGAGATTACGGGCATGTGCCACCATGCACAGCTTTTTAACATGGGTACAGGGAGAAGAGCCTAGTCTTCATGCCTGCAAGGCAAGCACTTTATCAACTGAAAAACCTCCTCCAAGTAGGTTTTGAGACTTCTCTATAGAACAGAGTTGAGATAGTTAGTAATATACCGGAATATGGATATCTTATTGTATTGATCACACTGAAATGGCATAGTTTTGAGGAGCAGTTAGCCATGTACTATGCAGAAGTTGCAGTGGGACTGAGGCAGCCACATGAACATACAAACATACCTGCCTGTGATTAAAGAGACATTCTCCCATCTCTGTTGAGCACAGAGCACTCTCCGACTCTGACATGGGATAAGAAAGACACTTTGGATAGCCACAGAGCAGCCTAGTCTTCCCTAAGAGGCTGTTGATTGGGGTCTGTCATTAAAGCTGTCATTAGTCCAGATATGTTTGGTACTAGGTTTCTGAAGGTCTGTGCATAGTCCCATAAGGCCCATAGCGATCGACTCCAGCACACTGGTCTATGGCTCTGCAGCTATCCTTTCATGGAAGCCGTAAAGCCCCAGGCAGTGGCTCACTTAAGAGAATGGGGATGCAGAATCGTGGGCTCAACTTGAGATGTTTCCAGAACTCCTTTCATAGGTCAAATGAGACTCGTTACTGATGACGTGAGCTCATGAAACATACTACGTAAGTGAGGTCTTTCCTCAGTTGCTATGCTTCCCAAATCCACACTAACGATTGAAGAACGGAGAAGGAACTGGTTTCTCTGTTTACAGGAAGGTCCAGCTGAGTCCAGACTCCACAATGCATACGATGGAAGAAGACTGTGTGGATGTATATGACCAGATGAAGGAAGCAGCAGGCAGGTCATGACCCACAGGCACATTCCCTTCAGGGACTTACATGAATTAACAGGCAGCTGCCTAAGTCTGTCCACTATGCCTTTCTCCTTCATGGATTCAAAAGAGATCAAAGATGAAACCACTCTTGCGGACTATTATTGCCGTCTTGGCAAGAGAAAACCATTGACAATCATGAGGTTGGAGACAGAGCTCAGCAGGAAGCAGGTTTGCCTAGCATGCACAAAGGCCTGAAATCTATCCCCAGCAATGCACAAGCCACTTGTAGTGGCAAATGCCTGTAATCCCAGTACTTGGGAGATGGAGCCAGGAGGATCTGGAGTTCAAAGTCATCCTTGGCTCCATAAGAACCCCCCCAAACACACACACACACACACACACACACACACACACACACACACACACACACACACAAATCACATACCTATTATACTTTGGGTTCTGTCAAACTGTTGAGGTAGACAGCTAGACGGAAAAATCAGGACACCCCATTCAAGGTCAACCCATCCAGCTCCACTACAGAAAGTAATTCCAAGGTCCAGCACCACTGGGTGGTTTACCTACAGCCTGGGAGCTGGCTGACTAAAAGAAATTAGAAAGTAGTCTTCAAGGGCCCCTCTCCATGATCCACCACTGTGAAAAATGAAATGTTTCTGCGGGAATCCTATCCTCCTTACACTTCTTCATTCCATTCACCCCAAGGAAAAAAAGTTTAGGAGAAGGGAGCTGACACATTCCCAACAATTCCTACCTACATATCTATATTATATGGGGGGAGCCATTAAGATGGTTCAGTGGGTAAGACACGTGCTTCCAAGCTGGAAGTTGTGAGCTCTTTCCCCAGCCGGTGGAAGGAGAGAACTGACTCCCACTGGCCGCCCTCTGTTCTGCATGTGGGCGCCACGGCACACATGCACCCCACACCCCTCCCCACATGAAATAAAAAATTTCAATCTGTGTATCATAATCCATGCTTTTCAGGGATATGCAATGATATACACTGGCAGGATGACTGCACACAGACATCCAGTTCTACTTTGGCTATGATAGGAAAAAAGAAAAACATAACAAGACTCAGGATTTAAAATAACTTTCAATAGAATTTTAATCTGAGGATGGCATCAATAGGAATTTTGGGTGGGTATGGGGATAATTAAGCCGATTGGAAACACAATAACACTGGAAGAATAATAAAATGTCATCTTAACCCAGACATAATATTGGAGGGGTAAGGAGAGGTTGATAGGCATTTTGGAAATTGAGACTCCAAAATGAAACAGCTCCTGAAACTCAGCCAACCACTGCAGAAACTGCCCCCCAAATGCTAGGAAATTTACAAATGGCTTAGAAATGTTTTTATGAGAAAAATCAAACTGCAAAAGTCGTGCAGAGGCCTGGGGAAGAGATTGCACATTGGTTGGAGCCCCGAAAGCAGATACTGGAATGGCTGGGGAATACCCGGGCTTGGAGTGCCTCTTCTACATGTCCTCCCCACAGGAAGGAAAAAGCAACTCCTGCAGAATACCCACGCTTTCCTTCTGCCCCGTGCTGAGCAAAGTGGTCCAGTCACAAACACCACCACCACGGTTCCCAGTGTTTGGGGGTGGGGGGGTGGCTATTGGTTCTGCTTCTCTGAAGGCTGGACAGTGAAGATTCCTTTTCTGGCTGAAACACAGGACAGCATATCTCAGCTGTCTGTTGATTAAGACTGTGTGTGTGTGTGTGTGTGTGTGTGCGCGCGCGCGCGCGCGCGCAAATGTGTGTAGGGGAGGAATATGCGCAGATGTGTTTCCATGGCAACACAGAGGCCAGAAGAGGATGCTGGGTATATTTCTGTATCACTCTAGGCCTAGGCCTATTCCCTTGAAACAGGGTCTCTCACTGGACCTGGAGCTAGGTAGACAGCCAGCAAGCCCCACTGACCCTCCTGTTCCCATCCCCTACAGCACTGGCGTTAAAAGCACATGGGACCACATCTGTATTTCTATGTGGGTGCTGGGATCTGAACTCGGGTCCTAATGCCTGTGTGGCGAGTGTGCCGAGTCAGCCGAAGCCATCTCTGCAGCCGCTGCATCAGGACACAGCTGACTGCCAAACCAAGGCTGAAGGCCGCACGAACAACAGGGAGGGCCTTCTCAGTTTCTGCAATGTTGCTGAGGATGCGCAGACTTTCGCGAGGGTTAACGCATGGCCTGGCAGTCAAGCCATAGGACTCTTCCACTATAAGCACAAAGCCACAGGCCGCATCTCCAGCTGGACTTTTCAGCAGTTTCAAAGCCCTTCCTGAGCCAAGTGACGTGGGTGTGTGTGGGGGTTGTCTTGGCTCAATTAGGAACATAAGCCAAAGATGGGTTTCTTTGCTTAAAAGTTACCTGCTCCCCTCATATGTGAGACCATCACGACCACGAACAACAATTACAGAAAACATTTGTTTTTCTATGTTTTTTTTTGAAGACAAGATCTCAAGTGGCCCAGGATGACCTCCAACTATGTTGCTGAGGATGGCTTTGAACTTCTGGCCTTCCTGCCTCCACCTCCCAAGAGCTGGGATTCTAGGCAGGGACCACTTTTCTTGGTTTGTGTGGTGCTGAGGATGGAACTTAGGGTTTCCTGGCATACTAACTAAGAGTGCTACCCACTAAGCTTTATTTCCAGACTCAGTTTTGTTGCTAAAATATTCTCTCGGGATAGGGATGGCATGGGGGGAGGGCTGTTGGAGAGTAGCAATGGAAGGGGAAAACTGATATAATCCTATTTATTATATTATTAATTAAATATTAATTAAAGATGCATTCAAATTTAAAAATTAATAAATATAGCAATAAAAAAATGTAAAAAAAAAAATCCTGAAGAGGACGTAAAGTTGGATGGGCAGGGAAGGAGGGTGCATCTGGGAAGAGATGAGAGGGTGAGTGTGATCAATATAGATTGTATGAGAGCCCGAATGTGGTGGCACACACCTTTAATCCCCACAGAAGCAAGTAGGCATGCAGATGTCTGTGAGTTCAAGGCCAGCCGGGTCAACACACCTCTAAGTCAGCCATAGCTACACAGTGAGACCAACCGTGTCTCAAACAAATGAACAACGACAACAAGTATACATTATATGAAATTCTCAAAGAACAGATAAAAAAGTGAGAAAAAATATTACTTCAGAAGCTTTCTGAAGATTATCTCTGGGGGGAAAAAACAAAACAAACAAACAACCCTATATCTGGCCCCTTGAGTCCCGAATAAGAACGTTCCCTTGTAAATAGGAAGGGTCTGATGCCTGGGAAGAGCTGCCAAGGAGACAAAAACCTGTATCATCTATGACTTAATGGCTGTCTGCTCATTTTAAGATGGCCCCACATTACTCTGGCCTGTATGAGTAATATGTCAGGATAAGGGGGTTAAAACGATACGGTTTTAGGAACCTTTTATGGTTTAAGGCCTTCCATCCAGTCTGTTCCAGGAAGTGTCCTTGGGGATGAGAGCTGAGCCCTGGGTTCCCTGGAGCCCCCTGGGTCTCTTGCAGGACTCAAACTATCTGAGTTAGAGCACAGCTTTCCTCCCTCCCAAGGTGAGCCTTGAGCCTAGTAAACAACCCCCAGCTAACACTGAGCCCAGGCAGGGGAGCCTGCAATCTACTCCAACAAGAATATGGGTGGGGCGGTGTCTTCCCATCTCATACATTACAACACCGAGAATCACCCTGCATACAGAACAGTAAGAGACAGAGGCAGAAATGAGATTAGAGATCCCTTCTGACCAGCCATCCATGGCTCACACAGCCAAAAAAAAAAAAAAAGAAGAAGAAGAAGTGGGTAGGTGGAGACATTGTGACTTTAAATCCTGACATTAACTTCATAACCAAATGAGGGGTATTGCTGCACACGGTGCAGGTGCAGTCAGTGTCAGAGGAAAGAGAAAACCAAAGAAAATACAGCCCAACTGTGCAGAAATACTATTGTCACCTCACTGTTCTCCTGATGGCAATTCTTTTCCAGTGTGGGATTGGAGTAATTGCTTAATTTGGGTGATCAGGGGGCCAAGTGCTGCCTCTTCCTTGTTCCTAATGACAAATGAAGAGACATCCCACATCCAAGATGCTGGGTTCACCGCCTACTTAATTCCCCACCCAATTTCTCCCTTCCCAGGAGCCTTCCAGGTTCTCTGCTGCTAATGTGCAACGCGTTCCTGGGGCTGAGGGTGCGCCAAGTGGGGCCTCATCAGATCCTTTGCACATGCAAGTCTGTCTCGAGCATTTCAGAAAGGCTCTGCTTCCCAGCCCTTTCCCAGATACTTTCACATTAATTAGTAAGGGTATCATTTTATAAATTATAGCTTCCTATCAGAAGAAAGCAGAGTCTATCTTAATTCAGTCAGCTGTGCGAAATACCGTACCCTAATTTTAGACTGCCGGTTCTGCGGATCCCCACGGAGTAAGAATGACAGGTCTTCCGGAGAGAATTCCCACCAGGTCCCTCCTGCAAGTCTCACTTTTGGCTACAACAGCATCCCCAGTGGGACTTGCTGAAGGGATCCCAGGATGCTGAGTGGCATCTACTCCACTATTTAGCAATTCATATTTGTATTCAAATCCTCCAAAGCGGTGCCAGCGAGTGCCCTGGTGGGCTGAGGGGCTACAGGGAGAGGCCCTGCCATAGAGCAGGCTGACAGGGCCCCTGTGAAGCAGAGAGAATGGTGTTCAGGTCGGCCGGCAGCGATAAACACTCTCCTGTCTCAGCTGGAAAAGGAGAAGTCTGGCAGAGTTAACTACAGGAGGGCCAGGCAGGCACCGGTGCCATTAGAGGCTCCCGGGCTCCTGCTGGGAACCCCTGGAGAAACACCCATTGGGGCAGGGATGGCACAGAGGAGCGTCAAGTGCGGCTCCCAGTTACAAAGGCCTGCGTGGTCTTCAAGGTGCAATCGAAATACAGCCCAGTGCGTAGGCAGGGGATATACCATGCATAAGAAGAATGTGTCTAATGCCCCTTGCCTTCCCACTGCCTTCGCACCGTTGGACCTGCCTGTTTACTCTCCTCACAGACTGGTACTCCCCTTGCCCCACCCATTCACTCTGTCTAGCTCCATGCTGATGCTTCAAACCACCTTGACTGCCCCCCTCTGCTGCTTCTAATGCCCACAAGCAGCTCCATTCTAAAAGCTACCCGAGTCTGCAGAACTTGTTAATGATGGTTGAGGTCCCCAGAGACTCCAGGGTAAGGGACCTGGAGTGGAGACCAGGCCTAGGGTAGTTACTGAGGTGTGACCAAGGCCAAGAGGAAAACTACTCAGAGCAATGGCAAAGAGGGATTTTTTCACCTCCTAGTCCTGGACAACTGCAGACAGATGTAATCAATATGGAATTCACTTTATGTATTTGAAATAGAGTCTCCTTAGGCAGCACATGATGGCTTGGAACTTGCAATTTGCCTGCCTCAGGCCTCCCTAAATGCTGGGATGACAGGTAGGCACCATCAGGCTTCTTAAATAAAAAAATGCACGGGCTAGGGGAAAGAATGTGCTTGGAAGTGGTTGGCTGTTCAAACATGAGTTCAATGCCCAGAGCCCACAGACTTGTATTCACAGTGCTGGGCTGGCAGAGACAGGAAAGTCCCTGCAGTTTGCTGGCCAGCAAGCCTAGCCTACTGAATGAACTCCAGGCCAGCAAGAGTTCATCAAAAATCAGGTAGACAGCACCAGGTTGATGATGCCCAAGGTTGTCCTCTGGCCTCTGAGCACACAGGAAGATGCACACACACATGCACCTGCTCATACAGGAAGATGCATACACACAACTGTGCTCAGAGAGGAAGAGCTTGAATAAAAACCCACCCTCTCAGGGGAAGTGGGATCAGTTCTCGATCGCCTATAGAGCTCTCGAAGTGATCAAAAGGTTTCAGCACCTTCCTGGGTATCAGAGACACCCCCAAAGAATTATAGCTACTTTTGCCATATGCCCCACGTGACCCTTGGGGCTAGCGTGGGCACCGATTGCACTTTGCATGCTGTTACCCATCCCTGACACATGTTGGCTGCCCAAGATACCCGAGGTCCTACTTCCAAGGAGCTAAAATTTGTTCCTGAGGGCTGGAGGCAGGAAGCTTTCAACTTGTCAGTTAAACAAAAGAACAGCCCTCAGCCCCCTACCCAGTGTGTACTTCCGCTGTCATCCAACAGCCCATTACCATGTCCCACAGCCACGGCGCACCCCTTCCATAGGTCACTTTGTTTAAAATGACATGGATAATGCACATGTCAGCAAGCTGACAGTCCTGGCCGTCCTTCAGAGATAAAAACCTCCAGGCGAGAGCCTGTTCTTATCTGGGGGACACGCGCTGGTCTATCATCCAAGTCAGGCGGAGCGTGATTTCTCCAGAGAGCACTTTTTTTCATTTCCTGATTTTAAGGAAATCAAAATAAGCACCATTTGTCTTCATCTGAATATGCTTGACGCTGCTCAGATGATGATGTCTCGAGTTTTATAACCGGCTACATATGCTGAATTCAAATTAATGACAGTGGCGAACAGGAGCCTTCCGATCTCTCCTGGAGGCTGTTATGGAGGCGGAGGGAGAGAGTCCGAGATGGATGGGGAAACAATCACTATACATGAAACCGTGGGATTTCTGGGGAGGATCAGCCAGCACGGAGGAGGTGAAAATCACTGAGCAGGGCACAGGGGAAGGGAGGGACCCGGCCAACTGTTTTGGTTACCATGCACCTCCGTATATTCTGAGACTTGGGTAAGTTTTTCAAGTTACACAAGGCATCATTGAAAATGGAAAGACACTTGACTTGGTTGGCAGACGTCAACGGCTAGGAAGGAAAAAGCATACCCACAAACTTTTTGCTTTAGTCAACAGAAAACCTACTTTACTGCTTCTGGAGTCCATCTTCTGGGGGCTCAAAGCCTGGGTTTCTTCTTCATCCTTGTTGAGCTGTGTATACTGAGGCTGGGCCTCAACCTCCAGGGAGAGGGTGTACCTGCTAGGGAGACGCCCCTCCCCCTACACCAACCCACAGAAGAGAGCAGCGTCCCCTTGACCGCCCTGTCCACACTGCCCTGTGAGGAAATTCCTAGGGGCATACCACTGACATTTCTATTAGGAAGCTACGGAAAAGCAAGAGGAAGCACAGAGGCCAGTCAAATGGAGGTAGAAATGACATTATAAATACACAGGGGAAAGGTGAATACTTCCATCCTGAACCAAAAAAAAAAAAAAAAAGAAAAGAAAAAAGAAAATCAATTCCCCTTTAAGTGTTTTGGGGGGTCTATGAGTCATCATCCATGAAGTGAAAACTTGGTGTGACACACAGGAGGCATGAAGGGGCATGTTTCAAAGAGGTGGATGTCACAGGTTTGGCACAGTCTATCTTATTGAAAATGTCACGGTGTGAACAATAAGACATCCTTCAGGAGGGAATAGGTGTCAGCAGGAGTGTGACGGTGCACACAGGGCCTCGTGTATTGTATTTGCAATGGAGGGGGGCGGCATCTTACCTTCTCTTCCTGGTCGCTGTCACTGTCGCACTAAAAAGGAAGACAAAAAGAATAAAGGTCAGTGTGGTGATTATGCAATCTGCGGGGGTGGGGTGGGGTGGGGCGGGGTGCAGGGCAAACATAGGAAAGAGGAGACATCTCTGGGCTCCAAAGTGCTCTACAGCTCTCAGTGCTGAACAAGGAACATGCTGCTAGATAACAGACAACATCCATTCTGTCAGTTCGTGCCAGTGCCCTGGGATGCCTGGAGTCCGCACAGCAAGAGACTCCACCATACAAAAAACTATGAAAGTCTAGGGGACACCCAGCTAGGGGATAACACTGCCACAGGATGAAGGGGACTCAAGATCCTTCCGAAGGTTCTGGAACAAAAATCACTTCTGCAGAAGAACGCGTTCTGCCTTCAGCTTTGGGGAGTGGCTGTCTTTCTGCTGAATCTTTTCTCGGGAAGCAAACAAGCTTTGTTCATGGAAATCTCTTGCCAAGGCTTTGAGGGGGGCAAGACTCAACACAGGTGACACTGTGATGGTTAACATTGACTATCAACTTGACAGGATCTTGAATCACCTTTGGGCATGTCCGTAAAGAAGTTTCCAGGCTGGATTAACTGAGGAGGGAAGAGTCTCCCTAAAGGTGAGTGGCACCATCCCACGGACTGAGGCCTCGGACTAAATAAAATGCAGAGAGGGAGCTGAGCACTCAATTCTCTCTGCTGCTTCTTGATGGAGGATGCAATATGACTGTGGTATTAAAGTAAGAACGCCCCCCTAAGGCTCATGTATTTGAATGCTTGGTCACCAGGGAGGGGCACTATTTACAAAAATTAGAAGGATCAGGAGGCATGGATTTAATGGAGGAAGTGTGCAAATGCAAGTAGGTTTTGAACTTTCAAAAGCTCATGCCAAGTCCAGTGTGTCACACACACACACACACACACACACACACACACACACACACACACACACACACACACACCCCCGCGACCTCTGCCTACGGATCAGGATACAGAGTTGCCAGTTCTCCATTTCTGCCTGGGCTCTGCCACGCTCCTTGCCATGATAAGAATGGACTAAGCTCTGAAACCGTAACAAACCTACTGTTAAATGCTTTCTTTGATGAGAACTGCCTTGGCCATGGTGTCTCTTCACAGCAACAGAACAGTGACCAAGACAGTGACCGCCCATCTCCCACCCCTACGGCTATGCCTTCTCCAGCATGGTGGGCTATACCCTTGAACTGCGAGCCAAAATAAGCTCTTCCACGAGTTGCTATTATTCTGTCACAGCAATGAGGAAAGTGACTAATATTGATGCCCAGGATTCGAAGGCAAATGTCCCACAGGTGATGAAGCAAGAGTACTAAGTAGTGTTTTTAGCCTGCTTCTCGAGGTCTGGGAGAACCAAAGAAAGAGAATTATCTCCCAGGTTTTGGGTTTCTTGACAGAAGCAGAGGGAAACAGAGAACATACACTCTTCTAACAATCAAGAGTGTTTTGCTAATAAATGATGGGTTGAACAACAGAGTCAGTGAGACAACTCAGCTGCCAACGTGCTTGCTGAGCAATCACAGAACTTGAATTTAGCTTGGTTTTCAGGACCCATGTACAAAAATCAACATGGAGCATACATGTGTAATCCTAGTGCTGCAGAAGAGGAGACAGGATGCCTGGGGATTGCTGGCAAAGCAGACTAGCCTACTTGGTGAGTCCCAGGTCCCAGGGATAAGAACCTCAATAAACACGATGGACAGGGACTGAGGGAAGTCTCCCAGGGTTGACCTCTGATCTCTATAGCATGTGAACACAGGCATGCCTGGGCACACATACGTATACATAATAAAGGGTGCGTTTGTTAAACACTGAGAGATGTGATCACATGTATGCCTTCACGCCATAGCCCTGGAGAGGCCCTGCTGGGCTGGAATCCACCAAGATGAGACACAGGACCGAGCCTCAGGCTGCTCTGTGGTTCACCCAATGTGGTGTGCAGGTGGGATCACTCTGCATGGGTGGTGGAAAAAGAGCACCCACTAGGAAGAGAGATGGTCACAGGGGGAGCCGTCTGGCAACTAGGACACTTTCTATGCCCGCGGAGTGCCTGGTATGAGAGAGGGTGAAGCAGATGGCTCAGCAGATCTGCAGTGAGAGCTGATGGGTCATGGTAATCCACGGCTAGGGAGAGCAAGCGGCAGGTGAGTCTCGGAGGGTGCCAGGGTTTTTACTGTGGCCACCTGTATATGGGAGCAGATGGAGCCATCAGGGGAAACAGGAAATGGAACAGAGCTGCCTCTGCAGGACAGAGAGCCATAGATCTCTTCTCCCAAGCCCACATCTTCTAGAGTTCAAAAAGGCAATACCTCCCCCCAACAACACACACTTTTTCCTTACATTCTTGGGTGGCGATGAGAACCATTTTGGTCAAGTAAGAGGTGAAGTCTGCAGAGGATGCTGAGGTAGGGAAGAAGGAGGAGAGGAAGAGTCCTGGGCCTACAAGATGGCTCACGGAGTAAAAGCACTTGCCATACAAGCCTGATGACCTGAGTTTAATCACTAGATCCCAGGGTAGAAGGAGAGAACAGACTCCTTAGAGTTGTCTTCTGATCCCCACACGTGCTTCATAGCACAAGTGTGCATGCAGGCACACTCCCCCCCCCCCCCCCCCCACACACACTAAATATTTTTTTTTAAAGAGTCTCAGTGAACGGTAGGCAGCTCCTGCCTCTTGCCTTCAAATCTGACTAGGTGAGGATGTGGTGTGTGTATCTACAGCAGTCATTTTGAAAAAGTCTCCCAAAATCCTCCATGCTGAAAGAAGACGGAGAGAACAAAGGAAGAGACATCTAATGTCATTGAGCCACTGAACCCATGTCAGAAGAGACTCCTCGTTATTATTGCTCAAGCTACCCTTCCAAGTGCTACCAAGAGATGCTAATAAAATCTCCACTGGTTGTGCGTGGAGACCACTGCCTCGGTACTGAGAGCATTTAGGAACTTACACTGACTCTTTTTTTTTTTTTTTGGTCTTTTTTTTTTAAGTCAAAGTTTCACGTATTCCAGGCTGGCCTTGAACCTGCTCCATGACCAAGGATGGCCTTGAATTCCTGATCCTCCCACCCCTCCTTTCCCAAGCCCTGGGGTGACGATTGGGAGGACGATGACAACATCTACTTCTCCCTCTGCCTCCTTGGCGATACAGGGTTACCAGACACGGAGCTGACTGACAGCAACTTCGTCAAGTCCAAGGGCATCATTTCCAACCAGACTTCCAACAGCAGTGACGTCTGCACTGACACTCTTGTGATTTCTCTATCATTTCAGATGAGTCGAGTGGAGATGGGAAGTGGGTGAGATGAAGACCCTGAAGGTCTAGAACCATGGATGGATGGGGATGAGGGGAGGTGGTTGTGTTCTCCTGGGGGGGGAGCGGGGGGAGGGGGGGTAACCTCTCCCTTGCTTTTTACCTTACGTGGTACAAAAGTCAAGTGCATTTTTAAGGCCGGTTGAGGAGGGGTAGGGAAGAGAGGAGTTGTCTTCTTCTTCTTCTTCTTCTTTTTTTTTTTTAAACTTTGAATTGTTGGGGGATGTGAACCCAGGCCTCGTGTATAATAGGAAACTCGGTACCACTGAGTTACATCCCCAGCCCAGAGTGGTGCCTTCTGTCATGCCTGCTCTTTCCCAGATGTTCACAGCTACCCATATGAGCTTATGACAGTGAAGGCTAGAATGACACGTTTCCCTCCACCCTCCAGGGTCTATGCACAGGAGAAGAAGCCGGGAAAGCGGGCAAAGCTAGCTCTCCTACCCCCCCCTCCAAACAGCGGTAAGTCTCTGGGAATGGTTATTCGTATCAAAGCATTAAGCTTCCCCACTTTCGGAGAGTCCAGTTCTAATTTCAAGGTCCACTTAATTCCGTATCAAGTAATTACTGATATACCCAGAAGCACCTTGCCTCCAGAGTTAAGCATATGGTGGAGAACTGAGACCTACTGGTATCCATTATGGAAGCCACACGGATGCCAAGCTGATTACAAATGCTGGGGCTCCCCACGCGACACACTCGTGAGTGACAGGCCCCTCGCAAGGCCAGCCAGAGTCTGCCAAAACACTGTCTGTGGCACCAGGGGCCCACATGGCGCGCTGAGAAAACAGTTCCATTTCTGGTATTAAATTCCCATACTGACCCAGGGACTTTGCCGGGAGCTCAGCAGGAGCTCACCATCCAATTTACAGCTCCACTCTCTGGAGCCTCCAGTACCAGCCCCTGGCAGAGAGCGATGGCGGTCAACCCCTCCAGCTCATAAATTATGCAAAGGCAATAAATGCGTTCAGCAAACAGCGCCTGACGCTTGCCCAGCCTGGCTCCTCACACACTCTGCAGGAAAAAAAGAGAGAGAGAGAGCGAGAGAGAAAGAGAAAAAAAGCCAGAAGCTGGATGCATATAAGAGGCCTATTCCACTCATAAAGGGGGTTTGTTGACAGCCCCAGACGGAAAGCGAGCTGGGGTCCTCAGCGGTCTTTCTGCCTCACTGGCAGTGGTTTATAGGCATGCTTTATGAAAAAGGGAGGCTGTTTTATGGAGTCGGGGTGGAGAGAAGTCATGGTCTCGAATTCACATTTAATACACTGCCCAGCTTTCACACCCCGGGTTCAACCCGCTGTGGATTTTTTTCGGGCCAGATGGTTGTTGGTCTTCAAAGGTTAAAGGAAGAAGTGTCTGTTTCCCCCGTCCCTAGACACCCACTCCAATTTATAAGAGTTCAGGCTGCACCACCTCCCGGTTCAGGTTTATGTTCTGGAGGAGGCAGGGAGATGGAAAAGGCTTGTCAGGCACAGAAAGGGGTCCCAGCTGATCTGCCGTCTTAAGCATTTTGACATCAGGGTCCGGCCTTGGTTTATTAGCAAACAGTTTGCCCACCAAATGGGAGCTTGAGGTGTCGGAATGTTCGCCATGACAGGGTTTCAAAGCCCTGAGAGAGAAGTGAAAATACTTCCCTCCATCTTAATAGCAAGAAACGGAGAGGAGGGACGGGAAGAGAATCGAGGTCGCTTAGTCCTCAAGCTAAGACAAGAATTTAAACCACCATACTTGAGGAGCCACACTGGAGGCCTGCAATGAATGTCACAGGCTTTGAATGCAGAAGCAGCCAGAGAAGAATTTCCAGACAGAGCCTTGGCCACCCCAACACGGCTACCATTCATATGTAACTTCCCTGTCCTTCCATAAACTGGATGTCAACTGTTGGAGGTACCAAGTCCTCCTGTTACAACTCTTTAAACCGCATAAGAGCTTGGTGTGGTGGTGGACGCTTATGTATTATTTACTTACTTACTTATTTGAGACAAGGTCTCATGGAGCCCACACTGGCCTGGAATTTGCTACAGCACCCAGGATGAACTCCTGGTCTTCCTGTCTTGGCCTCCCTAGTGTTGGAGTACCACTGCACTCCATTTACATCCAGTGCTGGGAATGGAACCCAGAGCTTCTTGCATGCTAGGCAGATGCCCTACCAACTGAGCTACATCCATGGTCCCTACGTGTTTAAGAAAAAAAATGAATTTCCAGAAAAAGTCAAAAGTAAAACAAGCAGGGCATGGCAGTACAGGCCTTAAATCTAAGCCCGGGGGGAGGCAGAGGCAAGGGGATCTCTCTCTGTGAGAGAGAGAACAACATGGTCTACATACATGAATCCCAGGACAGCCAGGCTTACCTAGAGACCCCGTTTCCAAAAAAATAAAAACAAACAAAAAAAAATAATCACATCAAAAAATTTCATTAGATTGAAGAGATAAAGTGATGTTATAATAACTTCTCTGTAAGGTTCTCAGTGTATACTGAGTCGCCTTACTAATCTCAAGGCAGGTTCACTTCACACAGCTCACCAGCAGGGCTGGGTTGGAGAAGATCTACTCTAACACATCCCTTGCTCCAGCCACACCCAGCCATGAGTCACACCCTCATACCTAACTGTCTTTGTATTGAGTCACACCCTAATACCTACTGTCTTTGTACTGAGTCACACCTCATACCTACTGTCTTTGTATTGAGCCACACCCTAATACCTACTGTCTTTGTACTGAGTCACACCTCATACCTACTGTCTTTGTATTGAGCCACACCTCATACCTACTGTCTGTGTACTGAACCACACCCTCATACCTAACTGTCTTTGTACTGAGACACACCCTCATACCTACTGTTTTTGTATTGAGTCACACCTCATACCTACTGTCTGTGTACTGAACCACACCCTCATACCTAACTGTCTTTGTATTGAGCCACACCTCATACCTACTGTCTGTGTACTGAACCACACCCTCATACCTAACTGTCTTTGTACTGAGACACACCCTCATACCTACTGTCTTTGTATTGAGTCACACCCTCATACCTACTGTCTTTGTACTGAGTCACACCTCATACCTACTGTCTTTGTATTGAGCCACACCTCATACCTACTGTCTGTGTACTGAACCACACCCTCATACCTAACTGTCTTTGTACTGAGACACACCCTCATACCTACTGTCTTTGTATTGAGTCACACCCTCATACCTACTGTCTTTGTACTGAGTCACACCTCATACCTACTGTCTTTGTATTGAGTCACACCTCACACCTACTGTCTTTGTATTGAGCCACACCTCATACCTACTGTCTGTGTACTGAACCACACCCTCATACCTAACTGTCTTTGTACTGAGACACACCCTCATACCTACTGTCTTTGTATTGAGTCACACCCTCATACCTACTGTCTTTGTACTGAGTCACACCTCATACCTACTGTCTTTGTATTGAGTCACACCTCATACCTACTGTCTTTGTATTGAGTCACACCTCACACCTACTATGTTTGTATTGAGTCACACCTCACACCTACTATCTTTGTATTGAGTCACACCTCACACCTACTGTCTTTGTATTGAGTCACACCTTCATACCTACTGTCTTTGTATTGAGTCACACCCTCATACCTACTGTCTTTGTACTGAGCCACACCCTCATACCTACTGTCTTTGTACTGAGCCACACCCTCATACCTACTGTCTTTGCATTGAGCCACACCCTCATACCTAATTGTCTTTTATTAAGCCACACCCTCATACCTAATTATCTTTTATTAAGCCACACCCTCATACCTGTCTTTGTATTGAGTCACACCCTCATATCTAATTGTCTTTGTATTAAGTCACACCCTCACACCTACTGTCTTTGTATTGAGCCACACCTCATACCTACTGTCTTTGTATTAAACCATACCTCTACCTGAGGTTGTCTTCCTTCAGCTTCAGCCTAAAACTCTGCTGGACCTTTAAAACAGCTCCCAGTCTCTTGTGTCTCCAATGATCTCCTAAAACAATGCAAAGCTTTGGCTCCCACCTTCTGTACAACTACATTTTGGGGTTGGGCATGACAGCCATCTTTCCTATACGGTGAGGTCTTGTCTCAATCATGTTTTACCTCCAGTCCTTGGCACACACTTGGTGTTCAATTATATTGATAAATCAACCAACCTCATTCTCTTTGAGAATTATTCTCGGCTGGCTAGTTCTAACTCAACTTGACACAAGGTAGAGTCATCATAGAGGATGGAGCACACACCAAGAAAATGCCTCCACAAAATCAGGTAGTAGGCAACCCTGTAGGGTATTTTCTTCATGAGTGATGAACAGGGGAGGACCCAGTCTATTGGTGGGCCTGGGGGGTATAAGAAAGCAGGCTGAGCAAGCCATAAGGAACAAGCCAGTAAGCAGCACCCCTCCATGGCCCCTGCATCAGCTCCTGCCTCCAGGCCCTGCCCTGTTTGAGGTTTTATCCTATCTTCCTTTGATGACAAACAGTGATGAGGAAGTGTAAGTCAAATAAACCCTTTCCTCAAGCTGTGTTTGCTCAAGGTGTTTCATCCAAGCAATAGTAACCCGAACTGACATATTCCAGTTCTGGGTTTGATTCTAGATAAAGTGCAATTAACAAGACAGGTGATTCCCAAACTGACATATTCCAATTCTGTGTTTGATTCTAGATAAAGTACAATTAACAAGACAGGTGATTCCAAATGGAAAAATAAAGTACAGGACACAGTAATACGGTTGCCCAATATAGTGGGAAGGAAGATTGTTTGAAAATGTTTGGCAGATTATTAGTAGATGTAACAAAAAAGGGTTTTAGTTTTTTTATTTAAGGGACTTTCTATTCAAGGCACTTGCTGCTAGGCCTGATACCTGAGCGCCATCCCTGGAATCCACACGGTAGGAGAAGAAATCAAACTCCTCCAAGTGGTCCTCTGACCTCCACCCGGAACATGAGTGCGCAAGAGCACAAATGTACGAACATGCACGCATACACATAACTAATTAGTAAATGTAATAAAAATAAGAATTACTACTAGAACATAGAAATAGGTCTCAGATGAAAATGTCTTCCAATAAAAAAACAAAAAGAAAAAACAATGGGATTAAGACTTTGATTACATGTTCTCAGAAGCCAGCCCTCCTCAGGTTTATTTGGGGAATCTGGGTATGTGTGTTTTAAGACTGCTCCGAGTTAGAATAAATGAAGGTCTGCAGCCTTGTTTGGCCTGTAGAAAACTGGGTATGGGATTCTGGGTGGCCCATGATGGAGAGCCTTCTTAAGCAGAGAGTGGCAATCATTGAATACATCACACACAATGACATTGAGGAGGGCACGGCTCTCCATTCTGCTCAATGGACCTTGCTGGAGCAGTTATTTTGTATCTCAGGTCCATTTATCATCGCCACCAAAGACGTCAGGGCTGAACGCCACTTGCTGAACAAAGTTATTTTATTCTCTTTTCTGCCTAAAGGAAACGGGGGAAAATGAGGGGGAACCCCCAACTTGTAAACCACAGCGTCTCACATCGAGTACAATTTAACTTGGCCAGTGAGAAAATAAATCAATTCTCCCTTTGGGCCAGTCGGTTTATCTAAGACAGTAAAGACACCCCTTACCTACAAGCAATTTCTGAAGAAGCCACCTGAAGAAAACATGACATGTATTTCCTTCTTTGAAAAAGCCAGGCAAGCAGCCTTGTGACTAAACACATCCTCGGCCAGCTTCCCACTTGCCCGACTTCCTGCACAAGCAAAAACACGCAGGCAGCCATCTTGTGCCAGAGAACCCTTTGCCCACTGTTTACCTGTAGCTGTCTTATTGGCTTTGGACTTTACATGACATGACATTTAAAGCTATTGAGGCCCTTGAAATAAAGAGCATTTTAATCCTGAAAGTGGTCTGAGGATTTTTTTCTTTTTTTTTTTTTTTTGTCCTCAGTGTAAAATGAAGGCCCTGGTTCCTCCCTTCTGTCTCCACAATAACTCCACAGGGGGCCAAAAAATAGCTCAGATACAATGAAAGCCTGATGAAAAGATGTGTGCGTTCTAAAGACAGTAAGTTAAAGAATACAGCAACAGCCTGCAGGGCGGGCTCATTAGAAGATAATACACAGGTCAGCTGTTCAGGAGACAGGAGAGCAGAAACTTTTACAAGCTTCCGGACTTTGGTACCAAGAGTCTATCTAGCATCCCTACATAGGGAGCTCTTGGGATCTGGAATTGTGCGTGTTGGAAATAGGGAGAGCTCAGTCAACCAATGTGGTCTGAGAGATCTAGAGAGGGGTGCGTGTGCGTGTGCGTGTGCGTGTGTGTGTGTGTGTGTGTACAGGTGGAGGTCAGAGGTCATGATAGCTATTGTTCCCTGCCTTATGTTTTGAGACAGTCTCCCACTCAATCTGGACAACACTACTTCGGCTATACCAGGTGGTCAACAAGACCCTGAGACTTGTCTCTTTGTTCAGATCCCCCCGGTGCTGGGGTTACAGATGTTCACTACTACATCTGTCCTTACACGAGTGCTGGGGATCCGAGCTCAGGTATTCACGATTGCAGAGCAAGGGCTTTACCCACCAAGTCATCTATCTCGCTGTCTCCAGCCATCACTTCTTGTTCGATTTCCAGTCATCTCTCAGCCAGCCACATATTTTCATTCAAAACAGTACTACTCAATGGCCTACTATGGGCAGGTCCATTCTGAACGCTCACTGAAAGTGTGACTATGTTACTTATAGAGAACAAATAGTTCAAACCTGGGGATTTAAAGCTCAGAAATGAAATTTCAACCTTTTTTTTTTTGCCACTTTGCAATCCATGTATATTTCATAAACAATCTGTAACTTCCATTTACAGCATTAAGGCATCATTTGGTTTTGGGGGATGAAGGGAGAGGTGGGTATTCCACAAATCTTCAGAGTTCGGCATGTTCTACACTCAAGAAAAGAAGCTGTATGTTGTTGGGTATGCGCATATGTAAACTCCAAAGATAAAATGGTGAAATGGATAGTCTAGAACCTATGATTTCTGTGTATGTATTTTTTTTTCAACACAGGGTCTACTGTACCTCAGGATAGTCTTCAACTTGCTATGTAGATGAGGACTGACCTTGAACTCCTGATCTTCCTGATTCTACCTCCAGAGTGTTGGGCTTATAGGCATGCATCACACACCTAGTTTCTGCAGGGTGCAAGATGGAACCTAGGATCTTCTGTAGGCCAGGCAAGTACCCTACCAACTGAGCCAAATCCTGAGCCTGGGCCCTGTGATTAGTAAATGATCTCGTTTTAGCTTACACAACAGATTCTCTGCCTCCTGGCCATTGGCTGGCTGATTCCAAGCTATCAACAGTACTAATCCTTGCCTGTCTGGGGACTATTACTAATAACATCAAGGATGGTATAGACCAAGAGTTGATTATGAGCCCACAGTGGTATTCATAGGGAGCAGTCTTGACTTCCTTTCCCAGCCACGTGAGACCCCAGAGATGCCACCCCTTTCTCTTTTTCCTTTGCCCCCAGGTCTGCCTCGGCTCACCCTTGGTTCCTGAAGTCCTGTGTGAACTAATAATTTAGCCCAAATTTGCCAAGGAGTAAAAAGGAAGAGTATGTTACGGGTTAAAATAATACAAGAGTCTATTTTTTCCGCTGTGTTGTGATCCATAGAAATCACCCTGAGCCTTTTCCCTTTCTTCTCTGCCTGGGAAGCCAATTGCTTTGATTGCGGTGATATGAGCTAGCTAAAATGACTTGCCCTTGCTTGTGAGGCAAATGGAACATGCTAATAGAACTTATCGCATTACCCGATGCGAAAGTGCCATAGCTCATTACTTTAAGATAAAAGGATATCATTGCGGACGGCGAGCAGAATTGACTTTCTGAGGCCCGACTTGATGATGATTTAATCAACTGCTCTCTTTCACTTCTCATCTCTGTGCCTGTCGGTTTCACAGGTGCCGTTAAATGAGACACTCGGAGAGTGAGCGCAGGGAAAGAAATTGCTGTCATTACTTTTCAAGAAAGGAGGTATGCAAATTTTCGACAGAAAGATTGCGTTCATAATGGGCCTGGTAAAATACAAGGATCATGCTTGACAGGTGAGGGCAAGCCATTTGTATGCCCTTAAAGCACAGCAACCATCCTTATTTAGGATGTGCTCCAGAAGAGAAATGAGGATGAGGGCAGGAAAAAGGAGGCGGTGGCAACTGAGAGGCCTGGTTTAAACCAGTCCCTGATCTAGAAACCCGGGAGGGGTGTTTAAGACTCAAGAGTGATCCCCAGAGCCGATGCATGGAAACAAAGCTGCTACCCGTTGGTGGGAACTTAAATGGTAATGAGCTGTTAGAAAGACCATACTGTGGTCCATCTAAAACCATAGAGACAGAGTCCAGGTTCGAATCCGACCTCGACTCTCTAAGCTCACGAAGACCCTCTAGGGCAAGCAATTGAATTTCTCAGCCTCTGGTTCATCATCTGTCAAAGGGGACTGTTTAGTCTCTACCTTGAGAGTTGGAGAGCACCTAAATACTGATTACATAAAATCCACATGCACACACATATAATGCACATAAACCATTTAGAATACTGTTTACCTATATGAAACAGTCAAGCCATGTTAGGAAATCATTTGTTATCAGATTTTCCCCCCTTCCTCGTCTGTTTTTGATAGTCTTAAGGACCCTGGGTAGCCTTGAACTCACTATGTAGCTGAGCAATCCTTGAACTTCTGGGATGACATTATACATTACCACGGCTGTTTTCCTTTTTCTTTTTGTGTGTAATGTATGCCGATGTGTGCACATGTGTGTGAGGGTACATGAGCCAAAAATCGAAGCCAGGTGTTCTGTGCGAACACCATCAGCCTTATTCCCCTGAGATAGTCTCTCCAATTGAACCTGGAGCTCACTGTTTTGAGCTATATTGGCGGGCTGGCCGATCAGCGAGCCCTACTGATCCTCCTGTCTTGATAAACCCCCCTCCCAACAGCTAGGGTTATAGGAGCACATGGCCATGCCTAGGTTTTATGTGTCTATGGGGAAACCTGAACTTGGGTCAGCCTTCTTGTATAGCAATCACTCTTACCCAGTGAGCTAAATCCCGACTCCCTCTCCTCTCCTCCCCTCCCCCTCCCCCTTCCTCCCTCTTCCTCTCCTTTCTCTCTCTCAAACGTGTGTGGGTCAGATGCTGCCAATCTATCTGAACCTAGTGTAGACATAAGAGGATGATTTCATTTCAGAGACAAAAGTCCCCTCCTCAGCCAGAGAGCAAAGTACACTTTGGCTGCCCCGAGAATCACCCTACGGATCAGTGCGCTCCTGGGTGCCAGGAACAACGCCCAGCATCAATGCCGGGCTACGTGGACCCCGTCTTCCTCTCTCTCTCTACTTGTTCTGCATTTCTCACCTGCTCTGTGGCATAATCCACCCGTGAGGAGTCTCCAACTTTCAGTAGGTAATGTCCACATCCCTAGCAGGGAACCTCAGGCAGTCACCCTGTTTAGTGGCCTAAGGGTGGGATGCTGCAGCTACGAAGAGGTAGCCTGGCTTGATTCCCCTTCAGAAAAGCACAGTGAATCTGAATAGTTGAAATGACCAGGGTGGTACGAACAGGGGTGTTTGTTTTTTTTTTTTTTTTCATCCTCTCTGACTTCAATAGATAATTGTTCTATTTTCTCCAACGCATAAGGTAAAAGCATCTTTCTTAAAGAGCCCACCGCTCTGCATTCTTTTTCTCAGGGTAATGACACTGCTGTAAACCATTCTTTTCCTTCCTCCCACCAAGGCTGTGAGGGACAGAATGCAGCTCTGCCTTCATGCTAAGTGGCACCTACATGATTCAATTCTCTCCCAAATGGTGGATGTTCACATTCAGCAGCAGTAGAACTGGGTGGGATACACAACAGCAGGTCAGCAAAGGACCCTCTGGTCGGGAGAATCCGCTTCCCAACAGCATCAAAAGAGATGCCTAGGGACGAAGGTTTTTACCAATTTCTCTCTTTTGCTTTTCTTCCAGAATTGGAATTGCCTTGTACAATCTAGGCAGGTGCTCTCCCACTGAGCCATACCCCAGACCCTCAATGGGGGATTCTAGGCAGGTGCTTCACCATTGAGCCACACCCCAGCCCCTCACTGGGGGACTCTAGGCAGGTGCTCTACCACTGAGCCACACCCTAGCCCCTCACTGGGGGATTCTAGGCAGGGGCTCTACCACTGAGCCACACCCCAGCTCCTCACTGGGGGATTCTAGGCAGGTGCTCTACCACTGAGCCACACCTCAGCCCCTCACTGAAGGATTCCAGTTCTGCTTGCTTTACCACTAAGCTACATCCTTAGCCCTCTTTACTTTTCATTTTGAGGCAAGTTACACTAGAGTTGCCCAGGCTGGCCCTGAACTCACTCTTTTTATCCAACCAGGCCTTGAACTGGGGCTCCTACAGCGTCAGCGTCCACCGTATTTATCAACAGACATGAAGGCTTCCAGTGGCTGAGATGACCCAGTTCTCTCCTCACTAGCTTATCCTGGGTTGTGAACCACACCCCTTTTCCTCTCCCGAATCGCTCTGCACAGAGCAACTCTCCGACAGATATTCCCCCAACTGACTGCTTTGCAGAATCTGAGGGCAACCTGAAACGGAGGTGCTGTGATGCCTCGTAGTCAGGCAAACTGATACGCCACACAAGACCATTCCTTCCTCAAGAATCTTTTACCTGGATCCCAAGAAGTGCTGCTCATTAACCCAAAGCTGATGGAGGCTCAAGTCCCTATCCCTTCTCCACAGGGTCATACATGGTGGGGACCGGTTTTGAATATCATGGGGATCCTAGCGGAACTGGTATCTGGGGTCCACATATACTCAGAATTGGTATAATGATTAAGTGCATGTGAAGACCGTCAGAAAGGGACAGGGTGAGACTCTTGTTTCTCAAATCTTTGCATGAAAGGTATGTCCTATCACACACAGAACTGAGAAGACATGGTAATTGCTCAAATGATGGGTGGAAATTTCTACTATGTCATCACCAGAGAAGAACTCCTAAGTATTTCGTTTCAGAAAACATTTAAAGACTTGATACTCCTCTATAGCAAATCAGAAAAAACAACCCAACAACAACAACAACAACAATAAACAAAACCAGTGCTTGGCAATAAGAATCTTCCCGGTAACTCACGGTTTTATTTCATGGGTAAAATGCCAACCAAAGAAGACCATTTAGAATCTGGTAAAGCAGCCAGGCAGTGGTGGCACACGCATTTAATCCCAGCACTTGGGAGGCAGAACCAGGTGGGTCTCTGTAAGTTCAAGGCCAGTCTGGTCTACAGAGTGAGATCCAGGACAGGCACCAAAACTACACACAGAGAAATGCTGTCTCAAAAAAAAAAAAAAAATCTGGTAAAGCATTCCTTTATGTTCTTGGTGAATATTGCATTTGGGCCCCATACTTGGGCTGGGACTTCAAACACTTGTCAGTAATGTGTGCAAAGAGACTAAAGTCAAATGCACGAATATGAGACTGAGTGTAAACGTGTACCATATGCACAAGGCAGTAATGGCTTATGGGTTTTGACATGTTTTTATAGTTCAAAGAATTTTTTTAATTATGTGTATGTACTTTTGAGTGCAGACGCCTATGGAGGCCAGAAGAGGATGTCAGATCCCATGGAGCTGTAGTTGTGAATCATCTGACCTAGGTGCTGGGAACCAAACTCAGATCCTCTAGAACGTCAAGTGCTCTTAACTGTGCGGCCCTCCCTCTAGCCCCAGCTTTGATATGCTTAAGATGCTTGGTCAAATTCAAACTGGCAACATAAATAAATAGATGGTTAGAATGCATGTAGAAAGTACCAACTGGAGCTGATCCTAATACACCTGAGAAGCAGAAGCAGGAGAATCTCTGTGAGTTCAAGGCCAGCCCGGTCTACATAAAGAGATCCAGGACAGCCAGGGCCACATAGAGAAACCCTGTTTCACAAAAACAAAATGAATTAACTAATATATTATATTAGAAGAAGAAAATACCCACTAATTGTTGGTACAAGTAGGAATCCAGCAATTTTGGAATCTGCCAATAGATGAAGATCAGAATACTTGTGCATTTTGGGGACATGTGACTCTGTGTGCTCTCTCCTCCCCAGGAGAGCTTCTCTGTGCTCTGTTTCCTCAGCTGTCAACTTCTTGCATCTCCAGAGTGATGGTCAACTTCCCAGCTTTTACCTGACTAATGTAATCAGAAGAGTGAATTAATAAGCTGTTTACCAGGGGTGGAGGCCAGAGAAGCTTCTACATGGCAAGATCAAGAAACACACAGTATATGGCTGGGCAGGTGGTTCCATCAGCAAAGTACTTGTGCACAAATATAAGGACCTATGTTTGGATCCCCAGAACCCATGTAAAGAAGCCAGGTGTGGTGGCACATGCCTGTAAACCCAAGTGCCAGTGAAGCTGACACAGGTAAAACCATAGGGTCTATTATTCAGGCAATCTACGCAAACTGGTAAGTGCCAGGTTCTGTGAGAGACCCTGTCTATGAATTTAAGTGGAGATCAACAGAGGATGTCGCCCTCTGACCTCGGTATACCCATTCGATTATATGCACACATATAGTGGTTGATGCAATGGGCAGACAGGTGCTCAAAGCTGGTTGGTCTACATATTCCAGTGAGGGAGACAGAAAAATGATTTTGAAATGAGAGTAAGTTTTAAGAAAACACCACTACGCCGGGCGGTGGTGGTGCACGCCTTTAATCCCAGCACTCGGGAGGCAGAGCCAGGCGGATCTCTGTGAGTTTGAGGCCAGCCTGGGCTACCAAGTGAGTTCAAGGAAAAGGCGCAAAGCTACATAGAGAAACCCTGTCTCGAAAAACCAAAAAAAAAAAAAAAAAAAAAAAAGAAAACGAAAACACCACTGCTTACTGGAATGGGGCGTTGGTCAGATGCTGTAAGGCAAGTTTTAGCTGTTAATGGGACACAGCTGAGAAGGAACTGGGGAAAAACAGTTTCAACTGAGAAACTAACTAGGTAAGGCATGTCTGTGGAGGAGGATCTTGATTGCTCACTGAGGAAGGAAAACGTCACCCGGAGGGTGGATGACATCATTAGGTGGGCTCCAACGCTGGGACCTGTGTGAGAGTGAAGAAAGGTAGCGGACCATAAGCAGCAAGCGGGCAGCATGGGGGCATTCACTTCTCCCCGCTCTACTGTAGATGGGGTGTGATGACTGATGGCTTAATTTCCTGCCTTGATGCCTCCTGCGTGATGACCTATGACCTGAAAGCATAAACCAAATCAATCCTTTCTGTCCCGAGCTGCTTTCGGTCAGGGTGTTTTGTCATAGCCACGGAAGTGAGACCAGGGCAGATGCTGAGTCCGATCGCTTAGGGAAATGAGAACCTCGGTGTCTTACAGGGTTTCTATTCATATCTGCCTTAAGTCAAGCCGTCGGCTGCAGCTGGAATGGAGCAGCAAAGAGGAAAACCGTGCTCTTGACCGAGTACGCTTAATAGTCATGGTGCAACTTTCTGCCAAGTGAATTATTTAAAAGCAGGGGAGCAAACAGCTTGGCTAAAGAAACACAAATATAGCTTGAAACAAACATCTATGAACACTCCAAAGTGGTTCAGGATGATCCAAAGCTCCCCTTCCCACTGGATCCCCAAAGAGACAGTTTTATTCTCCTTTTACAGGCGGGTGATCTACCTTCACTTTTTTGGGGGGCCTTCTTAGAATCCATCTTATTCATCACTGGGATTTTAAATTACACTGTACTGGACAAGAGTCTTTATTTTAGGAGAGCTTAAAAAACCCAGCCCCCTATATCATAAATAAGAAGGGTAAGATTACCATAAATTGCCTGCAAGAAAATACAAATTGCTAAGATAAAAACACCCACCAGCCTGCCAGTCTTGAGTTTCCTGTTTTGACATACTATATGCGGTAATTTGGTATCCACAATCTCTTATTAGAAAATGAATGTGCTAGTTTTCTGAATGCTGCAATTACAATAATTGAATTTAAAATGGGGATTGAGTTTCTCTATTTGGAGGAAAAGGAATAATTGTGTATTTCTGATTAAAATCAAGGGTACTGAAAAGAGCCTGTGAGGAATTTCAGCCTCAGGTCTTCCCGAGTGATTCCTCGGAGGCAGGCCAGAGAAGTGGGAGCCAGGGACTGGGAAGAGTGGAAGGGACCCGGACAGGGCTGCAGCAGCAGCAGGCTGTATCTCTGACCTCATTTGCCTGTCTCCTGGCCCTCAGCCACAATGCCCCTGTGACAGGCAATCACAGTGCCACCGCAGCACTGCTACACTCTAAATGGTGGCCGTGCAGGAGTTCCCCACTGTGCCAAAAATTAAGAGTTAAAATGCAGGGAAAACAAACATCTCTTTGTGTTGAAAACGCAGGTCCCTTTGCAGCCTGCCAATGTTGGAGAAGGCTTTATTTTTCCTCCCCAGAACCTCTCTTCTGGGGTAATGGATGAGTGGGGGGCCAAACACTATTGTCTGCAGGGCTGTATTTCTTTGTTTTTACTGAAAAATTACTTGAAAAGCCCCCTTGGGGTTGAGACGGTGGGAAGGTGTGGGGCGGAGCAAGAGGGCTAGCCTGATGTTTTGACGCCTTGCTGTTTAATTTTAGGGTTTCTCCCAGTCTTCGGAAACCACCATTATCTAGATGTGAAGGGGAAACTTAGCCTCCTAAATCCTGTAGACATTCCCCACAACAACGGTTTTCCGAGAAAATATTCAGAGTGAGAGATGCTCTCCCTTTATGCGGCTTACTCTATTTTTCTTTTTTATTAATACGTTTCCTCAGTTCATATGGTAAGATTTCTATATTGATTTATTCTGTGTGCATATGCCTCAATGCGCATATGGAGATCAGATGGCAGCTTTTCATGCGTCAATTCGCTCCTTCCCAGGGATCATCTGGCTAGGGGGGCAAGTGGCTTTACCTGCGGAGACATCGTGCCACCCCCGGAATGACCTGAGCTTCTGCACGAAACCTCCCAAGTGCTGACACCGCCTTCTTCTCATGTTCATGGGATCCCTACCACCCCCAATCCTCCTACTCTTCTTATGTTTCCTACATACACGGACGCAGGAAAGTGTGCGCACACGCCTGAGGTGTGTGACTGTCAACACAAGCAGCCATGTCACAGCAGGGGCGCGGCCAACTGTGTGCAGCTGGTTCTCTCTTCCCGCGGTGGATTCTGGGGACTGAACCGAAGTCATCCGGTTTGCACATTAGACACCTTGACCTAATGAGCCAGCTCATGGGCCCCACCCTTTCTTCTGATGCATGGCTTTTTTCTTTTTATCAATAACTCCTCCGAAACCACTATTATCGAGATGGGACTCCCTAAGTCACACATTTGCCTGCTGTCATTATATATACATATGATCAGATGGCAGCTTTTCATGCGTCAATTCGCTCCTTCCCAGGGATCATCTGGCTAGGGGGGCAAGTGGCTTTACCTGTGGAGACATCGTGCCACCCCCGGAATGACCTGAGCTTCTGCATGAAACCTCCCAAGTGCTGACACCGCCTTCTTCTCATGTTCATTATATAATGAATATATAATGTATATATAACATAATATAGTATATATAAATATATTTAAATATTATAGATATAGACGCACACATAAATTTTTCCTAAAACGTTACATAAATTGCCCAGTATGGACTATGTCTACAGTCTGGTTACTTTCACTCAACACTTGCTGCTCTGACCCCTAATTAAAAAAGAAGCTTCCTAGCTTCAAGGTACAAGGCAGCCAGGGTTTACGGCTCTCCCCCAGGAACAGGACGGATTACTAGGTCTCACTCCCTTCACAGGCTTTATTATGTACTTTAATAATCAATAACCACTTCTATGGCAGAGGGTTTATTCTGCCCCGTAAATCCAAGAAGGAGAGAGGGATATGAAGACATCAGTATGGATGGGCTCTGGTGCTTTGTAACGTCATGAGGAGAGAACCTGAGCAACAGATTTAAATATGAGAGGGCAACACACAGCTCCTGGCTGGATGGCAGGGATCGTAAAAGACTCCGGCAAGATCTACAGCCGGGCTGCTGTGACCCAACCAACCGGATGCTGAGAACGAGAAACCCAACCTTGAGCAGGCACATCCTGGAAAAATTAGAAGCATAGGCTTGTGGGCAAGGTAAAGAGCCCCCTCTCAAAAATCTGAACTATTTCTTAACACAACAAACGGGAAGGCAGAGGACAAGCGTTGATTTCTAGTTGGCAGCACAGAGCTCGCTGTGGTTTAGGAACAAGCCCTCTATGGTTCTGGCCTCCAGAGTCCCAAGAGGCCCTTAATTCTCTCCCCTGCAACTCCCCGCCCCAGGGCTCTGAGATAATTATCGCCATAACATCTTTTCTCCAGTGGCCCGTAGAGACTCATCCTTCCTTTCAAAAGCAAAGAGGTCAACTCAGGGAAGAGGAAATATTAATGGCTAGTAAACAAATGAAGAACAGTTCCACCTCACCGGTAATCAAAGGAAGGCAGATCAAGAGGAGACCGCCGCTGTGTTCCCTCTCCGTGAGGCGGTGTTGAGACACACTACAGGCAGGCCTACTGAGAGGCAGTGACACCCACTGACTCCTGCAGGATGTCCATGTCCTATTTGGAGAATTATTTTGCAACCAGAAGATGCACTCATCAAGCGCCTTCGGTTTTCACACTATTTATTTATTTTTAGTTTTTTTAAAAAAGGTCTTATTAAGTACCTGGGCTGGACTGGAGCTTGCTCTGTAGACCAGGCTGTCCTCAAACTCATAGCGACCTGCCTACCTCTGCTTCCCAAGTGCTGGGATTAAAGGTGTGGGCCGCCACACCTGGCTAATTTTCATACAATAAGGCCAATTCTTCTCTTTCATGTACACACACTCACGCATACACGCACGCATGCATGCACATGCAAGTGCATCCAAGACAAACAGAAAAGTATGTAAGAGTATGTTTAGGCCAGCTGTATTGGCACCTGCCTGTAATCCCAGCACTCTGGAGGGAGAGACTGGAGGATTACAGTAAAGTTGGAGGCCAGTTTCATCTAAATAAAGAGTGTGAGGCCACCCAGGGTTACATAACAAGACCCTGTCTCAGACATCCAAAGATGGCTCACTTGGTAAAGCGCTTGCCAAACAGATAAGGACCCGAGTTTGATCCTCACCCCCTATGTAAGACTGCCAGGTGTGGGGGTGTGCATTTGTAATCCCAGTGCTGGGGAGATAGACAGGGGGATCCCTAGGGCTCATTAGTCAACCAGCAAAACTCTAGGTCCAATGAGATACTACTATCTCAAGAAACAAGGTGGATGACCTCTGAGGAATGGCATCCAAGTTTAACTCCTAGCTTTCACATGAACGTGCACACAAGTGTACCCACACTCATGAACATGTACACACACACACACACACACACACAACTCAAAATATGTAAGAAGTTGATTTAAAATTACATGAGAACATTAGAAAACAAACCAGGAATACATTATTTTTGTGGCTACTGTCAGCATATACTAAGGATCAAGAAATAAACTAAGATATGGTTTATCTATATATTTCAGTTTTCAATTTTATAACAGGTTCCAGCCTTGTAGCAAAGGTTTTAGAGTTTCTTCATTTTTTTTTTTTTTTATTTTTTATTGAAAGTCAGGGTTAAAGGCTGGAGACATGGCTCAGTGGTTAAAAGCTCTGGCTGTTCTCCCAGAGGACCTGGGTTCAATTCCCAGCCCCCACATGGCAGCTCACAACTGTCTGTAACTCCAGTTCCAGAGGATATGACACCTTCATACCAATGCACATAAAATAAAGTTAGACACATACTTAAAAGAAAATTCAGGGTTAAAATCATGAAGCAACTTTCTCAGAGGTCTCTTCATGGGGGGTGGGGTTCCTGGCACTTAAACCTAGGTAATTCTAATTCTAAGTCTCTAGTAACATACAGATTTCATGAACCTACATGTCCCCACTAGGGGAACAGGTTAATGTTAACAGCTTTGTTAATATTAAAAGGGCTAGAGACATGACTCAGCGGGCGAAATGCTTGCAGTGTAAGTGGGAAGACCCGAGTTCAAATCTCCAGACCCCATCTGTTTTTATTTATTTTTTGCTGCTTTGCTAAACAACATGACCAAAATCAACTTGGGGTGGTGGTGGTGGTGGTGAGGATATGTGGCTTATCCTTCCATATCACTATCCATAACTAAAGGAGGGCAGGGCAGGGCCTCAAACCAGCAAGAACTGGGAGCAGAAACCATGGAGGAATGCTGCTCACTGGCTCGCTCCCTGGTTCACACTTATACAGACCAGGCCCACCTGCCTAGGAATGTTGCCACCCACAGTAGGATGGATACTCCCTTATCAATTACCAATAAGAGGAATCTCTCACAGACACGGCCACAGGTCAATCTGATCTAGGCAGTTACTCAGTTGAGGTTGCCTCTTCCCAGGGGACTTGCTGCTATGTCAAGTTGACAATAAAATATAACCAGCACACCATGTACAACTGGCCATGGCGTTATGTATCTTCAGCCCTAGAGGTACTATGTTTAGAGAAGATGCAGAGTCACCATCATCCCTTGAAGCTGCAGAGCCAACACTCTGGAGTGTGCAAAGGCCCACAAAAGACCCTGCATCAAACAAAGTGGACTGTAAGAACCAACGCCTGAGGTTGTCCTTACCTCTTCTCCTATGATGAGTGACATATGCATTGGCATTCATACACGCATGCACACTTCACTCACACACACACACCAACAAAAACACCATGAACAATTTCACTGCAATGGAAACATGATGAGTCTGAAGGTTCAAGTTCTTTTATAAACACACACACACACACACACACACGCACACACACACGCACACGCGCACGCACACGCACACACACACACACACACGTGCGCTTGTGATCACGATTGTGCACATGTGCCACCCATGGTGCTCTTGTGGAGATCAGAGGACAACTTGCATGAATGAGCTGGTTTTCGACTCCCACTATGTGGGTCCTGGGGATCAAATTCTGGTTGTCAGGCTTGGTAGCCAGTGCCTTTACCTGCTAAGCCATCCTGCTGACCCCCCTCAAGTTCTCCTTTTAGGGCAATGAAATAGAGTGACAGGATCTGCCTCGGAGGGCCATGATAAGAAGAGGAGCCGTGAAAAATGCTATTATCATTGTTCCTCCACAATGAAAGGAGCAAGACATACACAATTAGACACACCAGATTACTTTAAGATTGCCAGACACACACGGAGGAAAAAAAGACTTGAAAGAGATGGACCCAACGTTAACACTGGCTAGATTCTTTTCAGCTATATTTGTAAATTTTCTGTAGCTTTCTCGTGTGTGTGTGTGTGTGTGTGTGTGTGTGTGTGTGTGTGTGTGTGTGTGTGTGCGCGTGTGTGTAGGTCAGTTCTGAATACTGTTCCACAGGCACTATCTATCTTGTTTTATGAGATAGTTTATTTCATTGGCCCGATGCTCAAGCTGGCTGGCCAGTGAGCCTCAGGGATCGGCCAGCGCTGGGATTACAAGTACATGCTACCATGACTGGATTTCCTCCTGTGGTTTCTGGGGATGAAACTCAGATCCTAATGCCTA